>NC_041391.1:465037687-465048992 GCF_002162155.2 Triticum dicoccoides | reverse complement strand
AGTTCGGGATACTAGGGTACCCCTACTCTAGTACACCGACAGATGCAGACAAGGATTGTGTGGTTGTACATGTCACTCGTTATGAGGCGGATGACCTGAATATACGCACTGGGAAAACAGAGTTCTTAGGCTGTTGGATCCTGGAAGCCATTTTGGGTTATACCAATGAAGAGTTGTATTCCAGCCTCACTGTTGTCAGGCATGTTGTCCAGGGTGTACTGAAGCACAAGAAGTTCAAAGCTACTCCTTCGTTTGTGAGGGATACTGTTCTTGTCAAGCTTACGCCGGAAGATGACATGGCATGCCTCCACAAACAAGTTTATCTGTGGCAAGGCCACAAGGTTGTCTTCATGAAGGTTCACATGATTGAGCTGCTGCAGGACGTCCTCGATGATGTTCATGGCAAGGTCCGTCTTGTGTCCATCCCAAATTAGATCGAGGCATGA
This sequence comes from Triticum dicoccoides, assembly GCF_002162155.2. Classification (NCBI taxonomy): domain Eukaryota; kingdom Viridiplantae; phylum Streptophyta; class Magnoliopsida; order Poales; family Poaceae; genus Triticum; species Triticum dicoccoides. The sequence continues at coordinate 465,048,546 of NC_041391.1, read as the reverse complement.
AATAGTTGCCCCAGCTAGTGCTTAATAGTAGTTTGGATTGTGTCTAATTATCTGAACCTTGCCTGTTATTGACCCCTCTGGGGCTAGTACTCTGTTTGAATCTGTCTATGGGAACTACTGCTACTTTTGTGTGCCCGTGAATCATGTGAGAACCATCGTAATTGTTGTCGAAATAGATGCATCCTCACTAGTTTTTTCATGAATATGGCATGGTAAGACATAAGTTTTCACGGTTTATCATACGAGCAATGTGTGTTTTGATGAAATAGAGAACTCGTTCGAGAATTGTGCGCCAACGTATACATAATTACTTGTAAACACTGTTGGTGCTACCCCACTTGTAAGCAGTTGTGCAAAACACGGCACATTGGCTCAGCTCGCTTCAACACTAGGCTATCGACCAGCTACCAATCAATAATCTGATGTCTGACATATAAGCAACTATGTATCTTGTTACAGTGGTTCATGCAGTTAATTGAGGCCACAATGTAATAAATTCCAAACGTTCACACGCTAGTCCAACGCTCATGTGGAACACTCACATTAAACTCGTCTTCATAAAAAACATGAAAAGCATAAGTTAAGAAATTTTATACATCTCAATGATTCATAGAACATAACAAACATATACTAGTTCACAGCAAAAGACAAAGTTGTGAGAAGGTTGACAAATCAGGAAAAAACAAGCAAGGCTTCTCTGAGCAAAGGGCCTCCCGACAGGCTTAAATTTCCTGGAGTTCACTTTGGTTTTTTCTTGTTGCCACCATCCAGGGTTAGGTTCTCTCATTCCAGAATAACCAATTATAATTGTGGTCTCAGCTGGAATGCTGAACTGAACCATGCAGTGTACTGACCAGCTGAAATGCTTGTGCATTCCACTAAATTTAAGCATCGTTATTTGCAGAAATAAGCAGACCACAATGCCTCTTGTCCGCGCACCTGTCCAAAAAACTGTCGTGCATCCGTGCCAGCTAGTCCTCGGTCCATGGATGAACTGGTAGAAAGTGCATTCCGGACTAGGATGCAGTTGTTTTCGCTCGTCCCTGCACTGCAATCAGGAAGTAAAACTTAGGAATCAGCTTCTTTTACATTGTGTTGGTCATTCTACCTTAGTTACTACCAATGTAGGGATACCTTGAAGACGGGAGGTTAGACGACGGCAACGAGGCATAGCCATCTCATTTTGCGCAGTTGTACTAAAACTGAGGTGTGTGCTTTTGATTGCGCAGATAGAAACGATACGGAGACAGACATCCCGAAACGATATGGAGACAGACATCCCTGTTTGTGCAAATACAAAATATGATTATTTAAACAGTGACGGATATTACTACTTTCCCCTGTTTCCTCTTAGAACCAAGTCCTAGATTCATGCTACAGCTTTCCCACTTTCTTCCCTGTTTGAGCCAACGCTTAGAGTCGACTGTATGAACTAGCTTTACTTATGATAATAGTAGAAGTCTAGGTGGCTTTGGAACAGTGGACGGAAGTAGAAAAGGATCCACGCGAAGGGAGCTAGGGCAGTAGAGCAAGGCAGGTTTCGAAGGAATATATACCTGAGGGTCGTCGGCATGTGGCAAAGACGGCGTCGGGAGGCCGCATCTTGGCCACAATACCACAGGGAGGAAGAAGGGGTCGGTGGCCCTCCCGAGCCGGCGCTCTCTCGGAGAGAACGGCACGGCCACCCGATTAGGACGCACGAGCAGCCGTTGGTCTCCTCCCTTGCCGCCAACGACAGCGTGAACGATGCACCTACACCCCTGCCCTGGTCGAGGATGTCCGGCCAGATTTGTGACCAGCCGTGACCTGAGAGAGAGTGTGGCCACCTATGTCTTGCTTAGATCTGGAGAGCATGAGAGAGTGAACGAGAGGAACCCTAGTAAAGCAAGCTCTAAGGCTCGTGCTTTTATATATAGTGGAGTGATTTTGTTGTACCAGCTTCAAAAAAATGCACTCCTACATCTACCCGCGAGTGGGTGTGAGAGAACTAGTGCGTGCGTGCACCGCTTCTCTTCGTGAGAGTACAATATACTATGCCCAAAGAACGTTCTCCGCAAGAGTAATAGTATAAGTGTGTGACGTGTGAGCTAAAGTAAAATGTGTGTGCCGTCTTTTATTTTATAGAAGTTCTGAGGGTAGGGTGTGAAGAGCACATATGTGCGTGACGTCTACCTGTAGATAGACGGTGGGTGCGACGTGCGAGTCTGCGAGAGGACTCGGGAGAGTCGTGACTCGTGAGGGTGTGTGTGTGAGAGAGAGAGGGGGGCACGTATCAATGCAATGCATGTGTCCGTAAATCATTATCCGACAATGTTCGCCACAAGCATTTTCCTGACAAATGCCATAAGAACCGTTAGATCGGCATCCGACAGTGTCAGTTTTGTCATGTCATTAACAGAACAGCCACTCCTCCTACACACAAATCTTCCACGTGAGTGTTAGCAACTGCCGTATGCTCCCTCCGTTCTGAAATGCAGTGCATATAGCTTTATTGAAAATTCGAACCTCGCAAACTTTTACCGAGTTTTCGTGTACCAAATTGCACATGTAGAATAGCCTGTATATATCATTTCATTCATCTTCGAGAGGTAACTATAAAGATGGGTGAGGAGTCTACAAAGAAAGACCATCGCATCACCCGCAGCAATTTCAACCATCCTTTAGTGTCGAGGAATATCATAGGAACTCTATATGATATGATTTCTATAGTATTTTTTCCTTTAGAGCCAATTGGTTCATAGGAATAGATTCATATACTCCACATTTCAAAGGAAATAAACATGATATCATTTCTATAGCTTTAGAGCCACTTGGTTCATATGAATCGATTCCTATACTCCCTTAATTTCAAAAGAAAATAAACTTTAGCGTATATTCAACAGAAAAGTTCCTATGATATGAACCAAATTACATCTCTTTTCTAATCCCTCCTCATAGGAATTGAGATACATGTCATCTCTAGATTCAATAGAAAAGTTCCTATTATGTGAACCAAATGACATCTCTTTTCCAATCCCTCCTCATAGGAATTAAGATGCTCCATGTCATCTCTTTCCCTACAACTTCCATGTATACATCTTCTATAACTAAATAGATAGTACAACCCACTACTAGATTTTTTCGAAAACATGCAACTATGGCACAAGAACTATATAGTGTGCCAATAACTTTGAAAGATGGTCGCTGGATGAAGCTAACCCAACAGTGCAGAGATAGGCAAATACAAGCACTACTAGCCGTTCGATATCATCAACATTCCACCAGATCTGCCACATGTACAGTTTAGAAGACTCAAAACACAAGCACTTCTCCTTTGTTCTAGAATCTTCTGTATCATAATTGATTATTTTTTTCTAAATGAATTGCCATTATTTGTTTTTTACTTTATGATTTACAATGCACAACCCCATGAATCTTAACATTTTTATAAAACTAATTGATTTTGAATGAGATGAACTATAAGAACTAAACGAACATCTACATCATGCATATATGACTCAAAGCTTTACATGCTATAGTGTGTATTTATTCATAATTTGGTTTCGTAATCTTATGCATTCAATATATGTGTACCTTACTAGTTTTGAGTAGAGTAGCAAATTTCACATGGCCCCGGGTACAGTATATCAAAATGCAGGGCCCATGCATCATTGTCTTTCGGTCGAACCTGCGTCCACAATTTTTTGTACGTACTATATCTCCACTGGTCCCCGAACCCAAAATGCTGCCTCGTTCCCGTAAAACCAAGCGGCCCACACATATTTAAGGCATTGACCCGAACCCGTTTACTACGACCTGGCCCCGCACGCCATAGTACTCCTACAAACCCTACCGCCGCACTCATCATCGGTTTTCTTCAAGAGGACGAGGGAGAAGCCGATTTGTAGTGGAGGCGCTTTAAAAAAAAGGATCTGTAGTGGAGACCCCTACCCTATGGTGCCCTAGGTATCTGCCGCACACATCATTGTTTTCTCTTTTCTTTATGCTCTTGCGCCCTAGAGTAAAATGATGGTTGCTTCGCCCGTCTAGCTTAATGCGGGAAAGGTGGGGCATTGTGATTTGACCCCTCATCGCTCATTTTCTACTACTGCGGCGCTACGACCGGGGTGCCTCCAACTCCAACCGCTGCTCCGAACTGTAATTTGGTGCATCGCACGTGGAACAAGACGGTGGATGAGCCACATGTCGGCCAAAGGGGTCCTGTTAAGTGTGTCGCCATTTCGTGTGTGGACTGACCCTGCTTGAGTTGCTACGCCAACACGACAGGAGCAGCCTACCACTTGGTTTTGCTCCTTGGTGAATCCCGACTATATTGATCTAAAAAGGTATGTGGTGAACTACCCTCTCTATCTCGGTTTTTTATTTTTAGGTGTATCGGTTTATAGGGCCTGCACGTAGTTCTAGGTCATCCATTTGATTAACTAAATATGAGTTACTATGTCACAAAAAGTATATCGTTGGATTCTTAAGCGGATGTAGTTGTATTTAAAAGTCGAGGGCTGGGCTTTTCCTACGCGGTAGGCGGGGCAGTTCTGCCTAGTCGGTTTGACAGAGACGCGAGAAGACGAGGGAGTAGGCTGCTGCAAACGTAGGCTATGTGATTTGACAGTGAGTTACTGCTGGACAGGTGGGGCCCCGTGATTTGACTTGCCATTATCATTTTAACTATGGCGCTACTACCGGCGTGAGTCTCCTGATTCCTGACCACCTCCATACAGGTGCCTCTCCCAATGCTCCACCATGTAGTAGAGGCTGGCTCTTGCATGAGAGCCCACTTCTCCACTTTTTCCTTGCCTCTCTTTCCTCCACATATGCAAAAATGCCATGTAAAGTGTACTATTGTACTTACTTGCTCCTACAGGTGCTTAAGCTTGCCACATAGGCATAAAGTCTGATGTGGCAAGTTAATCAAGAAGAGAGAGACTAGTTTGGTGACCCAAGGAAGAAACGGTGCTAAGCACGTGTACCTAGGTGAAAAGACAATTTTGAGTCTATAGCTAATTAAATGAAGCAAACTTAGCAACACCATTTCATTGGAAGAGGTCACTCCTTGGAAAATGCAATAAATACTAGTACTCCCTGTGTCCCATAATATAAGAACGTTTTTGGCACTACACCAGTGTCAAAAACGTTCTTATATTATGGGATGGAGGGAGTAGGAAGGAAGAGATAGAGAGGAGTAAAAAAACACTTATAGCCAACCATATAGCCAACCTTGTTGTAGTATGAGTGACTAAGTGATGACTATGTATGACATGCCAACATCAAATAGCCTAACGCACCGTGTTAAATCTCCAAGGGCGTGACCATGCGAGCGATGCCACGGTCGTGGTAGGTGCGACCATGATACGGGCTGCTGGCAGCCCGTGGATCTGAGATCAAACGGTCGCATGCTAAGTTGCTGAAAATTTGCAGAATAACCCTCCAGGATAGGATATTCACCCATAGGTCTAGAATCACGCCATGCAACCATTCGATCTCAGATCCAAGGGCTCTCAGAAGCCCGTATCATGGGAGAATGGAAAGCCACTACCCTGCCGTTCGCACGCTGGCAGTCCACTCCTACTCGTCCCCGCACGTCCTTCAATACTACAGCGGTTCGCTCCTAGTCGTCCCGTCCATTCACATTTTGGAAGTTCCACTAATCCTAACCCTCCTCCCAAATCCATGGCGTCCCAAATCTCCATGATCGGCGGTGAGTACAAGGTTAGAACCATCACCGGTGATGAGTTCGACGTCATCTACACCCGTTCTTCTGCGACGGTGAAAGGATGCCTTTCTCGCTTCAGATGCATGTTCTAAAACTCAGATGATGAGTGGGTCGCTGGGCTAGATGTTGAGTACACCACAGCCTTGGGACGAGAGAAGGATCTAAAGGACGAAGAGAGGAAGAAGCCCGCCATGATCCAGGTTTGCGTACATAATGTTTGCTTGGTCTACCACATATGCCATGCCGACATTGAGTGCCAAGATTTTAAGAACTTCCTCAAGGACAAAATAGTGAAATTCGTTACTGTAGACTTTAAGAACGACAAAGAAGTCCTGGGTCGGATAGGCCTCGTTGTAGGCCACCCCTTCGACCTCCAGAAGAATTGGTTGCTGCCCTCTTGTCAGCCTTCAATGCTGACCCTAGCAGGAGCCATGGTTCATCCTTCATACCGTAAACTGGAGAAACCTCATTACATGTTTCATCATCATGCATGGCAGCGGAATGTACTAGATATAGACCACATCCACTATGCTTCAATGGATGGCTACCTTTGTTTCAATATCTACAAGGGTTGGATGAAGAGCAACAGCCAAGTGTGCGGTTCAAGCAAAGAAATATAGGCCAAGAGGAAGAGGGACAAGGATGAAGTCGAGGACGTGGACAAGGACTCCGAGTAAGGTGGAAGTGTCGTTTCTCATGGTGGTTCTAAACTTCTAATGCAGTGTCTACCGGATTACTTGCATAGTTTAATTTCAGGTGTGCTTAGTTTAATTTGAGGGGTGTGTTGTGCTAAGCCCCCTGCAAAACTATGTTATGTTTCTTCTCGTTACTTTAACTCTTCAGTATGTACATACTACTAGTATTTCTTTAATAGAATTTAGCACCCCAATTAAGCACGTACTAGCTTTTTAAATAGTACTATATGCATAATTTGGCGACGAGCGCTCTCTATATGTACCACCTTCTTTTTTTTAATTTCAATTTTTGCTCCATGGCGCAATCCATCGATAGTACTACTCTACAAAAGTATACATTTTTTAAAAGGCTAGAGTACTGTTCATCACATATATAGTCAGTTAAATTCTCAACCTAGAACGACGTGCATGCCATGTAGTAAACCGATACGGAGGAAGTATAGTAAAAATGAGGTGATTTTACCAAGCGATCGGCGGGGGAGCATGGCCTGTCATGCGGTCCCACGTGTCATGATGTACCAAGGCGATGCGCGTGTCCCTCTTGAGGTAGAAGCAATACTACATGGTTTGAGATGATGGTGAACCAAAGTGTGAAATAATGGTTGCTTCGTCCATCTGGAAAGGTGCGGCATTGTGATTTGACGTCTCATTGCTCATTACTACTACTGGGCCGGTACGAGTGCGGTGCATCCCCCTTGCTGTTCTGCACTGTTATTTGGTGCTTGACACGTCGACCCGATTGCTATATGTCCCACATGTCGGCGACGGGAAGTACAGAATTCATGAAAGGGAGCGTCAACGGAGGAGTATACTATAGAATTCATGAAAGGGAGCGACTTAGTTTTGGGAAAATCTGTTTTTACGGAGTACGTACCCACTAAGGTTTATAGGGCTCATCTAAAAAACATTCATTTTTCTGTTTGATAAGTCTCAATTCTACTATACTAGTAGTAGTACCATTACATGTTGGATTTCGAGGTGCATTAGATCACCCGACGCAAGCAGTGTCAAGAGGAAACTAACCAATGCATGTACAAGTTCATAGAAATTTAGTGGTCATTCATGCATTCGTTCTAATTAATGCCTCGGTAAACATAACTTCTTGAGAAAAACGAGCATACTAATTACTTGTGCAAACTACGAAATTAATTCGACCACTCACCGTCTACCTTGGTTGGAGAGATTTTGAAATTGAGCCATAAACTAGAAAGGAGGGAGTAGTAACTTTTGTCTTGATTACTATTTGTGGCCTTGTATAGATGCAAAATGTATTTTTTTTATAGTGGCCTTGTATAAGTAAATGGAGGGAGTACTAACCAAAGTACGTAGTAGGGACGAGGAGTAAATGGAGGGAGTAGTAAAATTTTCTCCTCGTGTGGCGAGCCACCGCGCGCGCGGGCGAGGGAGCGGGCGTAAAGGCGTATAGTACTACTACTACTCCTACTACTACTACTACTACTACTACTCGTAAGCAAGCTTCGCCTCATCCTGCGAGCCACTGCGGCCGTGGGCGGGGGAGACGGCGTACTAAGCAAGCTTCTCCTTGTTCTGTGAGTTGACGGGACAAATCAAAAGTACTCCAGTGTATAGAGCCTTGCCTCTAAGGTAGGCCCCACATGGTTTGCCTCTTTTTTAATTTAAAATAACGCATCAAGTCGCAATTTGTTTGTTCACCCGTGGTAGGCGATCCTCCCTCCACCAAGTGGACAACCAGTACATGTGCCAAATTACCACGTGGGCTGCCTTTTTCGTACAAAAATGAGCTCCACCGTGTACCAGAGCGGGTGTGGTTGGGAAAGAGACGGGAGTACGTGCGCCGTGCGTGCACCTCTTATCTTCGTGCACATCCCCCACCTACATGGGTGTGCGTGAGAGAGATACAAACCTAGACATAATGCGCCGTCCATCCCCATGCCTCCGCCCAGTCCGACCACCAGTCACCACCACGCCCCACTCCTCCTCACCTTATCTCTCATCTTTCTCCCTCCATTTTTATATACAAGGGGCCACTATCAAAATTACAATTTGCAGATATACAAGGCCACTAACACTAATCGATGCAATATTAATGGTGTTTGCCTCGTGGTACTAACAAAGGATGACATTAATAATCCCTTGCATGCATGCGGTAGTTTGTAAAAAAATGCATCTTGATGTTCCGTGCAATGCACGGGCATCTTGCTAGTCCATGAAAACAACACATGGCAAAATTCCACGGTGAACGAGGGATTTGAATCTGTTGGGAGGGGCTGTTTGGATCTTGCCCGGGGTTGCGAAAATATTGGAGACCCTTTTGTCCACCAGTGCCTTTGCCACCGAAGAACGAGGAATGGCTCGGGTGCTCATGTTGTCATGCATCCTCCAGTGCGCACGTTGGAGACGAGCTCGCAAGAGCTGTGTTTTTTGACCCACAACGCCGCCCGAGCCGCCCGCAGACCGACCCGCGACCCGCAAATTACGCCATCCAACCGTAGCCGCACACATTATGACAGCAACTCAACCAACCGGACGAAATGCACGCAAACACGTAGACAAACAGATATTTCATATAAACAACGACAGAAATCATATAAAATACCGGATTTTCATACAAACATGACAGATTTCATTACATTCAAATGAACTACGCGGTGCTAGTTCTGGACAACATAGGTATATAATACCTGGCCTAAATGGTCGCCCGTCGATCGATTTGTGTTCCTCATGTCCGGCAGCACGATCACCGGACTGCCGGGAGCCCCGGAGGTATATGCTTCAGCCCAAAGGACGGCTCGCTTCCCCACTGCCCAACTGATATCATTGGCTGGTGCCGAAGATGATGGTGGCCGGCACCAGTTCGAGTTCATCACCGGCCACTACTTCGCCATGGCCGGCACCGGCTCGAGTTCATCCTAACATTCCCCTCTTCTGTGGAGCCCATGCAGGGTCGATGAAGGTCCTCGCAACAAAAGGATCCGGCAAGACACCTGCTGTGTACGCCGGCGTCGCCTTCGTGGTGGCCTTCATGGGACCCAGGCGGCGGCGGCCTCCCATGTTCTACTTCTCCTCAATGATGGCGGCGGATGCGGAGGCGCTAGCCACCGACTCGTCGCTCTCCGTGCACCCGGCTTCTGTCACTACTTGCATGGTGCGGCTGCCGGCATGGGAGTCTCGGACACAGAAATGGGAGACGCGGTACGAGGCGGTGCCGTGGACGGCAACAACGATGCCCATGCGCGGCTCCTCATCGAGCTGGCCTGGAGCAGCGAGTTGCTGAACCGCGCGCCGGCTTGGGGCGGCAACTGGCTCCGTCGAGCGAGGGGAGGGAGGTGGATCAGCGAGCTGCATAGCTCGTATCCGACGGGCTACCCAGCCAGCTTGGATGCGGAATAACTACTCTTCGTAAGCCATTGTAAGAGTGGACAAAATGGTGGAGGAGATAGGAGAGCGGCGGAGGTGTGCGATTTTTGGCCGGCGTTTGGCCTCGTTTAAATAAGAGATTAAATAGATGGTGGACGGGTGGAGCTCAGCTGGCGTTGCGTTTAACGCCGGCCCGGTCATGAACGGACGTGTGTCCAGAGTGGGTTTCTCGGCTTCCACACGGGCGGGTTTCATGGAGGCGTTTGAACGCGGCACGGAGGCGTGTTCAGCCGGGCGTGTCGCGAGTGGCACCCTCGACTCTGACCTAGGACACCGCACCATTCTTCCACTGACGTGTGGGCTCTTTGGGTGCATGGCCTGCATGTCAGTGACCCAACGCAGGTAGCGCACAGCAGAGGAACCTTTGGTGGGCCAGGGCGGTCAGAAGCGGGCATTTCATAAACCGATGATTATTCATTGAGTGTGACGTCATATTTTTCATGTAAATAAGCCTACTATGTTGATAGCCCGTTCGATACGTTGTGATTCATAAAGACCACTACAAACATCAATGTTCTGCTTATCACAGATAAGATTGATTAATACCCGTAACAATCCATGTCCTTAACAAAGGGTGCATGCACGTATAGGTTGAGTGTGTGTCTTGCATCGTGTGCTGTGTGCATGCAGGCGTGCGAGTGTTGCATGCGTGCAAGGGTACATTTCAGTGTTGCATGCATGGGTGCGTACGTGCGTGTGTTCGTGAGTGCATGTGTATGTGTCAGTGTTGCATGCCAGCATGCGTGCGTGTCTATGTTATGTGTATGTGTCAGTTTTGCACGCCTACATGCGTGCGTGTATTGCGTGCGTGCATGTGTACGTGCGGGGTGAGGCTACACGTCAGTCGACTGACATTTTCATCTTTGGTCAGTAGATTTTCCAGCCGTTGGATACGAAATCAAGGGCCTCCAGTTTATCATCAAACTCCACCCCCCTGAGCCGCCAGCCACCACCGGCCAAACCGCCAGCCCCCACCGCCCGCGGCCGGCCTGCCCTCCCCTAAACCACTCCTCACTGCCGGTCCGCCGCCGCACCAGCCATCCCTCTAGCTCCCC
>NC_041391.1:464980833-465037395 GCF_002162155.2 Triticum dicoccoides | reverse complement strand
CCGAGCTTTTTCTCCGGCGATCCCCACCCCACCGCCCAATGAACGCCCCCCCTCAACCGCCGGTGACTGCCAACCAGAGGTCTCACGACTTCGAATACCCACCGTCCACTAATTTATTATCATTTCTATCCTTCATATACGTGCTGATGGGTGGGCCCTATGGTAATGTGTGCTGCTGAATGTGGACCATTTGATTGGTCGATTGATCGTGTTATCAACAAATTACGGAGCTATATGGTGAGCCAGTGACCGTATGGTCACCCTAAAATGTACTCCTATTTTATTAACATAGTACAGACTCAAACTACCATTCCTTTCTTTCATATACGGGCTAACAGGTGGGCCCCACGGTTACGCGCCCCGATGGTGCAACACTAGTTGTGCTGCGTGGAACGTTTGACTGGTCAATTGATTAGGTCATCAACAAAATACGGAGTTGTACGGGTGAGCCAGTGACCGTATAATCATGACATGTATTTGTTTAACACGGTACAGACGCAAGGGCTCATATATACGCGCAAGCACTCACCGCTATAAGGGCACACACACGAACCCTACCAATATGAGCACCTTCGAGAGAGTGGGCCAGCATATATGATCTTGAGATTTTACGAAGTCACCATAGGTGCCTCGTAGTCGAGTGGAACGTCTCCTCCCACTGAACGTACATCGCCGGAAAATACTGAAATTAACACAAGATAAATGCGAGCACCGGGACTTTAACCTTGGTGGGCTCGAGAAACCACTGTCCTCTAACCATCCAACCACATGTTGGTTAGCACGACAAAATGTATGTGGTGACCGTGATGAGCTTATTATGAAGTCCAGTGACCATATCGTGCTTTCGCTTCAAATACAATGACCGTAAGTGTCGTCAACAAAATACGGAGCATGCATCAAATGCAAAGTCCGTCAATGTCATCAACAAAATATGGAGACGTATCATGAGCTAGATACCGTTGTACTATTGTATATGCTTATTTTCTTAGTGGCTGATTGCGTGTGTGGTGCGGTGGGCACATCATTTCTAGTTGTGGTGGGTCAACATGAAGACTCATGGGTCGGTTCCATCCTGCGCCACATATAGGTTGGACTGAGACATGTTATACGAAGAAGACCCATGTGGAGGACTCGGCGTACAACACGAAGCTACCAGAGTCGCGGAGGACTCTATCCCCACTGGTGATAAGCCGACTATATATGATTTGTAACCCTAGGCCCTTAGTATGTTATACAAGCTTGGGGGCTAGTTTGTCGATAGTATACACACACGCACAATGCTTGGTATTCATGTGTACTTTGTACACACCCCTATCACTAATATACAGTACCAGGAGTAGGCTCTTTCTTCAACTGCAAGGGTCCGGTCCGAACAAGGGTAAAACTTTGCCTCGTATTACCATCCAGCCTAACAGCTAGGGATATCCTACCGAATGATATGATGAAATCATATCTGCCAACTACTAAGAGAGAGGTGTGTCGGGGGGGGGGACAATGTGTGCGAGAGAGGCCTAAAGATAATGTGCGTGTGGGAGACACATAGGCACATATATGTGCGTATAGAGGGCTAGTAGAGACCGTGCATGTGTATATATGCATGTGAGAGAAATAGTGTTTTCCAACTGAGATTAGTGAAAAGAGTGGTACATAGTAGTCAGGAAGAGAGAGAGAGAGAGACAAATAGAGAGAGCATGTGCGTGAGACACCCCGACACCCTGAGAGAGATTGTGAGCATGTGTGAAAGAGAAATGCCGATGCATATAAAGTGTGTGCACTTATGCGTTAGATAGAGAGATATATAACGCGTTTGTGAAAACGGGGCGAGGCATAGTGTATCTACGTGTAAAAGGCGGTTCTACGCATTAAATTAAAATATAAATGGCATGATTATTTTTGGATGAGATCATGAATTTTGCAAATTGTGTATGGACGAAAATCGGTCTATCAGACACCCATACTCTATTGAATTGTAGCATTTGCATGTGTTTATTTCATATTATCGATCCATAGAGTGAGAGCGGTTTGAAATACAGGCAGTGGATGCTTTTGCAATTCATATATAAACATTAATTAGTGCACTCCATGTTGTTAGTGTGAAGCACTTTATACATTTGTCACTTGCATGGATACATTCCAAATTGCTAGCTACGAAATAGAATACATGTCGAATTCAACATAAAGGGGGTTTCGAAGATTCGAATTCATAGGAAGTGCGTTCATCTATTTGAACCCGAGATAATGGCATTTGTAAATAAGATGTAAAAGGGGGCATCAATCTTTGTTGTGAGTTTGAACATGCTATATATATTCATACACATATCTAACATTTTTTTGCAACCAAGGAGATTATATCTGGGACCATGCATGAACTGAGGTAAGTTGCATATTTTTTAATATATACTTGTGTACAGTGTATATTCAAATGTACCCCATCCATTCCAAAATAATCATAGCTTTAGGATTTTCAAGAGTAATGATTTGTGAAGTTTGACAAATCCTAAAAGTTCAATTCAAGAGAACCGAAAATGTTAATGCTTCTGCTCCAAAATATTGAAAGAAGCGCCAAATAGGCATCTGGTCACCCGAAATCGCGCGAGACTAATGTTTGGTGGTAGGAAATTATTGTCCTGACTCTGGCTCATGTAGCCTATCGGCCCGATGTCCAAAGGTCTAAACCGGGGTAGGTTTGTAACTTCACTAAGAAGCCAGTCTTAACCGCCTCCAAGAAGCATTCATACGCCGAGGACGCCTAAACACCCATGCGCTCGGCCGAAATCTATCCTGCCCACATTTGGGACACCTGACATGACTGTCCTACCCCCAACCCGTAATATGTCCGAAATTTTAAATGGGGGCAAAGTTTGTAACATTCCCCAAATTTCAAACAAGCGCGTCTCAAACCGAAACATTGTTCCCCCTTAGTTCCCCGCCTCCCTCCGTTTCCCCATTCATACTCCATGGGTGCGAAAACGCCCTCTCCACCAGCCGCGAAACCCCAGCCTCCTCCGTCCTCCACCCCATAGAGGCCAATCCACCGCCGCCCTGCTCCATCACGCCGGAGCCGGTACCCCGACGTCATTGTCCAACGCAACCGCAACTGCAACGCCCTCAAGGACTTAGCAGCTGAAGCCGAGGCAGAGCTGCCTCCATGATGCCGACGCCGACGGGCGCCGTACCAGAACCACTCCGACCACGCCGTCTTGCGCCTCACTGCTGCAGCTCCACTGTCGCAACCATCCACCGCATCGGAGTTGTTCCCGCTACGCCGTTGTTCGCCGCCTCGGATCAGCTTCCCAGCCGCCGACAGACAGCCACCGCACCACACTCAACAACTTGGCCATGGGTTCGTCCAAGGCTGCACCGTCCTCCACAACTTCTGGTTTCCGATGAACAACAAGAAGATCGTTGAAAAAACAGAAGGAGGACACAGCACTGCCAGCAGAAAGAGGTACTACTCTTCCCTTATTCGTGCAAATCTTACGTCTCCGCTCACATCGTATTCATCCCATGAAAGAAACTAGTCGAGCGCTTCTTACTGCATCTTCTTCATGATACTAAATGCACAAGGTTTCCTCCCTTTTACTATTTCACCTTCGCTAGAGGTCAGTAGCCCGCCTGGATTTCAATTCAGGGTCAGTCGAACCACAATTAAAAGAAGCAGCACCCGCTTAGGCGCGTGGAGCACCTAGTTCGCCTGTTCCCCAGGGAAGCGGCGCATCGGTGTCTATCATAGGGATGTGGGGCGCAGGAGCTGCTTGCGCCCGCTCTAGAGGTCGGCGGGGCTTGAATGGATGGCCAGGGGGCGGTGCCAAGCACGGCGGTGCGGTGAGGTCGAGGGGAGGGCGCAGGCAGGGGAGGAATACTGGGCCGGTGGTCGCTGGCATTTCGAGGAAGATCATCAACACTGAATGGCTAGAGGTAGATGAAGGCGATCTGCCCATTCTTTGTACATCGGACGGTGCAGAAAAAATGGACTGACCTATTTGCTTTCAGTTGACTGTTATTTTCGTAGAATCCTGTAGTAATTTAGTGTGCCATGCATGTTGTAGAGCTATCATATGTCTCCCGTCATTTATTTCTCACCGACCTGCTATCTGCTACCTTTACACTGTACTAATTGTGCACACACTTCACCCATACTCACACTATTGTTTTTTAATGCATGGGTATTTCAGACTCTGACGCAGTGGTGACGAATGCAGAAAAGAGAAGACAGAAGTTGCTCCAGTGTAATTTGAAGATAAGCACTAAACGTTTCAGCGCTCTAATGGGTGCAGTGTCAGCCGTTGGAGACAGTAAACGTAGCTCTGAAGTTGATGATCTCAATTGCCACACACAACCATCCTAGGTGCTTGCTTTAACTTCGCACTGTCAAATGTGGTTGCATGTTGCATATGGTGTCTAGCTTGTATTGCTTCCAATTTGGTTAAATTGCATCTGCTTACTTTACATATTAAACCTTTGATAATGACACGCCTTCCTGTTTTTGATACATACTACATATGTCTATTAACCATGTTCGTACATCAAACTAATGCTCTTTTGTATCCCTCGTCAATCACTTATGATGAGACAGTCACCCGAGTGGGTTACTGTGAGACGCCCTACTCGTTTAAAGAGTGTAGTGTCATCCTCCCCACATGATTCTCAAGAAACAGCAAGGCTAAATGAAGATAGTCAACGTAGCTCTCTAGTTGATCACCGCAATTCCCCCACACCACCATCGCAGGTGCTTGCTCTTACTTGGTAGTGTGATATGTGGTTGCATGTTGATGGTGTCTACCTTGTAATGCTTCTAATTAGGGTAAATTGCATCTTCTTAGTTAACACATTATACCTGTGAATATGACATGCCTTCCTTTTTTGGTACATACTACGTCTTTCTATTAA
Organism: Triticum dicoccoides; assembly: GCF_002162155.2. Classification (NCBI taxonomy): domain Eukaryota; kingdom Viridiplantae; phylum Streptophyta; class Magnoliopsida; order Poales; family Poaceae; genus Triticum; species Triticum dicoccoides. Next base: position 465,032,505 of record NC_041391.1, on the reverse strand, counting down.
CCATGTTCTTACATCAAACAACTTTTCTTGTGTATCCCTCATCAATGCTCCTAATTTGTTAAATTGCATCTCCTTAGCTTACACATTATACATGTGAATATGACACACCTTCCTGTTTTTGGTACATACTACATCTACCTATCACACCATGTTCTTACATCAAACTACTGTTCTTGTGTATCCGGCGTCTATCGCTTATGATGAGACAGTCACGCGCGTGGGTTAATATGAGACGCAATACGCTTATAAAGAATGCAATTTCATCCTCTCCACATGATTCTCAAGAAATAACAAGCCTAAATGAATATATTGAACGTAGCTCTGTATCTGAAGACCACACTTCCCCTACACCACCATCATAGGTGCTTGCTCTAACTTCGCAGTGTGATATGTGGTTGCATGTTGCATACGGTGTCTAGCTTGTAATGCTTCTAATTAGGGTAAATTGCATCTGCTTAGTTTACACACTATACCTGTGAATATAACATGCCTTCCTATTTTTGGTACACACTACATCTATGTGTCAACCTTTTTCTTACATGAAACTACCTCTCTACTGTATCCTACATCAATCACTTACGATGAGTCACCTTTATTCGTTGCATATTGCATATTATTTCTAGCCTGTTGCCATGTATTGCTTCTAATTCGGTCAAATACATTTGTTAGGGCACCCTTTTAATTTGGGAGAGTGATATTGGTTTCATCTTTCATATGGTTTCTAGCTTGCATCGATTCTCACAAGTTCAAGCACCTTGTGCTTAGTTTACACTTTATACATCATACATGTCAATATGTCACGCCGTCCTATTTTTCATACATAGTCCATCCTCCTATCATGCGGCTGCCTTACATGAAAGTAGTGTTTGTCGGTATCATGCATCAATGAGTTCTAAAGAGCAAATTTTATTCCTTTTTCTTGTGGGTTTGACTTGACAAGGAAAAATCAAGAAAGAGGAAGGAAAAGAGTAAGGAAGGCGATGATGGTGGTCCTCTGCAGCAACGTAAATGGAGCATCTGTACCAATTCTCCTTGTACTGATAGTGCATTACAAGGTCCAAGTCTCCGCTCCCCTACTCCACCATCCAAGGTGCTTTCTCTAACTTGGCAGTGCGATATCTGGTTGCATGTTGCATATGGTGTCTAGCTCGTATTGCTCCTAATTAGTGTAAATTGCATCTGCTTAGCTTACACATGATACATGTCAATATGACACGCTTTCCTGTTTTTGGTACATACTATATCTGTCTATCAGACCATGTTCTTACATGAAACTACTCTTCTTGTGTATCCTGCATCAGTCACTTATGATGGGACACCTTTAAGTTGGCAGTGTGATATTGGTTTGCGTCTTGAATATGATTTCTAGCATGTATTGCTTCTAGTTTGATGAACGCCACCTATGACGAGACAGTTTTAACATGGCAGAGTGATATTGATTGCACCTTCCATATGGTGTCTTGCAGTGTTTCTAATTTGTTGAAGTGCCTTCTGCTTAGTTACCACATCATAGGTGTGAATATGTCAAGCCGTCCATTTTTTCGTACATATTCTATCCTCATATCATGACTTTTCCTTTCATCAGAGTAGTGTTCATCAGTATCATGCATGAATGAGTTCTGAAGAGCGAATGATATTCCTTTTTCTTGTCGGTATGACCTCACAATGCAAAATCAATAAAGCTGAAGGAAATTGGCAAGGCATTGGATGATGGTGGTCCTTCCGAGCAACTGAAACGGAGGTTCTCTATAGATTCTACTCCGCCATCCTCCCAACGAGATTTGCAAGACAACGCAAGGCTAGACAGTCAACGTAGCTGTGTAGATGATGAACACATCTCCCCTACTCCACCATCACAGGTGCTTGCTCTAACTTGGCACTATTATATGTGTTTGCATGTTGCGTATGATGTCTAGCTTGTATTGCTTCTAACTTTGTTGAATTGCATCTGCTTACTTTACACATAATGCATGTGAATATGACATGTGTTCCTGTTTCTACATCAGACTACTATTCTTGCATATCCCGCATCAGTCACTTATGATAAGGCACCTTTAAGTCGCCACTGTGATATTGGTTGTGTCCTGCATATGATTTCTAGAATGTACTGCTTCTAATTTGTTGAAACGCCATACAGTTTGAACTTGGCAGAGTGATATTGGTTGCATCTCTCATATGGTGTCTAGCTTGCAGTGCTTCTAATTTGTTGAAATGCCTTCTGCTTAGTTACCACATCATATGTGTGAATATGTCACACCATCCTGTTTTTCATACATATTCCATCCTCGCATCATGTGTTTGCCTTTCATCCGAGTAGGTTCGTCAGTATCATGCATTAATGAGTTCTGAAGAGCGAATTTTATTACTTTTTCTTATCGGTTTGACTTCACAATGCAAAATCATTACAGCTGAAGGAAATTAGTTTGGCAGTGGATGATGGTGGTCCTTCGGAGCAACTCAAACAGGGGGTCTCTACAGATTCTACTCCGCCATCCTCCCAACAAGATTCGCAAGACAACACAAGGCTGGACAGTCAACGTAGCTGTGTAGATGATGAGCACATCTCCCCTACTCCACCATCATAGGTGCTTGCTCTAACTTGACACTATTATATTTGGTTGCATGTTGCGTATGATGTCTAGCTTGTATTGCTTCTAACTTGAATTGCATCTGCTTACTTTACACATAATGCCTGTGAATATGACACGTGTTCCTGTTTCTAGAACATATGTGTACATGATGAGCACATCTCCCCTACTACACCATCACAGGTGCTTGCTCTTACTTGGAACTGCTATACGTGGTTGCGTTTTCCGTATGATGTCTAGTTTGTATTTCTTCTGATTATGTTGAACTGCATCTGCGTAGCTTACAACTTATACCTGCAATGATCACTTACCCATAAGACACATTTAACTTGGGACTGTGATGTAGGTTGCATCTTGCATTGTCTTCTAGCTTGTACTGCTTCTAATTTCTTGAAATGGCACTTACGACGAGACACTTTTTACCTGATAGAATGATATTGGTTGCATGTTCATATGGTGCCTAGCTTTCATTTCTTCTAATTTTGTTGAAATGCCTTCCACTTACTGTTTTTTCATACATATTCCATCCTCCTATCGTACGTTTTTATATGAAACGCTCTCTTTTTTTGTATATATTCCATCCTCCTATCCTGTGCTTGCCTTACGTCAAAGTAGTGTTCGTCTGTATCATGCATCAACCAGTTATGCAGAGCTAATTTTATTCATCTTCTTGTGGTTTTGACTTCATAAGGCAATATCAGAAAATAGGAAGGAAAAGAGTAAGTTAGGGGATGTTGGTGGTCCTCCGCACCGACGCAAACAGAGACTCTCTAGATTTGCCACTGCTACTACTAATGAAGTTGAAGTCCCAAGTCTACATGATGAGTTCATCTCCCGTACTGCACCGTCGTAGGTGCTTGCTCTAAGTTGACAGTGTGATAATTGGTTTCATGTTGCATATGTTGTCTAGCCTGTATTTCTTCTATTTTGATTAAATTGCACCTGCTGAGTTTATACATTATATATGTGCATATGACATGGCTTTTTGTGTCTAGAATACACTGCATCTATCTATCATACCATGTTCTTACATCAAAGTATTGCTGTTGTGTATCCCGCATCAGTCACTCGTGATTGGACGCTTTTAACATGGCAGTTTGATAGTGGTTGCATCTTGCATTGATTTCTACATTGTATTGCTTCTAATTTTTCGAATTGCCACTTATGACAAGACACTTTTAACTTGGCAGAGTAATATTGGTTGCATCTTTCATATGGTGTCTAGCTTGAATTACTTATATTTTCTTGAAAATCCTTCTACTTAGTTTGCACATGGTAGCTGTGAATATGTCATGTCGTCCTGTTTTTCTTACATATTCCATCCTCATACGGTTGTCTTACATCAAAGTATTGCTTGTCTGTATCATGCATCAATGAGTTCTGAAGAGTAATTTTATTCTTTTGTGTTGTGGGTACAGCTTGACATGGCAAAGTCAAAAAAGAGCAAGGAAAATAATATAGTAGGGAGTGCTGTTACACGTCGGGTGAAATGGAAAAGGTTCTGCCGTTGAGATTCTATTGGTACTTATAGTGCAGTAGAAGGTCCAAGTCCACCGGCTAAATCTACAAACAAAGTATCACCTGCTCCACCAGCTGCAGCATCCGCTTCAAATGTACCAGCATCTCAACTAGTTACTTGTTCGTTTGCTCCAGAACTGGCCAGTTCCCAAGCTGCCTTCACACCTGTAGGACCTTGAAGTATGTCTAGTGAGGGGGGGTGATTAGACTACTTGACAAATTAAAAACTTAACCTTTTCCCAATTTTAGAGTTTGGCAGATTTTAGTTATCTTAGGACAAGTCAAGCAATCATCACACTATTCAAGCAAGCATGCAAAGAGTATATAGGCAGTGGAAATTAAAGCATGCAACTTGCAAGAAAGTAAAGGGAATGGTTTGGAGAATTCAAACGCAGTTGGAGACACGGATGTTTTTGGCGTGGTTCCGATAGGTGGTGTTATCGTACATCCACGTTGATGGAGACTTCAACCCACGAAGGGTAATGGTTGCGCGAGTCCACGGAGGGCTCCACCCAAGAAGGGTCCACGAAGAAGCAACCTTGTCTATCCCACCATGGCCGTCGCCCACGAAGGACTTGCCTCACTAGCGGTAGATCTTCACGAAGTAGGCGATCTCCTTGCCCTTACAAACTCCTTGGTTCAACTCCACAATCTTGTCGGAGGCTCCCAAGTGACACCTAGCCAATCTAGGAGACACCACTCTCCAAGAAGTAACAAATGGTGCGTTGATGATGAACTCCTTGCTCTTGTGCTTCAAATGATAGTCTCCCCAACACTCAACTCTCTCTCATAGGATTTGGATCAGGTGGAAAGAATATTTGAGTGGAAAGCAACTTGGGGAAGGCTAGAGATCAAGATTCATATGGTAGGAATGGAATATCTTGGCCTCAACACATGAGTAGGTGGTTCTTTCTCAGAAATGGTAAGTTGGAAGTGTAGGTTTAGTCTGATGGCTCTCTCCATGAATGAAGAGGAGGTGGAGGGGTATTTATAGCCTCCACACAAAATCTAACTGTTACACACAATTTACCAAACTCGGTGGGACCGATTCAACAGACTCGGTTGGACCGATTTAGTAAACCTAGTGACCGTTAGTGATTTTCGGTGGGACTAACATGCAACTCAGTGAGACCGATTTGGTTAGGGTTAGGGCATAACGCAATCTCGGTAAGACCGATTACACAAACTCGGTAGGACCGATTTTGGTAATTAGCTTTCCAGAGAGTTGGTCAGGTAAACTCGGTGGGACTAATTTGCTCTTTTCGGTGAGACCGAAATGTTACAAAAGGGAAACGGATAGTTTACATTGCAATCTCGGTGGGACCGATCGCTCACTTCGGTTTGACCGAAACGTTACGAAGGGAAACAGAGATATTACAATCCCATCTCGGTGAGACCGAGATCCCTATCGGTAGAACCGATTTGCCTAGGGTTTGTGGCAGTGGCTATGACATTTGAACTCGGTGGCGCCGGATAGGAAGAATCGGTGTGACCGATTTTGGCTTTGGGTTTAGGTCATTTGTGGATGTGAGAAAGTAGTTGAGGGTTTTGGAGCATATCATTAAGCACATGAAGCAAGAGGCTCATTAAGCAACACCTCATCCCTCCTTGATAGTATTGGCTTTTCCTATAGACTCAATGTGATCTTGGATCACTAAAATATAAAATGAAGAGTCTTGAGCTATTGAGCTTGAGCCAATCCTTTGTCCTTAGTATTTTGAGGGATCCACTTTCATCATCCATGCCATGCCATTCATTGAGCTTTCCTGAAATATTAGTCTTGGAATAGCATTAGCTCAATGAGCTATATGCTGTTATGATTTACCAAAACCACCTAGGGATAGTTGCACTTTCAATCTCCCCCTTTTTGGTAATTGATGACAACATATAGATCAAAGCTTCGACAAATGATAATAAGATTTAAAAACATCATCGCTTTGAGAAGTATGTGATAAGAAAGAGCTCTCCCTAAATTTGTGCATAGTTTAAGATTTGCTTTGGACTGCAAATGCACAAGGAATTAGGCTTATGGGTTACTCTTCCATGTCACATACATCTTGGTGGAGCGCTCAAAATGATAAAGATTGAATACATGCACTCATCACCAAGCAAAGTGAATGATCACATAGGATAGATAGGATAAAAACATCAAACATGCATAAGTGTAGCTTATGATCAAACACATGATCATCAATGTCTCACAAGAATAGCATAGTATCTTAAGCAATCAAAAGCAAACAAGTTTAAAAACCACCAAAAGCAAGAGAGAACAAAAGCAACACTCTCTCTCTCTCTCTCTTAAAGCCTATGATCTATACATTTTTCTCCCCCTTTGGCAACAAGTTACCAAAAAGTTCATAGAAAATGCATAGTGCTAGATCGACTATCACGCTTGATCTTCAGTTGGTGGTGTAGATATGGCTCCTTGGACGAAGGCTTCAGTTGATGTAGAGGGAGCTGAAGGAGTTCGTGCTGGAGCTGGTTGCACTGGAGCTGTAGGAGCTATAGCTGGTGCAGATGATGTTGCTCTAGTGTCTGTCACTGGCACTGCTGCTGACTTCTGAGCTCTAGGCACTCTGGCAAATACATTAGTGGTAGTTTTGCCCTTCCTCTCCTGCATGTCATCCTGCAGCTACTCCACAACTGACTGAATCTCAGTTACCTTGACATCAAGATCATAGAATTTTTGTTCCATGATTCTTTCCAAGCTTTCCTGATTCTGAGTTAAGGTGGCCAACCCTTTCTCAATCCTCAGTGTTGATGCTATCAAGTAACCAAGCTGCTCCTGCTTGTTCTTCAAGAAATACTCAGATGCCTCCTCTTGAGTTGGCATCTTGGCAGCCTTCTCCTTCCTTGCCTTCTCCTTCTTCTCTTGAGCTTGAACTGATGATGGTTCATCTTCATCCATGACAACCTCATTATCCTCAAAGTCTGGATAGAGAGGAAAATGTTCCCTATCCAATAGATATTTACATGTGCCCATCTTTGAGTTAATCAACTCCTGAATCTAAGGGGCATATCCACAACTCCTCTTATGATCTTCTGCAGTCCTCTTAATGGTTTCTACTATAAGGATCATGACCTTGAATTTTTGAGGCACATCAAACAAATGCAAAATGTTGATTGCATGCCCTCTGTTCATGTTGTGGTCACCAGACTTAGGCAATAGAGTGTGCCTTAGGATCCAGTTGATTGTAGGCAGCCCTGACATAAGAAAGTGGACTGATCCAAAAGAGAAAGTCTCTAGGGCTTTGTCTGGGATTTCCTTGTACATATGTGCCATGGTATTATGTCCCATTTTCTTCTTGGCATATACATCCAGACCATCATCATTTTCCTTTGGGGCATTTATCAGATTTGCCTATTCCTCAATAGTTGATCGGTACCTTGTACCTTCAGACATCCAAACTATCCTTCCATATGGATAGAAGTGTGCTGTGGAGTAGAATTGCATAATGAGTTCATCATTCCAGTTTGTGAGCTTCTGCCCAACAAATTCTGCAACTCCACAGGCACCAAAACTGTCTTGAACTCCTGGATAGTGTTCTTCATTCTCCTTCATGTAGGTCCAGTCGACCCACCTCATATCACACACAATGGGCTTTTTGTCCAACAAGATTGTCTCATAGAAGTCCTGATGTTCCTTTGTATGGAACCTGTAATCAATAGCAGTTCTTCTCCTTGTGGCATATGGATCTACCATCCTCCATAGCCTCAACCCTGAATCTTTTCTGATGTTCATGTCCTCAGCTACAGGATGGGCATCATTATGGTCTGGTATCTTTGGCTTGAGCTTCCTCGGAACTTGTCCTTCTTCATCTTCCTCCTCAACAACCTCAGGCACTGGGGCCTTGTTCTTCTCAGCAGCTGGAATACTCCTGGTATTCCTCTTTGGTGCAGACTTGGCCTTCGGGGCAGCTTTGGGTGCTTCCTTGGGCTTAGATGTTGCAGCCCCTGATCTAATAGCATCTCCCATAAGCTTTGGTGCCTTTGGTGCTGGTGCAGCAAGCTCTTCTTCTTCCATCATGGAAGGTTGCCCAACTACTCTAGCCATGGTCTTCTTGACCCTTTCCTTCCTTTTCTTCCCTTCAGTAGCTGGCTCTTTGGGATCAGGATTTTCAGGCAGTTGAGGTGAAGCTTTGGCTGTGGACATTGGCTGTCTCCATGCAGGCCTTTTGATCTTCATGCCTGGCTTTACTGCAGTTGAACTAAGCACCTTCTTGTGCACTACCTTCTTGGAAGTAGCTTCATCCTCTTCAGCTCTATAATCCTCATCTTCAGAGTCTGAATTTCTCTTCTTCCATTGCATGGTAGCAACCTTAGGCAGGTTGCTAGGAGTGCTCCTGCTGCCTTCATCTGAAGTACTGGAGGGACTAGTGCCCTCACTCATTTGCATCTGCCCTTCTGACCTGTTCTGACTGTCACTCTGGTCTGACATGCTGCAAATTCTGACTGCTGACCCTGTGAAGAGATATAGATTAGATGGAGTGGATGAGCATCACAAAATGCAGAGATTTTTGCAAAAGAATGATTCAAAAATTCAGTTTTAGTCTTCCACTGAAAGCATTTCGGATAAACCGATTTTCAAACTCGATGATACCGAAGCAGTTTTGGAACCTAAACTGATGAACTCGGTTGGACCGAGTCACAGTTCGGTGGCACCAAGACTGCTAGGGTTTCACAAAGTCCTAAAATCGGTCGCACCGATTAGCAATTCTCGGTTAGACCGACAGTTACTAGTGCAATGGCATAAGCCAAATCGGTGGGACTGGGTTTTTCAACTCAGTGGGTCCGAGATGGTTTCGGCGGAAACCTAACCCTAAATTTTCAAATCTCATCTAATCTACGGATTGCATTGTCTGGATCAGAGTGTTTCAATTGTGGCAAGAATCAATAAGAACACAATGTGCTAGGAATCGGACGAGGATAGCACAGTGATCGAGTCCATACCCTTGCTTGGCGATGAACTAGCTACGGCGGCAATGGCGGGATTGAATTCCGTTGACGGCGGCGGAGACCAGCGACAGGAGGCGGCTGGCGAGAGGAGACGATCCGGAGACCTTGGAGGCAGAGCGAGCTATTGCGCGGGTGAAGGGGTCGGAGAAATTTCCAAATTTTTCCCGTGACTATATATAGCCCGACCCTGTCGGTGTGACCGAGTGGAACAACTCGGTGGCACCGAGATGCATAACTGTGTTCAGTTACAGCAACTCGATGTGACCGAAAAGTTCAAATCGGTTGCACCGAGATTTAAAACCTAGATCGACTTAGTGATCTCGCTAGGACCGAAATGGAGGAATCGGTCAGACCGAGAATCACAAAGAAGTTTTGGAAGTTTAAGTCAATGACGAATCGGGGACTCCGAGTGCTCCTCACACAGAGTGGTTCGAATCGGACTTGATCAAATTTTGTGATGTAGCATGAATAGAGTTTGAGACGAGAAAAGCATAAATAGCTAGAGAAAGTTCTTAGGCATTCTTGTCCATCCACTTGGCCAAAAGAAGGAAGAACCAAACAATCAAAACAACAAGTGGATGTCCTTGAATGAGTAAAATATGCACCAACATGCTCACACAATAAGATGACAAAATAAATATGTGGCAAAGCATGCACAACCAATTCTAGCATCTATCAAACAATTGGCGATGACTAGGTCATCTATATATGAGTATATTGACTTAGGAGTCAAATGATAAACATTTGATCATAGGTCATACTCATCCTTTAAGCCCAAGTGGGGTTACCAAATTTACATAATGCATTGACGTGTTCACACCATTAGAGTTGCTTTGACTCAAGTCTTAGAGTTAAGCTCCCCCTAGATGTGAGATCCCCTTTTAGAGGGATGAACTAACCTTTTAGAGGGTTTTGTCAATGATGACTTCATGTAGGTGTTGAAGATGTGGATGCTCAATGTTGATGTAGATCATTTGGAGCAATCCATTGGAGCGAGTTGCACTTTCAACATACCTACATGGGTTAGTCCCACAAGGAACAAACAAGAATATCCATAGACATAGAGTGATGCACACACACACAAGATGATGTCCATGAAAACATTAGGTTACCTTGTTCCTTGCCTTACCAACATGATGGTTTGTGACTCCTTGAACTAGTGCAAGATGTGGAGGTTGATTGCACTTGTCCTTGCCATAATAATATGAGTGAAGAATGTTGGCGGAGTCACCCTCAAGAACTCTCTAGTTCTTCTTATTCGGGATCCACATCATCTTGATGGGAATCCTTGGAGTTGTAGTTGTACTTGATGAAGTAGAACTTGACATAGTCTTGGGAATCCACTTGACCGAGACCTTGGGTGCTTCTTCAAATGCATCAATCTCTTCTTGAAGCTTGTCCTTGCCTTTATGGTCTTGTGGTGGAAGATCATCTTGAGCTTGTGTTCCCTTGAAGGAAGTAGGATCATACTTCTCTTTTTGAGGAACAAACTTCGTCTTGGGGTATTGATCTTCTTCCCACTCAACTCCATTGGCATTGAACTTTCGTTCAAAACCAACACCTTGATTCTTCCGGTGCCTTCCTTGCTTGCATACAATTTCCTCGAATTGCTTACTCCCGGCAAGGCTCTTGTAAACACCTTTCTCTATATTTCCCTTCAATCAGCTATTTTGTTGCTCAAGTGTAACTTGGCTAAGAGAATCATTAGTGGAATCAAGATAACTATTAGAAGCAACAATATTGGATTTGACATTATTATTGTTACTACTAGAGGAAGTATCTTTCTTGTACTTGTTACTAGACTTGACTTGAGGCATGTAAGTAGAAAGGAGTAAACGCTTGGCAATGTAAGAAGAACTTTTCTTATGAAGATCATCATTGATTGCTTTTAAGAACTCATGCTCTTGCTCAAGATTGAGCTTTTCAAAGCGTAACTTCTCATGAGCCCTTAAAAGTTCTCGATGATTTTCGAAGATAGTTTCATGAGCTAACTTGAGAGTGTTTAGTTCTTTAGTTAGAAGCTCAATCTTCTCCTTATCATTGTCATTCGTTTCATCTTGATTAGCATGATTAATTGACGTTTCATCATAGTATTCATCACTAGAGTTGTCAACAAGTAAATCATCATCCACAAGCAAGTCATCTTCATCACTATTGAAATCAACATACTCAAGATGTGTTACCTTTGGACCTTTGGCCATGAAGCATCTTCCAATTCCTTCATTTGGTGAATCAAATATTTCGTAGGAGTTGGTTGACACAAGTGCTAGACCGGCAACACCTTCATCTTGAGAATATTCGAAGTCGGAGTGATATCTTCTCTCGGAGTGTTTGTCGGAGTCGGAGCCGGAAACCCATTCACCAACATGAGCTTGATGTCTTTGTTTTGTGTAGCTCCTTGATGACTTGTCCTTCCTTTCCGAATCCTTGCTTCTCCGTGAGGATCTTCGTTCATAACGATCATCTCTACTCCTAATCTCTCTTGGTGGTGATTCTTCTCTTTTGCTTCTTCTTTTTGGAGAATCTTCTCTTCTTTTGTAGGGTGTCGTACACTCATTGGAATAGTGTCCAGGCCTCCCACAATTGTAGCAATTGCGCTCTCGACTGGAAGATCTTTTGTCATGGTAAGACCTTGACTTGGAGCTTCTTTCTTTGCTTCTACTCTTGTAGAATTTGTTGAAGTTCTTCGCCATTAAGCTCAATTCTTCATTGAAGGTTTGTTTCTCACTTGATGATGTGGGGGCTTCAATTGAGGCTTTTTAAGAACCACTTGACTTGTTGTGAAGTTCCTCCTTATCCTTGAGTGACATCTCATGAGAAACAATCCTTCCAATGACTTCTGTTGGCTTGAGATCTTTGTAGTTTGGCATCATTTGGATCAATGTGCACACGGTATCATACTTTCCATCCAATGCTCTTAGGATCTTCTTGATGATGAATCTGTCGGTCATCTCTTCACTCCCTAAGCCGGCAATCTCATTTGTAATAAGAGCAAGCCCAGAGTACATTTCAGCGGCACCTTCACCATCCTTCATTTTGAACTTGTCAAGCTGACTTTGGAGCACATCCAACTTGGATTCCTTGACGGATTCGGTACCTTCGTGCATATCAATCAAAGTGTCCCAAATTTCCTTTGCATTCTCAAGACGGCTGATTTTGTTGAATTCTTCGGGGCACAATCCGTTGAAGATGATATCACAAGCTTGAGCATTGTATTGCAGCATCTTCAATTCTTCCGCATTAGCTTCATGGTTCGGCTCTCTCCCATCAAAGAATTCACCTTGCAAGCCAATACAAATAATAGCCCAAACGGCGGGGTTATGTCCGAGAATATGCATTTTCATCTTATGCTTCCTACTAGCAAAATTAGTACCATCAAAGTAAGGACCTCTACGGTGATAATTTCCCTCGCTAGACGCCATACTCTCCTAGGTTGTGAAACCAAGGCTATGACCACCAAAAGCTATGGAAATCAAAGCAAATGGAGACCAAAGCTCTGATACCACTTGTAGGACTTTAAGTATGTCTAGAGGGGGGGTGATTAGACTACTTGACCAATTAAAAACTTAACCTTTTCCCAATTTTAGAGTTTGGCAGATTTTAGTTATCTTAGGACAAGTCAAGCAATCATCACACTATTCAAGCAAGCATTCAAAGAGTATATAGGCAGTGGAAATTAAAGCATGCAACTTGCAAGAAACTAAAGGGAAGGGTTTGGAGAATTCAAACGCAGTTGGAGACACGGATGTTTTTGGCGTAGTTCCGATAGGTGGTGCTATCGTACATCCACGTTGATGGAGACTTCAACCCACGAAGGGTAACGGTTGCGCGAGTCCACGGAGGGCTCCACCCAAGAAGGGTCCACGAAGAAGCAACCTTGTCTATCCCACCATGGCCGTCGCCCACGAAGGACTTGCCTCACTAGCGGTAGATCTTCACGAAGTAGGCGATCTCCTTGCCCTTACAAACTCCTTGGTTCAACTCCACAATCTTGTCGGAGGCTCCCAAGTGACACCTTGCCAATCTAGGAGACACCACTCTCCAAGAAGTAACAAATGGTGCATTGATGATGAACTCCTTGCTCTTGTGCTTCAAATGATAGTCTCCCCAACACTCAACTCTCTCTCATAGGATTTGGATCTGGTTGAAAGAAGATTTGAGTGGAAAGCAACTTGGGGAAGGCTAGAGATCAAGATTCATATGGTAGGAATGGAATATCTTGGCCTCAACACATGAGTAGGTGGTTCTTTCTTAGAAATAGTAAGTTGGAAGTGTAGGTTTAGTCTGATGGCTCTCTCCACGAATGAAGAGGAGGTGGAGGGGTATTTATAGCCTCCACACAAAATCTAACCATTACACACAATTTACCAAACTCGATGGGACCGATTCAACAGACTCGGTCGGACCGATTTAGTAAACCTAGTGACCGTTAGTGATTTTCGGTGGGACTGACATGCAACTCGGTGAGACCGATTCATTTAGGGTTAGGGCATAATGTAATCTCGGTAAGACCGATTTCACAAACTCGGTGGGACCAATTTTGGTAATTAGCTTTCCAGAGAGTTGGCAGGTAAACTCGGTGGGACCGATTTGCTCTTTCCGGTGAGACCGAAATGTTACAAAAGGGAAACAGAGAGTTTACATTGCAATCTCGGTGGGACCGATCGCTCACTTCGGTTTGACCGAAACGTTACGAAGGGAAACAGAGAGATTACAATCCCATCTCGGTGAGACCGAGATCCCTATCGGTAGAACCGATTTGCCTAGGGTTTGTGGCAGTGGCTATGACATTTGAACTCGGTGGCGCCGGATAGGAAGAATCGGTGTGACCGATTTTGGCTTTGGGTTTAGGTCATTTGTGGATGTGAGAAAGTAGCTGAGGGTTTTGGAGCATATCACTAAGCACATGAAGCAAGAGGCTCATTAAGCAACACCTCATCCCTCCTTGATAGTATTGGATTTTCCTATAGACTCAATGTGATCTTGGATCACTAAAATATAAAATGAAGAGTCTTGAGCTATTGAGCTTGAGCCAATCCTTTGTCCTTAGTATTTTGAGGGATCCACTTTCATCATCCATGCCATGCCATTCATTGAGCTTTCCTGAAATATTAGTCTTGGAATAGCATTAGCTCAATGAGCTATATGTTGTTATGAATTACCAAAACCACCTAGGGATAGTTGCACTTTCAACACCTAACACTACTTCCGAAGCACTGCTGACACAACAGGACTTGGCAAGATCAGATGAACCTCATGAGCATCAACACCAAGACAGTATCTGACCGAGTCAAGTTGCAGTTTCATGCTCCTTTATATGTACTCTCATAGTTTGATGTACACTATCACCTTCCATATTCGTTGTTGAACTAGCACACAGTGCAAGCGGAAACAAACATCAGGGATAATGCTTGAGAGATTAACAAAATCTAAAGGAGGAAGAATGGAGATCCATTTTGAGGCAGGTTTAAAAAGTCCATGTGATGCTACAGAGTCAGCCAAGTTAGTATCAGAGGCAGTCATTGCCGTTAGGTGTCATGCACGTATCCTCCCAACGTGGATCCAGTACTGGAATGAGAAAGACAATACCCAGTTTAACACCTTCCTTGACCATTTATTCGTAAGTAATGTTATTCATCGCAATTAGTAATATTGTCTTGCTCTATCCCATACTTTCTATCTTCCTCCTAATAAGACTCACATTCTTTTTTCAACAGATGAGGTTCAAGTTGTATCCGAAAGATGATGCAACTGAACAAGCACGCACTCATGTTTTTCAGTCTGCTCTGTGATAGTATCGGTACCACCTTAGAAAATCTCACTTTGAAGGCAAGGCTAACAATGAAATCGCCCAAACATCTCCAGTGAATATATTACAGATGAAGACTGGACAACCCTCGTTAAACACTGGTCTGATCCAAAGTATCAGGTAGGCTATATGTATTTGATCAGACCACATATTGAACTTGTATTTCTGTATGTGCCTTACAAGTGTATCTTCTTCTAGGCTAACTGTTTGAAGAACAAAACCAACCATTCTAAAGTGAAATTCCAACAGACAACAGGATCTCGTAGCTATATTGCACACTGCGAGGCTCTTATAAATAGCTGCTACTTCCTTCTTTTTTTTGTGCCATATTATCGTATCTATATTGACTTGTTCCAAATACAGAGGAAAGCCCATGCGGACCAAAAAGAACCTGAACCGAATGCAGTGCAAATCTTCAAGGATTGCCACAACAGCAAGATGAAGGGCATGAGCACACCAGTTCAAGCCGCTCTTGTAAGTCCTTACTCCTCCTGCCTTGAACTGATTGGTACTGTGATGTGTTCATTTAACTACTTGGTTTGCAGCTAATGTCAGTTACTCTGTTCACTTTTATACATAGTTGTCTTAACGTATCATTTCACCTTACATGGTTTAAAAGAGATGAAGGATATTCTTTTGGTCTTGATCTGTAATCTAGTTGTTATGTTCACGTGCACACACAATGATAAAATAGCATGTTTGTTTTATATCTGTTTTCCCATTATATGAATGATGTCATACTATGTTCATCCTAACCATGTCTCTTTATCCTTAGATGTCAACGAATGTGAGGAAATAGACAATATAGTAGGCATGCTACATGGACATATGTTCCGAAAGTGATTTTATTATGTAGTTGGCACTACAATACATGCTAATGTATTAAAGTAGTTCACCAAAATAAGTTATGTATAAACGTTTAACCTACTTTGTTTGTTTTTGTCTCATTAGTAACTTATCTGGTACACTAATCTACAAGTTCAAACTTTCAGGAAGCTATGGAACAAATGATTGAACAGCCACAACCACTTGAAGGTGACGAGGCTACTACAGGCACAATGTCACCTCTTGTTGCAGTGCGTCAGTATCTCTCCACTAACAGTGCAAAAAGCACCTTCTTGCGTAATTCTAGGTTGGTTGTCAAGGTAACCTCGTCCAAATCGCCTACTGAACAAAATCTTCCTGCTAGACAGAGTGATATATCTGTGCTCCGGACACAAGTCCAATCCCTAATGGACGTTGTTTCGGAAACAAGAATAGTGGTTGAGAAATGTCATCAAGATATGAATGGTTTTGAAACCAGACTATCAGACATTCGCTTCGTTGTTCAAGAACAATGGCGGAAAAAAGGTGGAGGTCGTGCTGCTCCATCAGATTCTACAGCCTGAAACATTAGCACTCAGGTCAAATGATCTGTGCTTCTATACATCTGATGGTGCTTTTATCTGGAAGGACTGTAAACTTTATGCCAACAGGCCTTTTGTTGTATGGTTGGAATTTATTTTGTTGTGATACAACATTTATGATGCTGCCACAGGTTGCAGTAATTACGACGCTATTTTTGTATAGTGTAGGTTTATCTTAGTAATGTATTCGGCCGAAAGCTTCGTAGGAGCCCAACATGCCAACATTCGTCGGGCCCATTCCAATTGGGCTAAAAACGATTACGGGCCGAAATTGGCATGTAGCCCACTAAAAATATCTGGGCCTAAATCAGCATAAGCTTTAATATTTTTCTGGTAGGCATGTGCCCATAGTGGGCCTTTAACGGGCCTAAACATAATTTGGGCCCTCAGTAAAAATAGGCCATTTACAGGTGTAAATATCTCGAGCCCATAAAAAACATGGGCCTTTAATAGACCGAAAGTGAGACTGGGCCCTGATTGTGCCAAATAACCCACTGGACTTAGCAGGCCTAAATGGTGGCCCATTTACGATGCGGATCTTTGACAGGCCGAAATTCAGACGGGCCGTAAATGCGCCGACCTAATACGCATGCCTTTAACAGGCCGGAACTTTGATCGGGCTAGATTATCGTCATTTTTATATGGGCCATTAATGGGCTCGATATGGCGATAGGCCACATATGGCCCATGGTTTACGTTCGGCTTAACAGGCTAAAAATGACAACAGGCCGAAAGTGGCCCAAATCTATAGTGGGCCTCTAATAGGCCGAATGTCAGACATGGTCGAATATGACCCAAATCCTTCACGGTCGTTTATGGGCCGAAAGTTTTGATGGCCTGTAAATGGGCCCAAATGAAGCCAGACCTTTAACAGGCCGGAAATACACCAGGTCGTAATTCGGCCCAATTACTTAGCGGGCTGTTAACGGGCCAGAAGTGACCATGGGCCACACTGATGACAAGTTTAGGACAGGCCGTTGACGGGCCGATTTGACAGAGAATGTTGGGCCTTTAGCTGGGCCGGCCCATTATAGTCTGCAGAATTGTGTGGGCCTTTAGCTGGGCCGGCCCATTGTGGTCCACAAAATCTTGTGGGCCTTTAGCTGGGCCGGCCCATTATGGTTTGCAAAATCTTGTGGGCCTTTAGCTGGGCCGGCGCATTATGGTCTGCAAAATTGTGTGGGCCTTTAGCTGGGCCGGCCCATTATGGTCCGCTAAATTTTGTGGGCCTTTAGCTGGGCCGGACCATTATGGTCTGCTAAATCTTATGGGCCTTCGGTTGGGCCGGCCCATTTAAACTTTGTGGGCCACTTTTGGGCCGGTCCACGTGTCAACATATCATAGGCCCATCTCGATCGTTGGAGGAGTGACACATGTGCCAACGCAGAGCTGACGCATGGATCCGTCAGCCAACGAGAATTTTACACGTGGAAAATCGACATTGGTCATGGCTGTTAATGGGTTATCGGATCCAAAATCCAACCCGATAGCTTAACGGTGTTCCGTTATGGTGGATGCCACGTGTCCGTCACCCTTGACGAAAGCACTTCTGTGACGCGCGATTTATCATCATGGAAGTGGACACTTCCGTGATGATAATTTTGGTAATGTCATGGAACACTTCTATGACAACACAGGTATGACTATCTTGATTCTGTCATAAAATCGACATGGATGTACATGCATGACAGAAAACGAGACCTACTGTGACAAACACGTATCATCACGGAAGTGTATTTTTTTGTAGTGCTGCTCGAACCAGGGTCGCGGGAGATTTTTCCGCCGACCTCAAAATTTTGTGACACTGAACTCCCCGTGTGGCGTGTTGAGTGATTCGACTAAGCAACTAGTAAGTAGTACTAGTAAACTCTGCATATTAGGTTTGACCGAAGTCAAACTTCCTATAGTTTGACCAAGTTTATAGAAAAATATAAACATTTACCATAACAAATATGTATGATGTGAAAGTACATTCAATAATGAATCTAATGGTATTTATTTGTTATTGTATATGTTAATATTTTTTGTTATAAGCTTTCTGAGACTTTACAAAACTTGACTTTGACCAATGCTAATACGCGGAGTTAAATAAAAACGGAGGGAGTACACATTTGTTTTCTTAGTTTGTAGTGAACTAATCATTTGTTGAAATTGTGAAATAAATATATTAGGCTATTGACTTCGAATGTAATGGTCTATACAATTCAATAGTTACAATCATTGTCGAATCTCAAGATGTATACGCGGTCTATAGTACTTGACAACATGCTCAAACTCGCATAATCCCAGTCAAATGAGAATCTAAATGCATTTCATAGTTATTACTTTGTAGGATGCAACAAAACCAACCATAACTCTACATTAGCCATTATAGAAGAAACATTTTGAACATATCCCAATGTGTGAATGAAACATGTAGAGAGAGCTTGCGAAGATGGAGCAGATAGGGCGGGAAAGATTGTATGTATGTGGACGAGAGAGTAGGAGACAAACATAACTAGACAGAGAGAGAGAGAGAGAGAAAGAGATAGGAAGAAGTTAGGTCTGTGAGAAAGATGGAGACATGTAATATACGTGAGATGCGTGTTCATCCGGATTATGTATACGTGGAAGGAGAAGAGACAACATGTTTGATGAGAGAGCTGGAAAAACATGGACGAGAGGGGAAGGATCTCGTGGGTTGAGGGATTGATAATTTTGTGCGGGGGAGAGAGGGATTGGTAATTTTGTGCGAGAGAGAGAGAGAGAGGGTGGGGGGAGGAGTCAGTCAGTCGTCATCACATCATCCTGCTTCCAAATGGCCCCGCATTCTCTAGCGCGGTGTGGTCGCCGTCTTCGATCTCCTCGATGCCCTCTTTGAAGATTGAGGAGTTGTGCATGTTGGGGTGCAAAGAAGCATAAGCAAGAGTGGTTGCCATATAACCTTGGATGGGGATGAATTGTGTGCTCGGGGGGGGTGTTGTGTTGTGTGTGTGTGTGTGTCAGATATTTAGAGAAAACAAACCGAAGGAGAGAAATGGCTATTCACGAAGAGATTGTGCGGGCCCTGAGGTGGGCAGGGGACGGGTGAGGGTGTCAAAATGTGCACGTTGATGCATGTGTTACATGCAATCGTGCAAGGGATGGACGAATAGAGAGAGCTGGTTGTTGTGTTACGGATGCTCCTCTCTCTCTCTCTCTCTCTCTCTCTCTCTCTCTCTCTCTCTTACACACACACGAGTAAACTAGAAGACCGTTCTCTCATGTATACACAACGTATCGGCATCTGTCTATGTATCACTCATGCATAATTATTTGCACATCCACACCTCTTTATGTCTGTATCACATGCACACCGTCTCCACATTGCCCTTCCTCCACAACACACATATGGACACATACACACGTTCTCTCTCAGACACACACACAAAATCTGTATTAAAAAAACTAGGGCGCACCTAAAATGTCCAAATCCAAATAAACATGAACTAGAGCTATTAAATATATGGAAATATTGTAGCGTCAAGAACTTTTCCAGGAAAAAAAAGTTGAGTAATATTCGGGGATTGTTTTCACATACACAAAAAGGTTCGGTGGATGTCATTCGAGCGTGACACGGTGACACACCGTTCGATCGACCGCGCGGCCGCGGTTCACCCGCTTGCACATGATTCCGTATCGTGGCTGTGGTACTAACTAATAAAAGCGCTGCCTAAGTCTAATGTTTACGTGTACTAGTATGGTTTTCTTTTAAGTTTGACCAACCCTATATAAAACTAAAGTAAGATCCCATACACGCACTCATCAATATGCCGCCGCCGCCGTTGCACATGCCGGCGCCCGCCTGCTCTGGCCAACAATTTCTCGCCCGTCACCGCCGTGTCGCTGCCATCCCTGTGCCATGAAGCTGAAGACTCGCCCGCTCACGTCCTCTGCAGTCCCTCCTCGCTATGCTGCTGCGCTGCCAAGCACGTGAGCAGCTGGTGGAGCCGCGTCTATGCACGCAGCATACAAAGAGGAGGACAAGTACCTGCTCCAGCACGCCGGCGAGGAGGAACTAGCATGTCATTGTCGTCTCCGCCCCCATGGAGGAGGCGCGCATGGTGGCTGTCGTGGCGAAAGCCGATCACGCGCGCGTCGAGCCCACAAACCAGGTGCGTACGCGGAATCTACCTTCGAGACCTTGAATGCCATGTGGATCCTGCAATCTTAAGGAGCAATTTGGGTCAGTCGACTCTTGTGAGCCGTTTGATGCAACATGGATGGCTAGGAGGGCTTCTTCCACCTCTTCTACCGTCTTCTTCCTTCGCTCCATCGAACTTCTTTCACAAATCGACTGACCCAAATTATACTACTGGTACGAACATATTAAGTACAGTAGGAACATGAAGATACGAGCAGTAGTACCAACTGCAAGAAGAACAATAGTAAGACATAGTACTAGTACTACTATACTTACTAAAGAGTTCAAATAATGAGAAAGAACATAAACATAGTTCTGCTGGGGCCTCAGCACAACACACCCTTGAAAATAACAAAGCAACTAGTCCGCTTGACACTGCAGTAGAACCAGCATTAGTGACGGCACTTCCACCTACTCGGAGTGTGAGTCCATGTCCTCGACTTCGTCCTCGTCCCTCTTCCTCTTCCTCTTCGCCGATGCTTCTTTGCTTGAACCAGACACTAGGCTCTGCTTCTTCATCCAACCCTTGTAGATATTTAAACAAAGGTAGGCATCCATTGCTGCGTATAGGATGTGATCTTCATCTAATGTCTTTGACTCCCATGCATGATGAAACTTGTGATGAGGTTTCTTCAGTTTAGCGTATGAAGGATCAATCATGGCTGCTGCCAGGGTCAGCATTGAAGGCTGAGACAAGGACACCAGGTTTGCCTTCTGGAGATCGAAGGGCTGGCCTACAACGAGACCTATCCGACGCAGGACATCCCTGTCGTTCCTAAAGTCTATAGTAACGAATTTCACTCTTTTGTCCTTGAGGAAGTTCTTAAAATCCTGGCACTCAATGTCGGCATGGCATATGTGGTAGACCAAGAAAATGTTATGTACGCAAACCTGGTCACGGCGGGCTTCTTCCTCTCTGCCTCCTTTAGAATCTTCTCTCTTTCCAGGACTGTGGTGTACTCAACATCTAGCCCAGCGACCAACTCATCCGTTGAACTGTTGAACATGCGTAGGAAGAGCAAGCCATGCTTTCACCGTCACGGATCCACGTGTATAGATGATGATGAACTCATCGCCGGTGATGGCTCTAACCTGGTACTCAGCGGCGACCATGGAGATTTGGGAGGCCATGGATTTTGGAGGAGGGTTAGGAGAAGTTGAACTTTTGTACCCCGTGAAAAAACTGGGAGCAAACAATGTGAAAGGACGGGACGACTGGGAGCGAACTGTTGTAAGGTAGAAGACGGGGACGAGTAGGGCGTGCGAATGGCGTGGGGTTGCTGGCTTGCCCGGTGGATAAACGGCTGCAAGCCCCCAAAGATTTCTCGAGAACTATGCGGGACCCACTAGATGTCATGTCTACTAGACCCATATCGTAGGCCTGACAGTATAGCTTCTGCCTGTTCGCACGCCATGTCGGCGCGTGGATGTAACTTCACTTAATTCCGTCAACCGTCGCGCCTCTCACGACCTTCGCTTCCCTCGCGCGGTCGTGCCCTTTGAGACTTTTACCGGCTATAAATGAGCAATTGTTTTTTGCCAACTCTGCATGCATGATACTCCCTCTGGTCCTTTTTACTCCCGTCAACCGTTTACAAAGTGTTTGCCAAATTTATACTAAAAATATCAATATCTACAATATTGATTATAATGAGTATAAGAATTACGTTTTATAATGCGTGTAAAACAATTGATTTGACATGGTGAATGTTGATACATTTTTCTATAAGTTTGGTCAAAGTAGAGGTACATTGACTTCAGACAAAACTTAAATGCACAATGCAGACTATTTCCTCCCTCCAGGTGCGTGCCATGTCCTATCTTGTCATCACAACAAGGTTAGCTATTAGAGTACTACTACCTCCCTTCTAGTTTAAAGGGCTCGATTCAAAAATTTCACCTACTCTTAGTAGGAGGAGTAGAGGCGGTGGAATAGTTTTTGTAGTCTGCAAAAGTACTCAACTAATATTGTCATTCTTCACAAAAAAATGTGTTTACCAATGCATGCATGAACACTAGTTACTCTAACCCCCCTGTTCTTTAATTCTTTGCCACATCAGCATGTTTGCTATTCCCGTGTGCATGATACCAGCTAAGATACCACCATTATGGCCAGCCTTAATCATCGCATGCAATAATTTAGTGCACCTTGAAATATGAACATGTGTGGGGCGTGTATGTTTTTAATGACTTGAGACTATACCTAGCCCGGCATGCAAGATGACTTATTATGCACCATTCCCCATACCTGCAAGAAGCCCGTTCATCTCCAAATCTTTTCCTCTCCATGTGTGGAAACAATATGCTGCCAGACTCTCCTTCTCCCTCCGGCGGTCCCACCACTCCACCCCGTGTGGAAAAAATCTGCATGCATGACTCTCCTCCCCCCACGCTCGTCCAATCCGTTGTGACTAGCAATATTTCCACCCCTTCCCTCCCCCATAATTTACTCCAACAAATATGCCCACGTAGTTGTTATGTTAATCACGCAACATATCTTCCGGGACGCTGCTTTAGTTACTTAATTGCAGGTGCATTGGGTCACTGACATATGGGCCCAACAAGGGTCTGGCCCACATGTTAGTGACGCAACTGGACCTGCAGTTAAGTCAGTGCAGCTCAGTCCATATCTGACGTAGGTGTGCCATTGATTGCTATAAATACTGCGCCTCCCACGGCATTCAGAAAAACGCTCACGTTCATCGCTATCTCCTTACCCTCCCTCTCACGTCCACCACCATGGCATCGCCTCTCCCAAGCCCTAGGCGCCCTTGCTACACCGCCCGGACGATCACGCGTCGTCGTTCCGTTCCTCGCTGCCACTAGTCGAGGAGGATGCGTCGGTGTTCCACTCCTCGCCGCGATGCGTCGAGGTGGACGCGTCGGTGTTCCCAATCTCGCCAGCACGCACGTCGGAGGATGCGTCGGCTCCCTGCTACGAGAAGAATGCCACGCTGCCCGCTGAGCCCCCCCAGCCTTGAGGACCTTTGGAAAGAAATGGATGTCGCCATGTGGGAGGCTTTGCTGCCGGTAGAGCACGCCAAAATAGAGGCAGAGAAGAAGGCTGAGGAAGAGAAGCGCGCCACGGGGCAAGCTGCCTGGCAGGTCTATGCCGCGTCCGAGAGAGTCAGACAATTGGCTCTTTGGCAGAAGGCTCATGCAAGGGCCGTGAGGGTGGCGGAGGACGCCCGTTCCAAAGCCCTGAGTGCAGTCGGGCCCAAGCGCCTCATCTACGCTTGGCGGTACGTGGACCGGGTGCACACTTCCAGCGAGGAGGAGTTCCTGCTGGCGCCGGATCACCACACCGGTGAGATCGCGCTCGCCCACTGGCAAGCCGCCAATCAGCACCTCGAGAGTTGCCAGGCTGAGGAAGAGGCATTGTGTCGGCGCGCTTGGAAACGGACGCTCACCATGGCACTCGTGGCGCGCCACAAGCACTCCTGCGAGCGTCGTGGCTTTTAGTAGGAGTATAATTTAGTTTCGTAAGGTGATCTCGTTAGCTTTGGGACGCAAATGATAAATCCTGGACGTTCGGGAATTATTAGCGTCCTTAATTAAGTATGTAAGAGGGAAAGTTTGGAAACCTTGTGTATCCGTACGCATTTTGTAAGTAGGTGCATATAGCACAAACTTTAGTACTATATACTATCGCACTACATGTCTCTCTATATATATGCTTGCAGACTGTGCTACTCCCTCCGTCCAAGTGAATAAGTCATCTTTGGTTGTGCACTATGACCAAGAAGGAGAGAAGACTTTATACACCTAGACAGAGGGAGTACTACTATTACTTATGTATGGGCAAATGCACGTTTTAACATTACAATCCGACTTTTGTAAAAGTAGAAAAACAACACTAGTCAAGCTTGTGAAACGTTTCAATGCAAAATAAATGCAAAAATGCTCGTTTGATTGTTTACTTTTAGCTTCCTTCTCTATGGTTATTTCTCTGTCGTACTTTGTACGGAGTATCTCACTGGTTGGAAAGGCATGCAAATTCCCAAACCACTTCCTACACCCTGTATCGAATTTTTTGCCTAACCAGTTGTGTCGTGCAATTGGAATTCCAACTTGAGTACTAGTACTACTAGTAGGAGTACCAGGGGCCAGTTCGTCTAGGCTTCTAGATTAGTAGTAATCCCATTACTTCTGATTACTACTAGCTCCGTCCTGGTTTATTGGTCCCCATTGTAGTCTGTGTCAAATTTTGATCATAAATTTAACTAATGAAATGTTTGTGCTGTCACATGCACTAACATTTTATCAGTTAAATTTTTGGTCAAAATTTACCACAAATTACAATGGTGACGAATAAACTAGGACGGAGGTACTCCCTCCATTTTTGTATACAAGGCCACTATAAAAAATACATTTTGCATCTATACAAGACCACCAACAATAATCGAGACAAATATTAATGATGTTTCCTCGTACTAGTAATCCATGGCTTAATTACTAGCATGCATGTAGTGGATGATAATGACAAACTCATCTACTTCCTCTCTCACGGCCACTCAATTTCTTCTAATGTGCATGCACCCTATTAATTAACCCGGTAAATGATCAAATAAATTGACTTGTAAAGCACACATTGATTTTTATCTTGGTACCTGTAATTTGAGTTTGCGGCCTTGTATATAAAAATGAAGGGAGCACTAGTAGTAGTTTAGAAGCCCAAATAAATGAGTGAGGCGCCTTAATGTTACTCTCCACTGTGACTAGTCTTATGGGAAAAGCTGGGGAAGAGATGGCTTATTTTTTAAGCCGCCAAAAGAACTGGCCCTAGGAGTAGTATCTAGGGATCGAGTCTGCGAGATGAACCGAAGAAAGTAAATGCAGAGAGATGAAATGCAAAAAATACAGAGAGATGTGATGGTTGCTTGTCCGTTTATTTTACCAGGCCACTTATTACTGGCAGTGGTTGGGTTTTGTGATATGACGGCTTTACTGCCGTGCCACGAGTGGGGTAAGACTCCCGTGCAGCGCCGCCCTCTACACTTGTACTACATCGGTTGTGGTTTATTAGTCCCCCCATTGAATTTGACTGAAGATTTAACTAACAAAATGTTAGTGCATGTCAACAAAAACTATATCGTTGGATTCTTATTTGAATATAGTTTTGAATGATATAATTTTAGGTGACATGCATCAGCATTTATCGTACTATATATAATATTGGTTCAATTTTGGTCATACTAATCTATAGTAGTAAGGTGCCCGTGCGTTGCATGGAAGAGTGAAATGCATTGATCGGGGAGTTGTTTATTTTGACAAAGGATGTGGGGGTCATCTCATGTGTAACGGGTATCGATAGGTTTCTTCGGATATTATTTCATCTCTAGAGCTCACAAACATCCGGGTGAAATAGATAAAAAGGTATCTTTTGCAAACAAAAGTGTTCAACTGTTCAACCTGTATCCAAAACTTGTGAAGAAATAATACTTATTGTGCTTTGCAATAAATGATCTTTAAGAATTAGTTTTTGAGTATCGATTGTTATACATGTTGGCTACATATGACATGGCACTTTCTTGTAGTCAACCATTGGCTATACTATTAAGTATTAACCATGCCCTTATACACCTAGATGGAGGGATTAAATCAGGATGACTTGGAAGAGGCAGAGGAGATGTAAGAAATGGTTCATAGTAAGTCTTTCACCAGTACTGTAGTAAAAGTTCATACATGGAAGATTCTAGACTAAACCATAAACGAATACACTTTTATTCATGCACGATACTCCAATAGAGCAAGATCATGCATGGAAGTCTCCACATGCTTAAACAACAGATTACATTGAGCTAAGGCTAATGATCAACATTTAACTTGATAGTGCGTATGTCCAAGTGAACCTCCTTGGAGTCCCCATGCACCGCGTTGGCGGGTAAATAAGACCATGGGTTTGCCAAGTCCACATCGGCAGGAAGGTCCCTGCTTCGCAGAGTCCAAGTCACTTCGATGTAGCCGGTGTCGCCGCCCACGTGACCCGGACGGGTAGTAACACTGAGCATGCACCCATACATCGGCCTCGTGTCAGTGTCAGCATCAGTGGAGGCGCCCCTGATGCACACTACAGAGACGGGGCGGCGGCCTGCGCGGGCCTCGCCGGTGCCCACAATCAAGAGGAAGACACTACTGTCCTCCTCCGAGACTAGCAGGCGGCGGTGATCCTCCAGCGAGTCCGGCATGATGAATGGCTAGCACGTCTCGTACTTGAGGTTCTCCGCCAAGGGCCAGTAGTGACTGTCGGTGTCAAAACCGGCGGATCTCGGGTAGGGGGTCCCGAACTGTGCGTCTAAGGCTAATGGTAACAGGAGGCGGGAGACACGATGTTTACCCAGGTCGGGCCCTC
The DNA here is from genome assembly GCF_002162155.2 of Triticum dicoccoides. Taxonomy (NCBI): domain Eukaryota; kingdom Viridiplantae; phylum Streptophyta; class Magnoliopsida; order Poales; family Poaceae; genus Triticum; species Triticum dicoccoides. Next base: position 465,005,714 of record NC_041391.1, on the reverse strand, counting down.
TCGATGGAGGTAATACCCTACTTCCTGCTTGATTGATCTTGATGATATGAGTATTACAAGAGTTGATCTACCACGAGATTGTAGAGGCTAAACCCTAGAAGCTAGCCTATGATTACGATTGTATGTTGTCCTACGGACTAAGCCCTTTGGTTTATATAAACACCGGAGGGGGCTAGGGTTACATAGAGTCGGTTACAGAGAAGGAGATCTACATATCCGAATTGCCAAGCTTGCCTTCCACGCAAAGGAGAGTCCCATCTGGACACGGGAAGAAGTCTTCAATCTTGTATCTTCATAGTCCAACAGTCCGGCCATAGTATTAGTCCGGTTGTCCAAGGACCCCTTAATCCAGGACTCCCTCAGTAGCCCCTGAACCAGGCTTCAATGATGATGAGTCCGGCGCGCAGATTGTCTTCGGCATTGCAAGGCGGGTTCCTTCTCCGAATACTCCATAGAAGATTTTAAACACGACGATTGTGTCCGGCCCTGCAAAATAATTTCCGCATACCACCGTAGAGAGCACAATATTCCACAAATCTAATCTGCTGACAACTTTTCACAGCATGACATCAAGCCGCGGCCCGGTCATTATTTGAACCGTTTTTTCCCAACCTGCCACCGCGCATATCACGAGGCGGTTTTATTAGCACGTCTTGTCGAAGTAGAGATCGTGTTCCCTTATCGCGGGATTCTCATCAATACGGGTGTGGGTAACCCAACCGCGCCATCAATCATGGCGCTTGGGGAATAAGCCTATTTACTGGGTAAGTGGGGAGGCGCAGGATCTCTGCTGCCTTTATAAGGGGATAAGGACTCCCTTTTTCACCCACGCCTTCTTCTTCCTCTGCTCATCCGTTCCTTCTCGCTCGAGCCCTATCGCCCAAGCGTTCGTCTTCTCTGCCCAAAAATATTTCTTGAAAATGTCTGGATCTGAAGCAGGAGGCAAGTGGATGGTCTCTACTGTCCCGGAGAAGGATATCAAGAAGCTTCGGGGGGTGGGTATTTGGCCAAGAGAATCGGCCACCATCTTACAACGGAGGGACAGATCGTCCCTACTCCGGAACCCCACGAGAGGGTGGTATTCCTCCCTCATTTTGTCCGTGGGCTAGGGTTTCCCCTCCACCCATTCGTTCAAGGCATCATGTATTATTACGGGATTGATTTTCATGATCTATCCCCCAATTCCTTCCTCAACATCTCGACATTCATCGTCGTGTGCGAGGCATTTCTCCGCATCCAGCCACACTTCGGTTTATGGCTGAAGGTTTTTAATGTGAAGCCCAAGGTAGTGAGCGGTGAACACGCCGAGTGAGGAGGCGCCATGGTGAGCAAGATGCCCAATGTTACATGGCCAGTAGGTACTTTCAATGATTCCGTCAAGGAGTGGCAACAGCAGTGGTTTTACATCACTGAGCCGCGCGGCAAGGAATGGGCCACCACCCCGGAATTCAGATCCGGAGCCCCCCTATGACTCATGTCCTGGCCCAAGAAGGGCCTGAACTGGACCTCGTCTGATGAACTATCGGTGCTCCAGACACACGTCCAGGATATGGAAGACAAGAACATCAAGCTTGTCAATGTAGTCCAGGTGATGTTAGTTCGTGGATTCTACCTTGTCAACACTTGGCTTGCAATTTATGGGAGTTCGACCCGGCAAAGCACCAGACCCTGCTAGAGCTCTTCGGCTCCTCGCACAAGGACATCTGGAAGGTGCTTTTCAAGTTCGGCAAATCATGGCCGGACTCCGCCGAGGACCGCGGGTACAAATTGTCCTGCCCTGCAAGTTTGGTAAGTCACTGTATGCTGACAATTCACGTGTCTTATTCGCATATACTTAGGAAAATGCTTAATATGTTTCCCACAACTCTCCTAGGGCTGGGCGAAGAAGGCGGGGCGGATCTACTATCCGGCCCTGCTGCCAGAAGAACCGGCCGGCCCACTTCTGACGAAGATGCTAGTCTTGGCGCCTTACAGGGCGCCAAAGAAGAAGGCCAAGAAGGAGGCCAAGAAGACCAGGGGCGGCCTCCGTCGCCGTGGCGCTTCGGACACAAAATCTGAAGACTCCAATGCCCATTCTTCCTCCGAAGAGGACGAGGAGGAGGAGGACGACGAATCCCCAGCGAGGGGAAGAAAGAAAAGTATGGCCCCCACATCTTTGGAGGCTGAGTCGCCTAAGAGAGGAAAAACACCTCTTCCAGAGGAGTCCACTGCCACCGCCGATAGCAGCCCAGAGTGGGATCCCAGGGCCCAGCCCCTGGTGAACTCATGAGTATAACATCCGAACACGCTTATGCGTCCAGACTTGTCATGGCATAATATTTTAATCTGAGCCGTACTTTTTACAGTCTGGCGAGGTCCCGCGCCGAACAATCCTCGTCAGAGGATTCGCTGGGTTTGGATGCAAAGGAGAGCGGGACACCCCCGAAGGCCCCCTCCCACAAACATGTGAATGTCATCGAGGTTTCGTCCCAGAAGGACCCAGGCCACAGAGGAGGGGGAAAGATTGCAAAGGCAACGCCAGGAGGCCAGACTTCAGGGCCCGGACACACGGGAGGAAAGGCTCCCGTGGACGTGGATGGCGGGGGTCATCTTGAATCCGGCCCCCAGCCGGACACAATCCCTGAGACCAATAAGGCCCCGGAATCAGGCAGGCGACCTCCATTGGCTGAAGGGGGTGTGTCTGTTCCACCGGCGACCTCTGTCCAACCAGAGGTGTCGGATGCTTTATTGGCGGCGCTGAAGGGCGCCTCCATCATTGATGAACAACGTGCCCTTATGGGTGCGGTGATTGAGAAGATTCAGTCCGCTGAGAGTGGACTGAATGAATCCTATATCAGCCTTATAAGAGGCTTCGAGGTATGTTTTATGAGGTTTGGAAGAGTGTCATAGTATAGATAGTAGCCCCTGATACACTGTTCGGTGAAAAGAAGAACCGGACAAAGGATCAATTTTATATTCGCAGGAGACTCACTTGATGACATCTATCTCTTTTAATAAGCAGGCATCTATAGCGACTGCTGCCTCCCATGCTGCAGAAGTGTCCGGACTGAGGCATAGTCCGGAGCGGGCCGAAGGAGAACTTGGCCAAGTGAAGAAATAGCTGGAGGATAACCAAGGTATGCAGAAACCTTGTTCATTGAGCACAAATGATTAAGTGTGCATGATGAAAATATTTTTATGATGTGCTCTAGGGGCGACGGCCGAAATGGAGGATCTTAAGAAGGTTGTGGCCGAAGCCGAGAAGAAGGCAGCCGCAGAGTAGGCTCTTCGCGAAAAGCATGAGGCCCGAGTTATTAAAGCAGGGCGAGAGCTTCAAGAGGCCATGATGAAATGCGAGATTTTGGAGCAGAGTTTATCAAGGAAAGAATCCGAACTCGCCCAAGCTCGCCAAGCCGCAAGTGATGCCTGGGGGGAAGCCCAAGGTGCCCTGAAGGAAATCCAGGAGGCGAGGAAAATTGCGGCTGGTAAGGCTTTTTCTATACAAAGCGGGTATTTGAAAGGAGAAAATCAAGTTAATAGTATGAATTCTGATTTCTCCAGGGTATTTGCGGAGCTGCCATGCAGCATATCTGATGCCGCCCAATTCTACTGAGCCGAAGAAAGGAACACTGCGGATAAGCTCTTCTGGATGCAGTATCTGGTGCCGAATTATCCAGTGCCTTTTACCGATCAACTAAAGCAGCTGATCGAACTGCATAAGGCGGCCGAGCTAGCCATGAAGGATTTGATTATCCGGCTATGGCCCACCGAGCCGATTCTGAGCAGTTACTTTGGGCTCGTGAAGCGGCTTGTGAGTGCTTGCCCTCGACTCTAAGTCATCAAGCGGTCGGTTCATATAGAGGGTGCGCGAATGGCCTTCGCCCGTGCAAAGATGCACTGGGGAAGATGGATGCGGAAAAGCTGATGACCGAGGGACCGACGGAGGGAAAGGAGCACCGCAAGCCTGAATTATATTATGATGGTGTTTTGAAAGGGTCCCACCTTGCGGCAGAGCGATGTACCAAGGACATTATATTTCCATGAATACAGTCATGTTGTCCTTTGTAATGTTGAACAAGGTCATTTATATTATTTATCGCTTGTTATTTGAAAGCTTCTCCTCCTGTGCGGCCGTTTTAATATATTAATCCTGAGAGTTGGCCAGTCGTCGGTTTCTGCCCCCACGTAGTAAGTACGGGGGTGCTCGGGATAAACCTGAGCACTCTTTATCCCAGTGTTGGGTCCTTTAAGGAGGTGTTTAGCGCAACGAACCAGGCAATCGGACTATATGGCTTTATCACTCTCACTTAGCCAACAAAAGGAAGGTAGGCGTAGCCCCTGGTGTTCGGAAGACCGCATGAGGGGCTCTATAAGCACCTGATCGGAAAAAAGCCGATCCATCGCACGTTGCATTGGTTATGGAATTATGCGGAAGAAATCCTTAAAGATTTACAACCTCTCGAACAGCAGACCAGTCTCTTGATGTATCATGATAGTCAATATTCGGCTTTCTCTACTGAGGTGCTCGTCCGGAAGAACCGGGACACAATCACAGTAGTTTTCGCTGTGCTACCTTAGCCGATATAGCGGAACGTAAGGTACCAAAACATGGGAGCCGGGCAAACCCAAATATTGACCCAAGACATGATTCGGAGCTGATGCATATAATGCTATAAGTTCGGGGTGCCGAACTGCCGTGAAGGTGTTCTGACTTTTATTGCCATATTATGGGTATAATGAAGCCCCTGGCATATTAAGGCATAACGCGATATGCCGCTGCCTTTTGACAAAAATTTTCAGTAAGAAATAACAGCAGATAAGCATCATATAAATCCACATGTTGTATTTGAGTAATACGTCGATGCGTATGAGTACAGGTTATGTGATGAAAAGAAATATGACTGCGGAACCTGCTGAGACCAGGCGGGAGGAAGCTGTTGCGGATCCGGAGTGTAGTCGGATGATCATCGAGGGGAATATCTAGAGATTCCCTTACGTGCTTGAACTGTTTCCACGCCATCCGTCCTGGCCGACGCAAAGGTGAACCTGCAAAGAAAATGCAGGAAATGGTATTGTGCCACAGAGCGGTTGAGCCACAGTAGGTGGCTTGTCTTAACTTTTGCTGGAGTGTTTTAATTAAGCTCCGGACGAGCCGGGCTATTCTGCCGCGCAGTAGTTCAGACTCCGTTGGCGGTGTCCGGGAGCTTGGCCATCGACTCGAGGTTCGATTGAAAGGTGCCATTCGTTGCTTCTGCTGTTAAAGCGGCGGTAGACTCTTCGGCAGTGAGGGGAAGTTCTGCCATGCCATTAACTGTGATGACGCCACGCGGACCGGGCATCTTGAGCTTACGGTAGGCATAATGTGGCACCACGTTGAATTGAGCGAACGTGGTTCGTTCGAGCAGTGCTTGATAGTCACTGCGGAAGGGGACGATGTCGAAGACTAAGTCTTCGGTACGGTAGTTGTTTGGTGATCCGAAGACTACCTCCAGAGTGGTGGAGCATGTACAATTGGCCTCCACACCTGGTATGACACCTTTAAAGGTGGTTTTAGTGGGCTTGATCATCGAGTGATCGATATCCATCTTGCACACTGTGTCCTGATACAGCGGGTTTAGACTGTTGCCTCTGTCCATAAGGACTTGTGTGAGGTGGAATCCATCGATTATTGGGTCAAGGACGAGTGCGGCCTCCTATCTCGTGGGGGCCTCGGCTGCTTCTTCACTTGCACTCCAAGTCCTCTGGATCACGTTCATTCCAAAAATCACGCTCTAGAAGGTTTCATTCCATTTGGACTCTGTTTGATATTCCTTTTCTTCGAAATACTGAAATAGGCAAAAAAACAGCAATATGGGCTGGGCCTCCGGTTAGTAGGTTATTCCCAAAAATGATATAAATGTGTAAAATAAAGCCCATAAACATCCAAAAGGGGTAATATAATAGCATGGAACAATCAAAAATTACAGATACATTGGAGACGTATCAAGCATCCCCAAGCTTAATTCCTGCTCGTCCTCGAGTAGGTAAATGATAAAAAAGAAATTTTTGATGTGGAATGCTACCTAGCATAATTCTCAATGTAATTTTCTTTATTGTGGCATGAATGTTCAGATCCAAATGATTCAAAATAAAAGTTCATATTGATAAAAGAAATGGTAACACTTCAAGCATACTAATCAAAGTAATTATGTCTTCTCAAAATAACATGGCAAAAGAAAGTTCATCCCTACAAAATCATATAGTTAGGCTATGCTTCATTTTCGTCACACAAAGATGTTCCCAACTTCTATACCCCCGATGACAAGCTAAGAAATTGTTTCATACTTCAATTATCTCAAACTTTTTCAACCTTCACGCAATACATGAGCGTGAGCCATGGATATAGCACTATGGGTGGAATAGAATATGATGATGGGGATTGTGTGGAGAAGACAAAAGGGAGAAAGTCTCACATTGACGAGGATAATCAACGGGCTATGGAGATGTCCATCAATTGATGTCAACATGAGGAGTAGGGATTGCCATGCAACGGATGCACTAGAGCTATGAATGCTCAACAAAAGAAAACTAGTGGGTGTGCATCCAACTTGCTTTCTCACGAAGACCTAGGGCATTTGGGGAAGCCCATCATAGGAATATACAAGCCAAGTTCTATAATGAAAAATTCCCACTAGTATGAAAAAGACAACTTATGAGACTCACTATATGAAAAACATGGTGCTACTTTGAAGCGCAAAATATGACTCACTACATGAAGAACAAGGTGCTACTTTGAAGCACAAGTGTGGAAAAAGAGATAGTAACATTGCCCTTTTTATTTATTTTCTTTTTTTCTTTCTTTTTTTCTTTTTTTCGTTTTCTTTTTTTTTGGGCCTTTCTTTTTTCTTTTTGCCTTTCTTTTTTTTCTTTCTTTTTCTTTGGGCAATGCTCTAATAATGATGATCATGACACTTCTATTGATTACAACATAAGAATTACAACTCGAAGCTAGAACAAGATACGACTGTATATGAATGCCTCCGGCGGTGTACCGGGATGGTGCAATGAATCAAGAGTGACATGTATGAAAAAATAATGCATGGTGGCTTTGCCACAAATACGATGTCAACTACATGATCATGCAATGGCAATATGACAAAAGTAAAGTATGTCATGATGATGATGAACGGAACGGTGGAAAGTCGCATGGCAATATATCTCGGAATGGCTATAGAAATGCCATAATAGGTAGGTATGGTGGCTGTTTTGAGGAAGATATAGGGAGGTTTATGTGTGATAGAGCGTATTGTATCACGGGGTTTGGATGCACCGGCGAAGTTTGCACCAATTCTCAAGGTGAGAAAGGGCAATGCACGGTACCGAAGAGGCTAGCAAACGCGGAAAGGTAAAAGTGCGTATAATCCATGGACTCAACATTAGTCAAAAGAACTCATATACTTATTGCAAAAATTTAGAAGTCATCAAAAATCAAGTACTACGCGCATGCTCCTAGGGGGGTAGATTGGTAGGAAAAGACCATCGCTCTTCCCCGACCGCCACTCATAAGGATGCACAAGCCAGGTACAATTCATGTTTCAAATTTGTTACACAACTTTAACCATACGTGCATGCTATGGGACTTGCTAACTTCAACACAAGCATTCTTTAAATTTATAATCACCCAACTAGCATGACTTTAATATCACTACCTCCATATCTCAAAACAATTATCAAGCATCAAATTGATCATAGCATCCAATTCACTTTCTATGATAGTGTTTATTATACCCAACTTGGATGCCTACCATTCTAGGATCAATTTTATAACCATAGCGAATACCATGCTGTTCTAAAAGACTCTCAAAATAATATAAGTGAAGCATGATAGACTAGTAATTTCTTCAAAATTAAGACACCACCGTGCTCTAAAAAATATAAGTGAAGCACTAGAGCAAAAACTATCCAGCTCAAAAGATATAAGTGAAGCACATAGAGTATCTAGCAAATTCTAATCAAATATGCTTCTCCCAAAAGGTGTGTACAGCACGGATGATTGTTGTAAACTAAAAAGCAAAGACTAATATAATACACGACGCTCCAAGCAAAACACATATCATGTGGTGAATACAAATATAGCTCCAAGTAAAGTTACCAATGAACGAAGACGAAAGAGGGGATGCCTTCCCGGGGCATCCCCAAGCTTAGGCTTTTGGCTATTCTTGAATATCTTGGGGTGCCTTGGGCATCCCCAAGATTAGGCTCTTGCCACCCTTTATTCCATAGTCCATAAAAGCTTTACCCAAAACTTGAAAACTTCACAACACAAAACTCAACAGGAAATCTTATAAGCTCCGTTAGTGAAAGAAAACAAAACCACCACATAAGGTACTGCAATGAACTCATTCTTTATTTATTTTGGTGTTAAACCTACTGTATTCCAACTTCTTTATGGTTTATAAACTAATTTAGTAGCCATAGATGCATTGAAATAAGCAAACAACAAACGAAAAACAGAATCTGTCAAAAACAGAACAGTCAGTAGAAATCTGTGACTAACGCAAACTTCTGGAACTCTACAAATCCTACAAAAATAGGAAGTCCTGGATAATTTGTTTATTGAACAGAATCAAAAAGAATCAACACAAAAACACGTTCCTGTGATTTAACAAAATTATATTCGTGCGTGCAAATTTTCTGTTTTTCAGCAGAATCAAATCAACTATCATCATAGGTTATCCTATAGGTTCTACTTGGCACAAACACTAATTAAAAGATAAAAACACATCTAAACAGAAGGTAGATGCAAGGTTTATTACTAAACAGGAGCAAAAACAAAAAACATAAAGAAAATTGGGTTGCCTCCCAACTAGCGCTATCGTTTAACGCCCCTATCTAGGCATAAAAGCGAAGATAGATCTAAGGAGTGCCATCTTTAATTTTCAGTTTTTCAGCGGAGTCATGCTCGAATCCGGGAGGTTCTTTCCGCTTCCCTTCATACTCGGAAATTTTTAGATCTAAAGAATCCAACCTCTTATTGCAAAGAGTAATCAACATATTCATGCGGTGAACATTTCCGCTAACACTTTTAAGAGGCTCAAGAGACTTTTGTAAAAAAATTGTTACTTCGCAAATCTTTCCAAACACTTAGGTTTCTTCTTGGGTAGGATGTGATCCTCCCTTTTGAGGTAGTGTTCCCACTATTCCCTCTATAATTTCATGCGCAATACTGGGATCAATCTCAATGAAATTTCCCTTGGCAATGCAATCCAAGAGTTGTCTATGGGTCATATTTAACCCAACATAAAAATTACGAAGAAGAATTCTAAAGTTCACCTCTAGGGTGCACTTGCGATAAGATTCCATCATCCTATACCAAGCATCTTTTAAGTTTTCTCCTTGCCTTTGCTTGAAGTGAAGAACTTCAAACTCAGGAGACATAGCAGCGGATAAGGAACTAGACATAATGACAAGGCAAATGAGCTAACACACGGAAAACGGAAAAAAAGGCAAGCAAAAAGAGAGGAGGAGATTGGGAAAGAGAGGGTGAATAAAACGGCAAGGGTGAAGTGGGGGAGAGGAAAACGAGAGGCAAATGGCAAATAATGTAAATGCGAGGGAGATGGGTTTGTGATGGGTACTTGGTATGTCTTGACTTGAGCGAAGACCTCCCCGGCAACGGCGCCAGAAATCCTTCTTGCTACGTATTGAGCTTGCGTTGGTTTTCCTCGAAGAGGAGAGGGTGATGCAGCAATAGTAGCGTCAGTATTTCCCTCAGTTTTTGAGAACCAAGGTATCAATCCAGTAGGAGGCTCCTCAAAAGTCCCACGCACCTACACAAACAAACTGAGAACTCGCAACCAACGCAATAAAGGGGTTGTCAATCCCTTCATGACCACTTGCGAAAGTGAGATCTAATAATAAAGATAGTAAGATAAGATAGATATATTTTTGGTATTTTATAATATAGATGCAAAAAGTAAAGATGCAAATAAAAGTAGATTGAAAGAAAATATGATAAGAGATATACCCAGGGGCCATAGGTTTCACTAGAGGCTTATCTCAAGATAGCATATGTATTACGGTGGGTGAACAAATTACTGTCGAGCAATTGATAGAAAAGCACATAGTTATGAGATTATCTAGGCATGATCATGTATATAGGCATCACGTCCATAAAAAGTAGACCGACTCCTGCCTGCATCTACTACTATTACTCCACACATCGACCGACTCATGCCTGCATCTAGAGTATTAAGTTCATAAGAAAAGAGTAATGCATTAAGCAAGATGACATGATGTAGAGGGATAAACTCAAGCAATATGATATAAACCCTAGCTTGTTATCCTCGATGGCAACAATACAATACGTGCCTTGCAACCCTTTCTGTCACTGGGTAAGGACACCGCAAGATTGAACCCAAAGCTAAGTACTTCTCCCATGGCAAGAAAGATCAATCTAGTAGGCCAAACCAAACTGATAATTCGAAGAGACTTGCAAAGATAACTCAATCATACATAAAAGAATTCAGAGAAGATTCAAATATTATTCATAGATAAACTTGATCATAAACCCACAATTCATCGGATCTCGACAAACACACCGCAAAAAGAGTTTACATCAAATAGATCTCCACAAGAGAGGGGAGAACATTGTATTGAGATCCAAAAAGAGAGAAGAAGCCATCTAGCTAATAAGTATGGACCCGTAGGTTTGTGGTAAACTACTAACAACTCATCGGAGGGGCAAGGATGTTGATGTAGAAGCCCTCCATGGTCGATTCCTCCTCAGGCAGAGTGCCGTCGAAGGCTCCAAGATGGGATCTTGCGGATACAAAAGGTTACGGTGGTGGAAATTGTGTTTCGTGGTGCCCCTGGATGTTTTCGGGGTACGTAGGTATATATAGGAGGAAGAAGTACGTCGGTGGCCGCCCGAGGGGCCCACGAGACAGGGGGGCGCCCTACAGGGGGGGCGGCCTCCTATCTCGTGGGGGCCTCGGTTGCTTCTTGACTTGCACTCCAAGTCCTCTGGATCACGTTCGTTCCAAAAATCACGCTCCCGAAGGTTTCATTCCGTTTGGACTCCGTTTGATATTCCTTTTCTTCGAAATACTGAGATAGGCAAAAAAACAGCAATATGGGCTGGGCCTCCGGTTAGTAGGTTAGTCCCAAAAATGATATAAATGTGTAAAATAATGCCCATAAACATCCAAAAGGGGTAATATAATAGCATGGAACAATAAAAAAATTTAGATACGTTGGAGACGTATCACCATGCTCTGCAGCCCAAAGTAGGAGAGAGGATCGCAAGTATCAGACTTCGACCTACTGGCTGCAGTTTCCCCCGTCAGGCACCCATCTGGTTCAAGCCGTCAGCCAATCTCCACAGCTTAATAAATAGTAACGTCTAACTGAGCCAGTTAGTTAGATGCGTACACTTGGTGTAGTAGGATCTTTATTTAGTTTGATGCATACAGTTGTTCTTTTTTGGTAGCCCTTTCGTAATAATGGCTGATGTTTGGTTTGGAAGAGAGAGCTGCGTTTTCACTCTTCTGGCCTGCTTACTGCTTCTATTGCACCCCCAGCCCTGGTTGCTGCTGCTGCTGTTTTCAACGTACAATCAGTAGTATATTTGTCTGTTGGTTGAGTAAATGTGTTGTTAGAACGACAAACACAATGTTTTGGAAGTCGTTGCACGGTACGATCCTTAGTACCCCATACCGTACGTAACGCATACTATTTTTCGTACGAAACACATTTTCCACATGTTGATAACATGCAACCCACTGATGAAGGCCAAATAGAGGAGCCCATAATTAACTGGAAGGGAGGCTCTCACATGAATCCGGCCCAGGTACATGCTCATGGTCCCCTAAACATAAATAAGTAAATAAATAAATAAAGCTAAATTCTCATGCACCAGTTCTTTAAATTCATGATTTAACAGGAGGATATTATTTCCTATGATAGTGTCATTACATTTAGTCGATATTATTCTTAGGCAAAGATAGCGACCAGTCTTCTTTCTCCCAGCATTTTCTTCCTACAACCAGCGGACCCATGCAAATCGTAGTCAACGTCCTAAATAGTTCCGGTCCATTTTTATTTTTCAATAGGAATGTCCAACCCAGCCCAACACATTGGCGACAGCACTTTATCCTCTGCCTTGGTGCGCTCTCCGTGGCGCCGCCATCCGGCCCTGTCAACATAGGTTTTTTTGAAACGGTCCCTATCAACATAGTGAATCGGGAGAGAACTGTAGTTGTGAGTATGACAGTACGGACCCACTAGGTCCACTCCTGAACACAAGCAAGCGCCTCTTTTACTGCTCAGATGCACCCCTCGTTTTTTTACTCTAATCCACCCTGCTGATATCCGGGACCCACATCATTTTTAATGTGTAGTCAATTAACGATAGAATTGCACAACTTTTTTTTGAGTAGTAATTCAGAGGAGTAGGCTATAAACTGGGTTGTGCGGTCTCTGTGGCCCGTCTAACAACATGACTAGCCCAGCAGGTTTTTCTTTGGGAAAATAAGTAGCCCAGTATTTCTTTTTGAAGAATACCCAAGCTAGGCCTATTTTTTTTCTTCGACTTAGTGGGCTCCAAATCTTTCAAGACGAGGAGGGATGCATTCCGGCCTGGCCAAAGAGTATGGTCAGTGTCTGTTAAAAGTAATATCAAAGGGGTTGAAAATTCCAAAAAAATTATAGCAAATGGGATATTAGTTTTTTTTGTTTTTGTTCTTCACTGATATTTTATAGTATTTCATTGGATTTAACATGACATAGTATTTATTTTTAAATTTGTTTTAGTATGGCTACTAATTTTTGGATTAAGAATATTTTGTTCCCCAGCAAAAATTTTTGAATTTTCAAAATTTTGGACATATTTAGTTAATTTTTTAACCCTGGTACTGACCAGAATATGGGCAGCAATTCTAAAAATGGAAAACAGGCTGCAATAAATTCCATATGAATTAGAAAATGAGTAAAAATTATAAAAATGATAGCAAATGGGTTGTACACGCCATAGATTTCGAGGCTGACTTGTTTACGCAAGGCTTTGTCAGTCAACACACGATTCTAGCAGCAGTGACTGTTGGATGTCCATCCAACGGCCGACGTGCTTCTTCAATCTCCGGTCTTCCTGCTCTAGCCGCCTAAACTAGCGCCGGCGGGACTGCCTGCTCCCTCCTCTTGTGGCCCGCTGTGATGCCGCGCTGGCTTCCCCGGCCCACCCTAATCCCTCCGCTGGCCTAGTCGCACACAATCAACTGCCTCCTTATTACGTGAAAAAATGATTCCTCCCACTGACATCTGGGGCGCACCGGTTGGGAGGCTGACCTGTGGGCCTACTAAGTTGACGAGTACGCAGGGCTTGTCAACTTAGTCAACAAACGATTGTAGCAGCAGTAACCATTGGATTTGAATCGAACGGTCCTACTGCTTCTTCAAGTGCTGCTCTTCTTGCACTAGCCGCCCAAACCAGCGCCAGCGAGACTGCCTACTCCTGCCTCCAGTGGTCGGCTGTGCTGCCGTTGAGGCCTCACCGCCCCCTACTACTCCCACCACTAGACAGGCCCTACGACGACGGCACCCTCACACCACAGCCGAACCAGTGAACCCTCGTACTCCTCTCCAGGTGGGCATCCACTGCCGCTTCTTCCCCGGCTCCGCGTCGTCCCCTTCCTAGGCCTCGCCGTCATCCACCGCCCTGGTGCTCTCGGTGCCGTGTGGTCAATGTGGTCATGGAATGACTTTGATCGGACGTGGACTGTACGTGGAGAGGCTGACAGCTGGGGCCATGGCCGCACACAAGGAAATGCCTCCTTATTACGCGCAAAATAATGATTCCTCCAGCTGACATCTGGGACCCACCGGAGGTGCCTCTGTATTTCATGAAAAAACGTTCCCCCCGCTGACAGGTCGGACCCACCAGCTATATCTTCGCACACAAAGAAGTGTCTCCTTATTACGCACAAAAAAATGAATACCCCCTGCTAGCTGGGACCCACCGTAGTGGGTGGCTGACTTGTGGGCCTAGTAAGTTGACGGGGACGGAGGGCTTTGTCAACTTAGTCAATACTCCAGTGACCGTATGATGTCCATCCAAGGGCCATAGTGCTTCTTCAACCTCTGGTCTTCTTGCTCCAGCCGCCCAAAGCAGCGCCGGTCGTGCTGCCTGCTCCTGCCTCCCGTGGACGACTGTGCTGCCGCGGAGGCCTCACCGCCCCCATACTACTCCCACCGCTGGCCAGGCCATCCCTCTACTCACCCACACCCACTATTATCCTGCGGCGACGGCAGCCTCACACCACAGACGAACCAGTGAACCCTCGTACTCCTCTCCGCGTGGGCATCCCCTGCCGTGTATTCCCCGGCTCCGTGTCGTCCCCTTCCTAGGCCTCGCCGTCGTCCACCGCCATGGTGCTCTCGACACGGCGTGGTCAATGTGGTCAAGGAACGACTTCCATCGTACGTGGACTGTACGTGGAGAGGCTGACAGCTGGGTCCACGGCCACAGCAAGGATGTGCCTCCTTATTACGCGGAAAATAATGATACCTCCACCTGACAGCAGGGACCCACCGGACGAGCCACTGTATTTTGCGAAAAAATGTTTCCCCCCTGACTGTTGGGACCCACCAGCTACATCTTCGCACGCAAGGAAGTGCGTCCGGAAAAATAAACAATTCCCCCCTTACTGCTGGGACCCACCAGCTACATCTTCACACGCAAGGAAGTGCCTGACAGTCGGGACCCACCTGGTCGAAGCGTACGTAGCGTTCTCATTATGGTCGCGAACGTGTATGTACATACTAGTGGATCTAGAGGCGCGCACGTGTTGTAGTAGAGGCGTGCACATAGCATGTACATGTACGTACAACAACCAGGGTGCAAGAAAGTAAATACGGCTGTCGGTGTCAAAATCGGCGGATCTCGGGTAGGGGGTCCCGAACTGTGCGTCTAAGGCTAATGGTAACAGGAGGCGGGGGACACAATGTTTACCCAGGTTCGGGCCCTCTCGATGGAGGTAATACCCTACTTCCTGCTTGATTGATCTTGATGATATGAGTATTACAAGAGTTGATCTACCACGAGATCATAGAGGCTAAACCCTAGAAGCTAGCCTATGATTATGATTGTTCTCCTCCTATGGACTAAACCCTCCGGTTTATATAGACATCAGAGGGGGCTAGGGTTACACAGAGTCAGTTACAGAGAAGGAGATCTACATATCCGAATTTCCAAGCTTGCCATCCACGCAAAGGAGAGTCCCACCTGGACACGGGACAAAGTCTTCAGTTGTATCTTCATAGTCCAACAGTCCGACCACAGTATATAGTCCGGCTATCCGAGGACCCCCTAATCCAGGACTCCCTCAGTAGCCCCTGAACCAAGCTTCAATTACGATGAGTCCGGCGCGCAGATTGTCTTCGGCATTGCAAGGCGGGTTCCTTCTCCGAATACTCTATAGAAGATTTTTAACATAAGGATCGTGTCCGGCTCTGCAAAACAAATTCCACATACCACCATAGAGAGTACAATATTCGACAAATTTAATATGCTAACAACTTTTCACAGCGTGACATCACGCCACGGCCCGGTCATTATTCGAACCGTTTTTCTCAACCAGCTGCTGCACATATTGCGAGGCGGTTTCCTTGGCACGTCTTGTCGAAGCAGAGATCGTGTCCCCTTATCATGGGATTCTCATCAATACGGGTGTGGGTAACCCAACCGCGCCATCAATCGCGGCGTTTGGGGAATAAGCGATTTTACGGGGCAAGTGGGGAGGCGCACAGTTTCTACTGCCTTTATAAAGAGATAAGGCTTCCCCCTTTTCACCCATGCCTTCTTCTTCCCCTGCTCATCCATTCTTGCACGCTCGAGCTCCAGCGCCCAAGTTCTCAGCTTCTCCGTAAAGCCATTCCAAACATGTCCAGAGCGGGAGGCAAGTGGATGGTCTCCTCCGTTACAGAGGAGGACATTACGAAGCTCCGGCAAGCCAGATACCTGGCCGTAAACATCACGCACCGGCTCCTGGACGCAGGGCAGATCGTCCCTACTCTGAAACCCCACGAGAGGGTTGTATTCCTTGCTTACTTCGTCCGCGGACTAGGATTCCCCCTCCAACCATTTGTCCGCGGGCTCATGTTCTAGTACGGGCTGGACTTCCATGATCTGGCCCCCAATTTTATCCTCAACATCTCGGTGTTTATCGTCGTGTGTGAGGCCTTCCCCCGCATCAAGCCCCACTTCGGCCTGTGGCTGAAGACCTTCAACGTGAAGCTGAAGGTGGTGGTCGGCCAGCAAGCGGGGTGCGGAGGCGCCATGGTGGTCAAGATGCCCAACGTCACCTGGCTCGAAGGCTCCTATGTGGAGACCATAAAGGGGTGGCAAGCGGGGTGGTTCTATATCACCGAGCCGCGCGATGCCAACTGGGCGGCGGCCCCCAAATTTTGATCTGACATCCCCATGCGGCTCACCTCCTGGAAAGAGAAGGGCTTAGCCTAGGGTTCATCGATGGAGCTGACCGGACTCCAGACCTGTATCAAAAATATGATAAGCAAGAAAATCAAGCTTGTCAACGTGGTCCAGGTCATGCTCTTCTGTCGAATCCTTCCGTGTCAAAGACGGGCTTTCAATATGTGGGAGTTCGACCCGGTCGAACACTAGACGCTGCGAGAGCTCTTCGACACGACGCACAAAGACGTCTGGAAGGTGCTGTTCAAGGCCGCCAAGGTACCTCCTCCCATTACCGAGGATCGCGGACTTAGCGCAAAGCGCCCCGCCAATCCGGTAAGCTCTTTATATTTTACAAGATGTTCCTTTCCCTAGTATATTCGTGGGAGGAATCTAAGCCTCCAAACCAATTTAACAGGACTAGGTAGCGACAGCGGAGCGGATCGACTGTCCAGCTCCACTACCTGAAGATCCAGCAACGACTCTCTTAACTGAGATGTTGTTTCCGGTGCCCTATGAGGTGCCGGTGAAGAAGGCCGAGAAGAAGGCCACAGGGACCAGGAAAAGACTCCGGCGCAAGGTTGTATCGGACTCATCGTCCGATAACACCAAGGCGCGCTCCTCCAACGAAAACAAGGAGGAGGAAGAGGAAAGTCCTCCCCCCCCCAACTAGGGGGGGAGGGGGGGAAGAAAAGCAAGGCCGCCCCGTCTGGGGAGGTCGAAGGGTCCAAGAAGGGAAAGACCCTCCCTCCGCACCACTCCACAACAGCCGCCTATAGCGATGAGGAGTGGTTGCCCAGGGACAAGCCCCTGGCGAAGTCGTAAGTATCCGGACACTATAATACTTCTGGTATGTTTTGCTTTATTGCTTCTTATCATGTCAAATATGATCGTGCAGTCCGTCCAAAGCCCACATCGACGTATCCTCCTCAGATGGGTCTTTGGGCTAGTCGGCGATGAATAGCGATTCACTCTCGACGGCCACCTTCCCCCGGTCCGCGGACGACACCGAGGTGTTGTCTCAGAGGATATCGGACCAAGGGGAGACAGTTCTGGAGACGCTCCAAGGTGAAATCCCAGACGCCAGGCATATGGGGGGGAAGACCCCCATGGATTCCGATGATGGTGGCCGCAGCAAGTTTGGCCCCCAGCCGAATACTGCGCCGGAACCTCTAATGGTTCCGGATTCAGGCAGGCAGCCCCTCACTAAGGGGGGTGAGCCGCCTGTGCGGATGACCTTTGTCCATCCAGAGGCATCGGACAACTTGCTGGAAGTGCTTCAGGGCGCTTCCATTGATGAAGAACACCGTACTCTTATGATTATGGTGATTGAGAAGGTCCGATTCACCAAAAGCGGATTGACCGAAGCCTGCGCCAGCCTCCTAACAGGCTTTGAGGTAAGTAATAAAATTGTAAGTAAGTGTCACAGTATAGACAGTAGCCCCTGATGCTCTGTTTGGTGTTCGGAAAGAAAGGCCGAACAAAGGATCAAATAAAATCCGCAGGAGTCTAATCGGAATATGTCTATGCGAATAAGCAGGCGTTACTGCTGGCCGTTGTCGCTCGTACTGCGGAGGTCTCCGGACTAAACCGGGACCTGGAGCGGACCGAGGAAGAGCTCGGCCTCGTGAAGAGGTAGCCCGAGGAAAACAAAGGTACACAATACCCCGTCTGTATATTTATAAAGAAAAGATTGTTGACGCTAATAGGAGCATCATGAATTTGAATAGGGGCCACAACCAAAGTGGCAGCCCTTAAGAAGGCGCTGACCGAGGCCGAAGACAAAGCGGCCAAGGAACGCGCCGAGCGTGAGAAACAAGAGGCCCGAGCCGACGAGGTCTAGCAAGAGCTCCAGGATTTTGTCACAAAATACGAGTCCTTGGAGCGTGACTCTAAGATGCAAGAGTCCGAGCTTGCGAAGGCCCTCCAGAGCGCACAATATGCCAAGGCCGAAGCCCAAAAGGCCCTCCAGGAGATTCAGGCAGCCAAGAAGATAGCGGCGAGTAAGGCATTCATTATGCAAAGCAAGCATGTGAAGGAGCCTTTCCTTTTACTCACTTGAATTCGGAGCTCTCCAGGAGCGTTCGCAGATCTGCCGTGCAGCATATCGGATGCCGCGGAGTTCTACCGGGCCGAAGAAGGGAGCTCAACGGAGAAGGTGTTCTGGTCTCAATATACTGGGACCGAACATCCGATGCCCTTGAGCGACCAGCTGAAGCAACTGGTCGAATTGCACAAGGCGGCCAAACTGGCCATGAAGGACCTTATAGTCTGGATGTGGCCTGCCGAGCCCTTGCCTAGCAGCTACTTTGGCCTCGTGAAGCGGCTTGTAAATGGCTGCCCGCGGTTTGAAGTCATAAAGCGGTCATTCTGTATTGAAGGTGCGCGTAGGGCCTTCGCCCACGCAAAAGTGCACTGGGCGAAGATGGATGCCGAGAAGCTGGTGACGGAGGGGCCGCCGAAGGGCAAGGAGCACCGCCACCTCGAAAAGTATTATGACGGTGTCCTGAAGGGCGCCCGCCTTGTGGCGGAGGAATGTGCTAAGGATGTAATATTTGAATGAATGTAGTCATTTGATCCTATAATATGAAAACGAGTTCATGTGCGCTATATAACGCTTGTTTATTTAAAATATTACCTTCTGTGCGACCGTTTATAAAATCTAAGAGTTGGCCAGTCGTCGGCTTCTGCCCCCATGTAACCAGTACTGGGGTGTTCGGGATAAATCTAAACACTCTTTATCCAAATTTTTGGTCCTTTAAGGAGGTGTTTAGCGTAATGAACAAGGCAATCGGACTATACAGCTTTATCACTCTCACTTAGCCATAGAAGTCTATAATTTTAAATTTTGTCGTAGCCCCTAGTATTCAGAAGGCCGAACTTGGGGCGCTATACACGCCTAAATCGGACAAGGCCAATTCCTCGCCCAAAGCGGAAAAAATCTTTAAGGATTTGAGACCTCTCGAACAGCGATCAGCTCTCGCCGCATCATGACCTCATATTTCGGCTTTCTCTACCGTGGTGCTCGTCCGGAAGAACCAGGACACAATTGCAGTAGTTCTCCCTGTGCCACCTTAGCCGATGTAGCGGAACGTAAGGCAGCAAAACATGGGAGCCGGGCAAACCCAACTATTGACCCAAGACATGATTCGGAGCTGATGCATATAATGCTATAAGTTCGGGGTGTCGTACTGTCGAAAGTGTTCGGACTTTTCTTGCCGTGTTATGGGGTACACTGAAGCCCCTGGCGGTTTGAACGTTCCAGAATGTACGGGTGCAATTTGTAATAAATAAGCAGTCAAGGAAAAAGATAAAGAAATGTAAAAATAAGCTGACGATGTACATTATTTGCCATTGTTATTTGAATAATATGTCAAGGCGTATGTATACGAGTAGTGTGATAAGCAAAATAGGACTATTTGACATGTCCTGACCAAAGGCAAGCTGCGTGTGGGTATGTAAAAACAGGTATTGCGATCATTATTAGATACCACCTGGAGATTCCCTTGTACATCAAAGTTTCTTGCCTCCTTGGTGTTTCCGTCCCGTGATGGGTTCGATAACCGGATTATCGGAAGAGCCTCAAGAAGTGAAGGACCTGAAAGAAAGAAAAGGGGGAAAGTGTATGGGTCCTGGGGTGGTTGAGCCGCATTGTAGCTGTGCCTCCGCCTATGCCCATGGTATTTTAAGTGCGTAATTATGTATGTGTTGTACAAATTTCACCGCTTGACTGGGACTAGGATAGAGGCCGGATTGCTAGGGAAGCTCAGGATGATCCTGCTGCAGAGTACTTCGGACTCGCTTGGCGGTGTCCGGGGGCTTTATTACCGAGTTAGAGATCTTCCTAAGAAAGCTGCTCTGTACTTCTGCTGCGAGGGCCGCAGTGTGCTCCTCTTTACGGAAGGACCGCTCTGTGTTTCCATTGACTATTATAACCCCGCGAGGTCCGGGCATCTTGAGCTTGAGATTGGCGTAATGTGGCACCGCATTGAATCGACCAAATGCGGTTCGTCCTAGTAGTGCATGATAGCCACTATGGAAAGGGACGATATCAAAGATTAACTCCTCGCTTCGGAAGTTGTCCGGGGATCCGAAGACCACTTCCAGCGTGATTGAGCCTGTGCAACAGGCCTCTACACCTGGTATGACACCTTTAAAGGTGGTTTTGGTTGGTTTGATCCTTGAGGGGTTGATGCCCATTTTGCGCACTGTATCCTGATAGAGCAGGTTTAGGCTGCTACCACCGTCTATAAGGACTCTTGTAAGGTGGAATCCGTTAATGATGGGGTCAAGGACCAACGTAGCCGAACTGCCATGACGGATACTGGTCGGATGGTCCCTGTGATCGAACATGATCGAACAAGAAGACCATGGGTTGAACTTTGGGGTGACTAGCTCCATCGCGTAGACGTCCCTTAGTGCACGCTTCCATTCCCACTTGGGAATATGGGTTGCATATATCATGCTTACCGCTTTCACTTGGGGAGGAAATTTCTTCTGTCCTCCTGTGTTCGGCGGTCGGGGCTCCTCGTCGTCGTCGCTATGCAACCCCTTTTCTTTGTTTTCAGCATTCAACTTGCCGTCCTGTTTGAACACCCAGCATTCTTTATTGGTGTGGTTAGCTGGTTTATCGGGGTTGCCGTGAATTTGACACGAGCGATCGAGTATGCGGTCCAGACTAGACGGGCCCGGGTTGTTTCTTTTGAATGGCTTTTTCCGCTGACCGGACCTAGAGCCACTGAATTCGGCATTGACTGTCTTGTCTTTGGTGTTGTCGCCATTGTTGCGATGCTTATGTCTGTTGCGTCGGGGCTTGCTGTTGTTATCTCTGGCATCTGAAGTGCCAGGATTTCTTGATGTGTTGTTGCTGCGAGCCAGCCAGCTATCCTTTCCCACACAAAAGAGAGTCATGAGTGTCGTGAGGGCTGCCATGGACTTCGGCTTCTCTTGGTCGAGGTGTCGGGCGAGCCACTCGTCGCGGATGTTATGCTTAAAGGCCGCTAGGGCTTCGGCATCCGGACAGTCGACAATTTGGTTCTTTTTAGTTAGGAACCAAGTCCAGAATTTCCTGGCTGATTCTCCGGGCTGTTGGGTTATGTGACTTAAGTCTTCAGCATTCGGGGGTCGCACATAAGTGCCCTGGAAGTTGTCAAGGAATGTGTGTTCCAGGTTCTCCCAACTGCCAATGGAGGTTGCCGACAGGCTTATTCAGCCAATGCTGAGCCGGTCCTTTGAGTTTATTGCGAGGTACTTGATGGCATGTAGATCATCACCGCGGGCCATGTGAATGTGGAGAAGGAAATCTTCAATCCATACCGCAGGGTCTGTTGTACCATCATATGATTCCATGTTCATGGGTTTAAACCCTTCTGGGAATTCTTGATCCATTACTTCATGAGTGAAACATAGGGGGTGTGCGGTGCCTCTATGTCGGGTTATATCACAACGCAGTTCAAATGAGTCTGGTCTGTTGTATTCGGCCCGAACAGATTTGCTTTTAGTATATCCGGCGTGACGGTCATCGTCACACGTTGGGACGCTCCCCGTGATCCGTAGATCGATCTTTACTGTCCTGCTTTGTTCTCCAATACGTCTCGCAGGTCCTGCGTGTAGCCCCGAGCCTTAGTGTTTTTGTTTGATTGGCGACGATGTGCGGGCAGGTATTCGGGCTAATACGCCGCTTTGTCTCGGCCACGAGGTGGCCAGTCAGCCGCATACTGCGCTGATAGTGTAGGCTTTAATGGCCCCTCCTCAAGTTGAGGTAGCCACCTGCGCTTTGGGTAACTTTGGTTGGGCGCT
This sequence comes from Triticum dicoccoides, assembly GCF_002162155.2. NCBI lineage: Eukaryota > Viridiplantae > Streptophyta > Magnoliopsida > Poales > Poaceae > Triticum > Triticum dicoccoides. The sequence continues at coordinate 464,983,492 of NC_041391.1, read as the reverse complement.
CGAGTCCTTATTCCTCGGCTGCTAGGACCTCAGTCCATCTATCAGTTAGTAGATCTTGTTAGCTTGAAGCTATTGTTGCTTTTTCTTCAGGCTTTTTGAAGTGGCTATAAGCCGGCGCTTGAAGCGCTCCTGCTCGACGGGATCCTCAAGCACGATGAATTCTTTGTCGCTGAGGCTCGCCTCGTCTTCGGAGAGGGGCATGTAATTGTCATCCTCTGATTCTCCATCTGTTGCCTGTTCCTTCGGGCTAGCTTGCCCATCCTCCCGTTCGGCCCGCTCGAAGCTTGGCTGGGCGGGATTGTTTTCGTCCTCGGCATTATCCGGAGTACTATTGTCTCTCGTGCCGGTATCGCTATTTTTCCTATGGCGGGGCTTGGAGCGGCGCCTATGATGATGGTGCTTTGATTGCTTCTCAAGGGGATTATCCTCCGTTGCCTCATCGCCATCGCCTTCTTTGGGTGTGTCCACCATATAAATATATAATATTATGAGGTGGTTGTCCAGCGCCCTGTGGGCGGTGGTTCCTGTTCTTCTCCTGCATCGTCATCCATACCGTTGATGTCTTCGGAGTCGAAGTCAAGCATGTCTGTTAAGTCATCGACAGTGGCTATTAAGTGGGTGGTGGGTGGGGAACGAATTTCTTCGTCGTCCGCTTCCCACTCAAGTCAGACATAGTTCGGCCATGAGTCTCCTGACAGGGAGAGAGATTTCAGCGAATTTAGTATGTCGCCCAAGGGCGAGTGCTGAAAGATATCCATGGAGGCAAACTCCATGATCGGTGCCCAATCAGATTCGATAGGCACAGATGTGCGTGGTTTGGAACATATGGCCGGAGACGAGTCCGAGGGTCCGGTGACACAGATCTCTTTGGAGGTGAAGTCTATGTTCGGCTCTAGCGCCGATGGGTGTGCGGCCTCCGTGGCGGGGTCTATCCACCCGTCCTCGGATGGCGAGATCTGCTCCGGATGTAAGGCCAGGGCAGCTGCGGGTGCGTTCTCCTGAACACCGTCTGATGGCAGATCTAAGTCATGCTCATCGTGACTGTACGGCGCACCGGTCATGGGCTTGAATCTGTCGAAGATCAAGTCTCCGTTGATGTCGGCAGTGTAGTTCAAGCTTCCAAACCTGACCTGATGGCCAGGGGCGTAGCTATCGATCTGCTCCAGATGGCCAAGCGAGTTAGCCCGCGAAGATCTATCCGGGAAGGAAAACCTCACCCTAGATCGCATCGTTGTATATGATTGAACGAGCCATCAAGCCTTATCGTGACGACAAAGTGGGACTCTCAATGAAAGCACCAATGTCGGTGTCAAAACCGGCGGATCTCGGGTAGGGGGTCCCGAACTGTGCGTCTAATGCTAATGGTAATAGGAGGCGGGGTACACAATGTTTACCCAGGTTCGGGCCCTCTCGATGGAGGTAATACCCTACTTCATGCTTGATTGATCTTGATGATATGAGTATTACAAGAGTTGATCTACCACGAGATCGTAGAGGCTAAACCCTAGAACCTAGCCTATGATTATGATTGTTCTCCTCCTACGGACTAAACCCTCCGGTTTATATAGACACTAGAGGGGGCTAGGGTTACACAGAGTCGGTTATAGAGAAGGACATCTACATATCTGAATTGCCAAGCTTGCCATCCACGCAAAGGAGAGTCCCACCCGAACACGGGACGAAGTCTTCAATTGTATCTTCATAGTCGAATAGTCTAGCCATAGTATATAGTCCGGCTGTCCGAGGACCCCCTAATCCAGGACTCCCTCAACGACCACGTACATACATACGGGCGGGGTATCGAACGCCTACTCACGCATACGTCCGGCCAGAGCTTATGTACATGGCTGGGTCAGAACGAAGAAACTGCATCGTCGTCATGTTCATGGGGAGGCAACAGAATGCATCGTGTTCATCGGGAGGCAACAAAATGCGTCTTGTTCATCGGGAGGCAACAGAACGCGTGGGAGCCAACCGGCTTGGATGGAACAGGCGATGGAAACGAGGCATGGCGTACCGCAGAATGAAGGAAACGCCCTTGTGTTCGACTGGCCACGTTCGAAACGGGATCCTGTTCATTGGGAGGGGTCTGGCGTACCGCAAAACGGAGGAAACGGACTTGTGTTGGACCTCCTATGGTCGAAACGGGTCCTATTGATCGAGAGGGGTGTGGCGTACCGCAAAACAGATGAAACGGACTTGTGTTGGAGCACTACAATCGAAACGGGGGTCTTGTTCATCGGGGGGGTGTGGCGTACCGCAAAACGGGACTCCACGGGATATTGTTCATCTCCACTGTCGACCTCCTCCAGCCTCCACGGGCTAGTGTTCATCCACCATCGACCTCCTCCAGCCTCCACCTGCGACTGTTCATCCACGAGCTCCTGTTCATGTAGCCTCCACCGCGCGCTACTCCACCGGCTACTGTTCAACCACCCCTCTCCACGGGCTCCTGTTCAACCACCCCTCCACGGGCTACTGTTCATCCATCCCTCCACCGTCTACTGTTCATCCAGCCCTCCACGGAGTCGTCCTGTTCATCCATCCCTCCACGTGGTCATGTTCATCCAGCCCCAACCGGCTCAATCGATCGAGGTCCTGTTCATCCAGAGGCAACGCCATGGGGTCCTATTCATCCACCCCCACTGCTCACTGTTCA
>NC_041391.1:464978842-464980665 GCF_002162155.2 Triticum dicoccoides | reverse complement strand
TAACGCGTAGCCTGCAGTGCAATCGCTCGGGTTCAGTTAGAGCCCAATGCCTCGCTCGGGTTCAGTTAGAGCCAAAGCCTCGCACACACGCGGGTACATGTATGAGAGAAATGCGCATTGCTCGGACCCGACCTCCCATCGTAACCGAGAACTCGCCGAAATTTTCCTTGCCCTCGCTTCTACGACGGTTTTTTCCGTCATGGACGGCCCAAAGAATGTCATGCATCTGCGTCTCCGGCCCGCCCAGGACGAAAAGCGCATTTCTTGTCATGATTTTTTGTCATAGAAGTAGGAGCCCACCACATCTATGATGATACCGGGTTTTGTCACAATTATCATCATAGAAGTGTCATAAGTATGACAAAAAAAATTCGTTCGGCCCAAAGTGTCACGGATGTGTCTTTTTTGTAGTAATGAGGCCTGTCGCACAGGCCGCGCTCGTCTTTGCAGTATTCGCACATACCAAATTCCTTTTCATCGTCAAACATTTCCTATGTTCATAGTTGAAACATTAATTAAAATCGACCGAAGGCAACTGCCAGGAAACTCAACACACAGATCACTATTACTCAATATGCAACGGGTTGACTTTAGGTTTGTCGAGTCCTCCTTCCTAAACTCTCATCTCACGTATATGGTGGGCACTCCTTCTCTAATATTGCGACTGTTGGTGATGGTCTCTACTCCTCCTTTTCCTAGTGCATTACAAATATCTAGCACAAGGAAAAGAAGGAGAAGCGACCCCCACGACAACAGTCGGCATTCTTCTTCTCTCATATATGGTGGACACTCCCTCACCAATTTTTCGACCGTCGATGATGGTCACTACTCGTTCTTCCCCTAGTGCATAACAAAGGTCTAGCACAAAGAGAAGAAGGAAAAGCGACCCACACGACAGCAGTCGGCATTCTTCTCTCATATATGGTGGAGACTCTCCCTCACCAATTTTTTGACAGTCATGTATGGAGCCCAGACAGACTTAAAGTCAACTCGAACTGTCATTTAATTCTCTTTCTAACAAATCTGGGGCACTCGATATTTCCTACATATTCTAGCTCAAGTCATGCTTAAATTCACAGAAAAATCCGGCATGACCTTTGCTAAAATAGGACATATCGAGAGCCTGAAATTTGCCAGAACGAAAATGAATCAACACTCCGGCAAAACATAGGTCACTCGGAAATGAATGAACACTTCACACATGAGCATAAACTGGTGCTCAGTGCATTTCAATGGTTCAATATTGATAAAAACATTTCAATATATCTTATAATACGAACATTTCATTTGATTAAGAAGCATAACTAAATACCCTAGTTCGGATGTAGAGGAAGGTGGAGAAGGAGGAGGTGGACTTTTAGCTCATCGACTCGGGTGTAGAGGAAGTGGAGGTAGCTCGGATGATGATCACTCCAAGGAGACACGACTAAGCCTGCATATTCCACCGAGTAAAATTTTAATTAGATCATCAAATCTCATATAGCATTCTTTGATGACAAAGTGATAATGACATAAATTCAATTAGTTCTATTAATTCAACTAATTCAACTAAGCACTTACTCAAAATAAACTAATTTTATTTATTTTATTACTAAATATAAACTAGTTCTATAGTAAAATTTTAATTAGATCATCAAATCTCGTATACCTAAATTTTCTAACTAAAAATAAACTAGTTATATTAATTCAACTAGTTCAACTAAGCACTTACTATAAATAAAAATAATTAATTTTAATAATAATTCAACTAAGCACTTACTAATTCAACTAAGAACATTAATAAAAAATAACTAGTTGGGAGGGAGGAGAAGGGAGGAGGGGGA
>NC_041391.1:464977928-464978832 GCF_002162155.2 Triticum dicoccoides | reverse complement strand
TGAGAGTGGAGAGGGAGGGTGGGGGCAGCCGGTCAGAGGAGATAGGTCATGTTTAGCAGTAGCGCGTATTAGGATAACGCACTACAACTAAATTCCCGTAGCAGTAGCGCATATACATAACAGGCGCTGCTACTATTCCTAGTCTGGCGGCTACGTCGTGGTAATATTAGTAGTAGCATTGTTTTTCACTAGCACGCTACTGCTATGTTTATATCTGTAGCGCGGTTTTCACAGGTGCGCTACTGCTAAATAGTAGTAGCGCCTATTTTTGGGACGCGCTGCTGGTAAGATTCTGTGTATAAGGTTTTCCCTAGTAGTGAAGAGACTCTTTGTTATTTGGTTGAAGGGTTGTTTGAGAGAGACCGTCTTCATCCTATGCCTCCCACGAATTGATAAACCTTAGGTCATCCACTTGAGGGAAATTTGCTACTGTCCTACAAACCTCAGCACTTGGTCGCCCAACAACATCTACAAGAAGAAGGTTGCATAGTAGACATCAGAGAGGCACATGACTACTTTGCACTAGATGAACCTCTGTGGGGTCGAGGATGTGCGGTTAATTTGCGATGCACATGTGCCACATCAAATTTGTGATTTGGTTATTTAAATATCACACCACATCATTTTCACACACACACACAAACACACAAACACATATATCGGGCCACCCGCAGGTGTGGTTCGTATGTGGTCTCACCCATCTAACGCCAGAAGAACACATTTGTGGGCCTGCACATGGTCCACATTTGATCGGAAGCAGGGGGTTGACCATGATGTACTCCTTTCGGTTCTGTGTACCGGTAGGGTGAGATGTCACACCTAGCTATTTGGGGCCATGCGTTCATAGCTAGGATTCCCCTCCCGCCAACACGAAGTGTGTGTGTGTGTGTGTGTGTGTGTGTGT
>NC_041391.1:464855077-464977667 GCF_002162155.2 Triticum dicoccoides | reverse complement strand
AGCAGAAATAACATTTGTGCATTGGGTATTTGAACATCAAACCACCCTTTTCATACATTTATTTGGTCCACATGCAAGTTTGTTCGTGTTCTGACCCTTTCCCGCATTTTCTCGCCAAATTTATAAACAGCAGACGAGTCGGACATAGCAACCATCTGTGATCAGGTACGAAACAAACATTGTTCCCTAGGACTACCCGTGTGCCGCGCCCCTGCCCCTGTCACCCACATGATCACAGTAGATTGGGCTCCACGAGGCTTCCCTCCCCCTCTCGAAAATATCTACTCCCTCGCAATCTCGAAAATATCTACCCGCCTAGATGGATTTTGTTTGATAGCACACGATTAGTATGTGTGGACCGTGTGCGATGTCTGTTACTCCCGCTCTACTTCAATCAGTAAATCCAAATTTTCAGTAGCCCCGGCATTTTACTCCTGCATGTATCCCTCGCAATCTCAAAAATATTTGCTCTGCTAGAGTGTTTTCATGTTTGATAGCACACGATTATTATGTTTTAACCGTGTGTGATGTTTGTTACTCCCGCCCCGCTTTGCTTCAATTCCTTGATCCAAATTTTTGGTAGCCCCGCCATTTTACTCCCGCCTACTAAATTTTTCAGTACCCGTGACATTTCCTCAAACACCACCTTGGACCCCTCCACACACACACCCCAAATCCTTCGCTCACCCCAAATCCCCCGCTCACACACATACACACCACCCCTCCCTCGCTCGAAACCTAGATAGGTCACCGCCGCCGCCGCCACGCCGCCTCCATCGTCAACCTCCGCTGGTCTGCCTGTGCATTTTACCCACCGGTATTGTCGGATGTGGGGTTCCGGCAAACCCTTAAGGTTTGAACTATGGGGTGCGCGCGAAGATCTCCCCCTACCAATCCATGTCTGAACGCCTCGCTAAGAATCTAAACTACGATGAACAACACAGGGGACACAAGATTTATACTGGTTCGGGCCACCGTTGTGGTCTAATACCCTACTCCAGTGTGTGGTGTGGTGGATTGCCCCAGGGGCTGATGATGAATAGTACAAGGGGAAGAACAGCCTCACGAGAGGTGTTCCTGGGCTGGATGCTTGAGAGGGATTCTCTAAGCTCTCGTTGGTTCTCCGTCCGGTCGGATCAGGTCGGGTCTGTCCCTACGATGGTGGCTATCCCTCTCTATAGAGGCCCTGGACCTCTTCCCAACTATTGAGCGGCAAGGGCGCCAACAACGGCCATTTTGTAGGGGAACATCTAGTACAAGTTATCCTGTCTAAAGTTGGTCTTCGGCTGCCAAAGGCACTAGCGATGACGCTGTCTCGGGCTCCACGGTGACCTCCATCCTGCCGCTCTGCTGGTCTTGGTCTCTGTTGGGGCCCCAACGGTGACCTCCATCCTTCTGCTCTGCCGACTTGCCCGGGCCCTAGTAACAAGTCCCTGGATGCAGAAATGAGCCATGATTACCTGTGATCGTGGAGGCCGACGGTTGGCCTCCTCTGGACTATAAGTACGGATGGGCGTGAGCCCCCGCAGTCCATCTCTTCTTTCTTCGCTCATTCTTGCTCGCTCCTCCTTCATGTTCACGCCGATGGCGCTGATCCGCCGGTTCTCAGCCGGGGAGAAAGGGAAGGCCCACCGAGAGGGCCCCGGCCCGCTTCCTCCTAAGAAGCGGCCGGTTCCCGGCCACCGTGATGAGGTCGCTCGGTAGGAGGCGTCGAGGCCTTGGTACAAGCGGCCACCGCCTGGGTTCCCGCTGCCTTTGTACGCCCGGGCTGTGGGCCCTAGAGAAGAAGACTTCGAGCGGCACCACCTGCGCCGCCGCCGACGCCGACGAATCACGGCGGTGCGCTTCGTTGCCCCTGGAGTCCACATCGAGGGATCCTCTCGCGAGCTCGTGCTTCACGCCGCCATGCGCCCAAGCTCCTGGATTCACCATCCTCCCTCTTTCACCTTCGAGATGTCGCCGAGGCGGGCTCTTGAGCTCTGGCTGCAGCACGCCAACTGCAGTACTCCTGCGACCGGAGCGTGATACGTCTCCAACGTATCTACTTTTCCAAACACTTTTGCCCTTGTTTTGGACTCTAACTTGCATGATTTGAATGAAAATAACCCGGACGGACGGTGTTTTCAGTAGAACTGCCATGATGTTGTTTTATGTGTAGAAAAGAAAAGTTCTCGGAATGTCCTGGAAATCCACGGAGGCACTTTTTGGAATTAATAAGAATTTCTGGGTTAAAGAAATACACCAGGGGGCCCACACCCTGTCCACGAGACAGAGGGCGCCCCCCTATAGGGCGCGCCCCCCTATCTCGTGGGCCCCCTGGACCTCTACCGACCTCAACTCCAACTCCATATATTCGCGTTCGTGGAGAAAAAAATCAGAGAGAAAGTTTCATCATGTTTTACGACACGGAGCTGCTGCCAAGCCCTAATCTCTCTAGGGAGGGCTGATCTGGAGTCCGTTCGGGGCTCCGGAGAGGGGGATTCGTCGCCGTCGTCATCATCAACCATCCTCCATCACCAATTTCATGATGCTCACCGCCGTGCGTGAGTAATTCCATCGTAGGCTTGCTGGACGGTGATGGGCTAGATGAGATTTACCATGTAATCAAGTTAGTTTTGTTAGGGTTTGAACCCTAGTATCCACTATGTTCTTAGATTGATGTTGCTATGACTTTGCTATGCTTAATGCTTGTCACTAGCGCCCGAATGCCATGATTTGAGATCTGAACCTATTATCTTTTCATGAATATATGTGTGTTCTTGATCCTATCTTGCAAGTCTATAGTCACCTATTATGTGTTATGATCCGACAACCCCGAAGTTACAATAATCGGGATACTTCTCGGTGATGACCGTAGTTTGAGGAGTTCATGTATTCACTATGTGCTAATGCTTTGTTCCGGTTCTCTATTAGAAGGAGGCCTTAATATCCCTTAGTTTCCACTAGGACCCCGCTGCCACGGGAGGGTAGGACAAAAGATGTCATGCAAGTTCTTTTCCATAAGCACGTATGACTATTTATGGAATACATGCCTACATTACATTGATGAACTGGAGCTTGTTCTATGTCACCCTATGTTATAGCTATTACATGAGGAATCGCATCTGGCATAATTTTCCATCACTGATCCATTGCCTACGAGCTTTTCACATATTGTTCTACACTTATTTACTTTTCTGTTGCTACTGTTACAACTACTACAAAAACCCAAAAACATTACTTTTGCTACTGTTACCTTTATTATCATACTACTTGGTACTAAATACTTTGCTACAGATACTAAGTTATCCAGGTGTGGTTGAATTGACAACTCAACTGCTAATACTCAAGAATATTCTTTGGCTCCCCTTGTGTCGAATCAATAAACTTGGGTTGAATACTTTACCCTCGAAAGCTGTTGCGATCCCCTACACTTGTGGGTTATCAAGACTAATTTCTGGCGGCGTTGCCGGGGAGCATAGCTCTATTCTCTGAGTCACATGGGATTTATATCTGTTGATCACTATGAAGAACTTGAAAGACGACACAACTATGATCTATCCCTCAACTACGAGGGGAGGTAAGGAACTGCCATCTAGCTTTGCACTAGATTCTCCTTCTGTTATTAGTAAACTTGTGACACCTAAACCAACTACTGCTATGAATTCTGATATGTCGCATGTTATTGATGATGCCACTTCTGCTATGCATGATGAAACTACTTCTGTGCGAGATACTACTTTGCCATTAGGTGAATTTCTTGATGAACAACTTGCTAGAGTTAGGGGGAACGAAATTACTGAAGATCCTATTATTGATGATAGTGATGATGAAGGTTCCCCCAATGATTACGTATTGCCTGTTGTTCCTAAGGGTTATGTTATGAATGAAGAAGCTGCTGGCGAAATCTTTGCTTGCAATGATAGATATGATCTTAAGAAATTATTAGCTAAATGGAAGCAACAGTCTCTTAATGCTAGAATGAAACCCGACCCTGCTTTTGCTACTTCACCTATCTGTGTTACTGATAAGGATTATGAATTCTCTGTTGATCCTGAAATTATTACTTTAGTTGAATCTGATCATTTTTATGGCCTTGAATCTGAAACTGTTGTGGCACATCTTACCAAGTTGAATGATATAGCCACCCTATTTACTAATGATGAGAAGTCTCGCTATTTTTATATCCTTAAGATATTTTCGTTCTAATTAAAGGGTGATGCTAAGACTTAGTATAATTCTCTTGCTCCTGGTTGTGTGCGTAGTCCCCAGGATATGATTTATTACTTCTCTGCTAAATATTTCCCTGCTCATAAGAAACAAGCCGCCTTGCGGGAAATATATAATTTTGTGAAAATCAAAGAAGAGAGTCTCCCACAAGCTTGGGGGAGGCTTCTCCGGTTACTTAATGCTTTGCCTGATCATCCTCTCAAGAAAAATGAAATACTTGATATCTTTTATAATGGACTAACTGATGCTTCCAATGACTACTTGGATAGTTGTGCTTGTTGGATTTTCAGGGAAAGAACAGTCGACAAAGCTGAAATGTTATTGAATAATATGTTAACTAATGAAAATAATTGGACTCTTTCCGAGCCAATTCCTGAACCAATTGAGCCAACTCTTGAGCCTATTCCTAAACCCACTCCGAAGAAGAGAAGTGTTTTATTTCTCAGTCCTGAAGATATGCAAGAGGCAAAGAAATCAATGAAATAAAAAGGTATTAAAGCTGAAGATGTTAAGAATTTACCTCCTATTGAAGAAATACATGGTCTTAATATACCGCCTATTGAAGAACCACATTGTCTTGATAACCCGACACAGGTAATAAAGGTAAATTCTCTCTATAGATATGATAAAGTTAAAATTCCCTCTACTAAATTCCATAGCCCTTGCTTAGATGAATTTGATAACTTCATGGCTAGACAAGAAAGTTTTAATGCTTATGTTGGTAGAGAGTTAAAAAATAATACTTTCGAGATAGGAAGCATGAGCGATAATATGGGTAGAGTTAAAAGTGAACTCAAGCTCATTAGCAAATATGCTTCTATGGTTGCTACTCAAGATGAGCAAGTACTTAAAGCTCAAAATGATTTGATTGATGAATTAAATAATAAAAATGACTTTGTTGTTAGAGTGGCTACTAGAACTGGTAGAATGACTCAGGAACCTTTGTATCCGGAAGGCCACCCTAAGAGAATCGAGCAAGATTCTCAAAGAAATAATTTAGAGGCACCTAGTTCTTCTAAAAAGAAGAAAAAGACAAACGATAGAACTTTGCATGCTTCTAGTGAACCTACTGTAGACACACCTGAGAAGCCCAATGATATTTCTATTTCTGATGCGGAAACACAATCAGGTGATGAACATGAACCTAGTGATAATGTTAATGATAATGTTCATGCTGATGCTCAATCTAGCAAAAACAATGATGTAGAGATTGAACCTGTTGTTGATCTTGATAACCCACAATCAAAGAATCAACGTTATGATAAGAGAGATTTTGTTGCTAGGAAGCATGGTAGAGAAAGAGAACCATGGGTTCAGAAACCCATGCCCTTTCCACCTGAACCATCCAAGAAAAAGGATGATGAGGATTTTGAGGGCTTTTCTGAAATGATTAGACCTATTTTCTTACGTATGCGCTTAACTGATATGCTGAAAGTAAATCCTTATGCTAAGTATATGAAGGATATCATCACAAATAAAAGAAAGATATCGGAAGTTGAAATTTCCACCATGCTTGCTAATTACACTTTTAAGGGTGGAATACCAAAGAAACTTGGAGATCCGGGTGTGCCAACTATACCATGCTCCATTAAAAGAAACTATGTCAGAACTGCTTTATGTGATCTTGGAGCCGGTGTTAGTGTTATGCCTCTCTCTTTATATCGTAGACTTGATTTGAATAAGTTGATACGTACTGAAATATCTTTGCAAATGGCTGATAAATCAACTGCTATACCTGTCGGTATTTGTGAGGATGTGCCTGTTGTGGTTGCAAATGTCACTATCTTAACGGACTTTGTTATTCTTGATATTCCCGAGGACGATAGTATGTCTATTATCCTTGGTAGACCTTTTCTTAATACCACAGGGGCTGTTATTGATTGCAACAAAGGAAATGTCAGTTTTGATGTTAATGGTAATGAGCATACGTTACACTGTCCGAGGAAACAATCTCAAGTTCATGGCATCAATTCTATTGGAAAAGCTACAACTATTATTATTGGAGGTTTTGAACTTCCTCTCCCTACTGTCAAGAAAAAGTATGATATTCTTATTGTTGGGGATTTTCATATCCCCGTTGAGGTAACTTAGTGTTATTCAAAATTTCACCGGTTCCGTGTTACTCGGAATGAGTTTGTTAACAAGACTTGATCGACCTTGTTAGTGGATTCATTTTGATGATCACGAGATGGATGAAACTAGAAGGCACAACCTTCTGTACCCTCTTTTTACTTTATGTTATTTAGAATAAATAAAGCAAAAATAGTATTATCTGTGTGTTTTCTGAATTATCCATGCAATAAAAAATAGTCCGAAAATAGAAGTGCTCCAAATGCCCTGCAAATTTAGTATGATTTTTTTCTGGAATATTTGAGGATTTTAGGCACTGAAAACACTGCAGGATGGGCAAGCACCAGGCCACGAGAGTGGAGGGAGCCCCCCCTATAGGGTGCGCCCCCCCCTGTCTCGTGGGCCCCTGGTGTCCCCCGTCCACTTAGGCCAGCACCCACACACTTCATCTTCTACCCAAAAAAATCCCCATCCAGCTCAAGCACGAGTTCTAGCTCATTTTGCTGCGATTTTCGATCTCCTTGCTCAAAGCTCCATTCACAAAACTGCTTTAGGAGATTGTTGCTTGGTATGTGACTCCTCCATTGGTCCAATTAGTTTTTGTTCTAGTGCTTTATTCATTGCAAATTTTTGCTTCATAGGTGACCATGTTCTTGAGCTTGCATGTTAAATTTATGAGGTCCCAAGCAATTCTAATGCATGATATAGGCTCTAGGCACTTGTAGGAGTAGTTGCTACCATTCTTGTTTAGTTTTATTCACTTTTATTTTGAAGTTACTAAAATTTTGGAAATTTTCAGAACATGTTAAGGAAATTGTTGAGGGGCTCTTCTAGCCAAGGCTCTCGAGAAAAACAAGCCAAAGAGAAGGAAAAAAGCCAAGTATAATCTTCCTCGCTTAGCGGAAGTGCGGTCGTGTGAATGGTCGTGTGAGGATTTCTTGAAAGAAGCTGGAATTCATGAAGATTTTTTTTCTTTGATCGAGACTGCAGGCCTCACCGGTTTCATCAACGACCGAATCGATCAGTATATCTTACTCACCAATACTTTCGTGCAAAACTTTTATTATTATCCTAAGAAGTCACCGCCCGCAGTATCATTTCATTTATATGATGAATTCAAATAAATGTCTTTACGTAATTTTTGCGCGGTATGTAGGATACCTTATGAGGGAGAATTAGAGGAACCCCATCATGAAGATGTGGATGGCTTTGTTAAAACTATCGCTATAGAGGAGCCAAAGAAGGATTCTGAGGCAAAAGTCTCTAGCATACACTTTCCTGTTTTACGCTACTTTGCCATATTTGCTAGTAGATGCTTGATTGGTCGTGGAAATAGTGCAAACCTTAGTGTTCCTGATATTATCATTCTTCAACATGCCTTGCTTGGAGACAATACTTTTAGTATGGGTGCCGTCGTTGCTAAACGGTTAGCCCTGAATCATACAAAAGGTCCTATATTTGGAGGTATCTACGCTGCACGTCTTGCTAGACATTTTCAGATACCCATTAGGCATCATGAGAAAGAGGAGACAAAATTGCCTCCTCACATTTTAGATTACAAGAGCATGGTAGCACACAAGTTTATTGTTGACAATGAAGATAAGATCCTCTTATATAAAACTTAGGTTTAATAAAAAACACGTTGAGATTATTATTTTGCCTGCGCCTCTGTTGTTGATTTGCTTGCAAAAAAATTTCTTGTCACGCCGGAAGCGGTGAACAATCATCGAGCCCAAGCTTTTACTCCAGAACCTGAACCTGAGCCGGAACCTGAACTGGACCCTTATCGTGCATCATCTGTCCAGTGGGATCCGGAGATGACCAGCCAGTGGTATCCTGATTACACCTCCCAATACACCGGGGAGAGTAGCGGCGGTCCTTGGTATTAAACCAACTTAGGCCAAAAGCCTAAGCTTGGGGGAGTACGTATTTCTCACCGACTTTACACTCATGTTCACACCACTAGCCGTCGGTGCTCATACTCTTTCATTGTATTATCCATGTTAGTTTAATTTTCTTTTTCTAGTTTTCTTCTTGTGTGTTTTATAAACTTTAAGAAAAAGCAAAAAAAATTAGTTAGTTTAATTTCCATGCTTGTACTAGAAATTAAAATGAAAACCCAAAAAAATTCTAGTTCTTCTTCTTACTTGTTGGGAGCTTTCCCGTGTAAATAATTTTATTTTCTTTTCTTTTCTTTGGGGGTCGAGAAGACCATATTGAAAATGCTTAGTGGCTCTCATATGCATGATTGTTTATTTAACTTAGAGCCCATATTACTTGTCTTCTCTCTTGAGTTGAATGCTTGCAGATTCCAGCTTAGTCCAATGCACGTGCACTCTTATTATTATACACATCGTTCGGTCGTGCAAGTGAAAGGCAATAATGACGACATATGATGAACTTATTGAGATGAGAAAAGCTGGTATGAACTCGACCTCTCTTGTTTTTGTAAATATGATGAGTTCATCGTTTCTGATTCAGCTTATTATTAAGTAAACATATTTGCAATGACATTTACAGATTATAGTTGCTTGTGCCATGCTTGATTACCTATGAGTTATAATGGTTTACCTTGCGTGCCAACATGCAATTAGAATGATTATGATGCGATACGATGGGATGGTATCCTCCTTTGAATGAACTGAGTGACTCGACTTGGCACATGTTCACGCATGTAGTTGAATCAAATCAACATAGCCTTCATGATATTTATGTTCATGGTGGATTATATCCTACTCATGCTTGTATTCGGTGTGAATTAATTTTAATGCATGTTTATGACTGTTATCGCTCTCTCAGTTGGTCGCTTCCCAGTTTTTTGCTAGCCTTCACCAGCGGGAATACTGCTTGTGCATCCAAACTCCTTAAACCCCAAAGTTGTTCCATATGAGTCCAATGTACCTTCCTATATGCGGTATTTACCTGTCGTTCCAAGTAAATTTGTATGTGCCAAACTCCAAACCTTCAAATGAAATTCTGTTTTGTATGCTCGAGCAGCTCATGTTTCAACTAGGGCTGCCTATATCTTCCATGCTAGGTGGGTTATTCTCAAGAGGGAGTGGACTCCGCTCCTCATTCACGAGAAAGGGCCAGTAACCGAGATGCATAGTCCCATGATCCAAAAAGATCAAAGAAAAACAAAATAATTAAACAAAACTCCCCCAGGGCTGATGTTAGTTGGAGGCACTCGTTGTTTCGAGCAAGCCATGGATTGATGCTTGTTGGTGGTTGGGGGAGTATAAACTTTACCATTCTGTTTGGGAACTGCCTATAATGCATGTAGTATGGAAGATACAGCCATCTCATAGTTGTTGCGTTGACAGTGAAAGTATGCCGCTCAAAATGTTATTTAGTCTCGATTTTAAAATCAAGCTCTGGCAGCTCTACAAATCCCTGCTTCCCTCTATGAAGGGCCTATCTATTTACTTTTATGTTGAGTCATCACCCTTCTTATTAAAAAGCACCCGTTGGAGAGCACACTGTCATTTGCATTCATTACTATTGGTTTATATTGGGTATGACTTGACTGGATCTCTTTTACCATGAATTACAATGTTTAGTCAGTCCTTGATCTTTGAAGGTGCTCTGCATTTATGTTTTGCGGTCTCGGAAAGGGCTAGCGATATACCATTTTGTTATATCATGTTATGATTATTTTGAGAAAGTGTTGTCATTCGAGTTTTCTTATTATGGCTCGCTAGCTGATTATGCTATTGATATGAGTAATTGTGAAACCTATGTGTTATTGTGAGTATGGTTAGTTCATAATATTTGCTGAAACTTGAATGCTGGCTTTTCATGTTTACAACAACAAGAGCAAACAGAGTTTATAAAAGTTTTTCTTTATCACTTTCAGTTTATCAACTGAATTGCTTGAGGACAAGCAAAGGTTTAAGCTTGGGGGAGTTGATATGTCTCCAATGTATCTACTTTTCCGAACACGTTTGCCCTTGTTTTGGACTCTAACTTGCATGATTTGAATGAAACTAACCCGGACTGACGTTGTTTTCAGCAGGGCGCGCCCCCTATCTCGTGGGCCCCCTGGACCTCCACCGACCTCAACTCCAACTCCATATATTCACGTTTGGGGAGAAAAAAATCAGAGAGAAAGTTTCATCGCGTTTTACGACATGGAGCCGCCGCCAAGCCCTAATCTCTCTCGGGAGGGCTAATCTGGAGTCCGTTCGGGGCTCCGGAGAGGGGTATTCGTCGCCGTCATCATCATCAACCATCCTCCATCACCAATTTTATGATGCTCACTGCCGTGCGTGAGTAATTCCATCGTAGGCTTGCTGGAGGGTGATGGGTTGGATGAGATTTACCATGTAATCAAGTTAGTTTTGTTAGGGTTTGATCCCTAGTATCCACTATGTTCTGAGATTGATGTTGCTATGAATTTGCTATGCTTAATGCTTGTCACTAGGGCCCGAGTGCCATGATTTCAGATCTGAACCTATTATGTTTTCATGAATATATGTGTGTTCTTGATCCTATCTTGCAAGATAATAGTCACCTATTATGTGTTATGATCCGACAACCCCGAAGTGACAATAATCGGGATACTTCTCGGTGATGACCGTAGTTTGAGGAGTTCATGTATTCACTATGTGCTAATGCTTTGTTCCGGTTCTCTATTAAAAGGAGGCCTTAATATCCCTTAGTTTCCACTAGGACCCTGCTACCACGGGAGGGTAGGACAAAAGATGTCATGCAAGTTCTTTTCCATAAGCACGTATGACTATTTATGGAATACATGCCTACATTACATTGATGAACTGGAGCTAGTTCTATGTCACCCTATGTTATAGCTATTACATGAGGAATCGCATCCAGCATAATTATCCATCACTGATCCATTGCCTACGAGCTTTTCACATATTGTTCTACGCTTATTTACTTTTCCGTTGCTACTGTTACAACTACTACAAAAACCCAAAAACATTACTTTTGCTACCGTTACCTTTATTATCATACTACTTTGCTACTAAATACTTTGCTGTAGATACTAAGTTATCCAGGTGTGGTTGAATTGACAACTCAACTGCTAATACTCTAGAATATTCTTTGGCTCCCCTTGTGTCGAATCAATAAATTTGGGTTGAATACTTTACCCTCGAGAGCTGTTGCGATCCCCTACACTTGTGGGTTATCAGAGCGGAGGTTTAGGTTGTCGCTCTGGGCAAGGTCTACATGACCCGGGGCTGGGGCGAGATCGCTCGGGTATGCCGAACAGGAGGTGCCCTTGTGATTCATTTTGAATACGATGCGCCTCCTTGATGTTCTTCAAGGTCTTTGACGCGGAAGGACGCCGACTAGAGTGGTGCCCCAGGGAAGGCGGCCGGGGCATCGAAGTGGCGAGGGCTGGGCCCGCCGCTCGCTTCCTCGGCAGCTCCTCTAGCATCAGCGGAGATGCCGGAGGGTCCAGCGATTCTCCCGAGCTTCTCGTGACTCCGGAGACGAGCGACGATAGCTACGAGCCCCCGAGCTCGTGTCATGCTCGGAGCAGAGCAGCCGCATCAGGCCGCCGGTGTGGCTGATCTGGATGGGGTTTGCACCGGCGCTTGGTGGCCCACTGTTGATGATGGAGTCGACCATGGAGGCACGCGTAGTTAGTGTCCCTTAGGGTTAGCACCTTTTGTTCCCTGCGAGGAATCAAGAAAACACCCCGTGGGGGCATGTAAAGCACCTGCTATGTCTTTTGTTAATATTATCCTGATTATGGAGTGGTACGAGATGCTTGTCCTGTCTCGGCTTGGTTCCCCCTTTCTAACCTCGCGAAGGCTTGGTGCTCTATGCTGACAGGTCCCGGTACCCAAGCAGGCTTCAGCCGTCGCTGGTATGCCAGGTCGTGATACCGTGGTCAAGGCCAGGAGGTGAGCGACTCGAGGTCCAGACAGAGCCCCTGAGGCGCAATGCTCGGGTGGTCCCCTTTAGCGCTCAAGCAGCCTCCGCTGGGCGAGAAAGGAAGGCAATGTCACCGTGTTAGAGCCGCATTAGGTGAGGGTTTGGTGTCGCGTTAATTTAGCTTTTCTAGGAGCTTGACTTATCTCGGGAGCTTGGAGTCATTCCTTAGCGAGGTGCCGGACCTGCGTGTTGGCAGCTGGGATGTCGCTGGGTCAGGCCCTCGTGAGCTTCCCTCCTCTTCCCCGCACTTTCCTTCATGCTCTACGTCCTCAGGTCCCGGCCCTCGAGCAAGCTCAGCCGCCGCTGGTATGCCAGGTCGCGATGCCGTGGGTCAAGGCCAGGGGGTGAGGGCTGGAGAGCCAGTAAGAGACCCTGAGTCGCGATGCTCAAGCGCCCCCCTTTTAACGCGCAAGCGGATCACACAGGAGAAAGAGAGAGAGAGCTCATGATGCCCCCACGTTATTCCTTAGGTGGACCCTGTAAAGCAACACGAGGAAAACAGGGACTGCCATTACGATTGCCGGCCAGCCATTGGTTGCTCCGAGGGAGTGATTGAGGCACTGAGGGCCTGGTGAGGTAGCGCCTTGTGGGGCTGCCGCGGCCAGAGCTCGACCACTCAGATTTGTCGATGTTGCAGGGACGGACCCATGCACAAGCGCCGTGCCAGAGTGAGCGGCTCCAAAGGTAGGTGTCAATCGAGCAGCCGATTATCATAGGAAGGTTAATCATGAAAAGGCGATCCAACTTAGATAAATGTAGGAAAGACACATGCCACTGGGTCTGACCCGAGCGTCTTGGGGATGATGCAGCCCGAGGGGCGCCCCCAACAAGGTAAGCTAAAGACATAAGCAAAATGGATACACACCGCGGGGACAGACCCACGCGACCTGGGAATGATGCAGCCCTGAGGGCGCTCCCAGCTGAAATGAAACTCGAAAGATGTCACCTGATGTCATTGCGGAGTGATTGTTGGAGTAGCTGACAATGCGCGGTGAAGAAGCCAATCCTCACGAGCCTTCGGAACTCTAAGCCTCGGGAGGCTCTGGAGGTCCGGGTGGCCCGGTAAGGTCTGTCTCCATCTCCTCCAGGAACATGCGGTGCCTGGCCACCTGAGCTTCCAGAATGCTCCTAATCAGGCGCTGGTGAGCAGCAGCCGTGTTCGGCAGGCCTAAAGGCATGGGAACGTAGCTGTGAGGTGGACCCTCACAACGTCCCACGCGTGAAGGCCAGAAGCGCTCCCGAGACGCAACTCAGTTGAGCCCTGGGTAGTCGATGCAGACGCGCAGCCCGCCATCCTCGCCTGGATGGGGAGCTACGCCGGGTAGGCGGCGGTTGCCGTGCATGACTCTCGATTCCTGTAACTCCAGAGTGACCTTGGTGATGAACTCCTGAGGGTTGGGCCATCCCTGCTTCATGCCTTCCTGAGGGAAACGTGTTGTGAAGCACGTCTCCAAGTGGTGCCCGAGCGCCTCCCTCGTGATCATGGAAAGGTCAGTGGCCCTCCAGGAGAGAGCCCCTGAGCCTTGCCCGAGGAGGGCGCCGGGCGCGCCTTCCTATGAGACGAAGGGGGGCGCCCCTTGGATGGGCGCAGATCCTGGTGCGGTGCCACCGGAGGTGCCTGCCTCCTGAGGCCTTGAGCTGGGCGATGTCTTCTTCTTCTTGGGAGCTGCTTCGGGGAGGTATCCACTCTTGCTGTCTGGGTCCTCGATCAATGTGGCTTGGAAGGCACGCTCGAGAGAGCACACCGCATCCTTCTCTTCACAGGGGACCGTGATGACTCCGCCACTTCCTGGCATCTTGAGGACATTGTAGCCATGGTGAGTCACTGCCATGAACTTGGCCAGGGCTGGATACCCGAGGATGGCGTTGTATGGCAGGCGAATGTGGGCAACGTCAAAGTCGATGAGCTCAGTACGGTAGTTCTTGTGCTGTCCAAAGGTGACAGGGAGGCGGACCTGCCCTATCGGGGTAGTGGAACCATCAGTGACTCCTGAGAAAGGCTTGGTCGGCTGAAGCTGATCATACGGCACTTGGAGATTGTTGAACGTATCGACGGACAGGACGTTGAGTCCTGCGCCGCCATCGATGAGGGTCCTGGTAACTTGCACATTGCTAATGACTAGGGAACAGAGCATTGGGAGGACATCGGCTGTTGCCACGCACTTGAGTTGATCCACTGAGCTGAATGTGATGGCGCACGTGGACCACCTGAGAGGGCGCGTGGCCTCGAGCTTGGGGAGGACTGCATTCACCTCGTGACCAAACTGCTTGAAGATGCGCTGAGAGGCTGGGGCCTGGGCACCTCCCAAGATGCAAGCGATAGCCCGCGGCTCCTGGAAGCCCCCAACTCCCTCGTTCTGATGATGGTAGTCATTCCTTCTTGGTGGTGGTGGCAGTGGAGGAAGGCCTGCGTTGCCTTGTGGGCGATCCTCACGAGGCTGATCCCTCTAGTCCCCATCGCGAGGCTGGTCCTGCCAGCGATCCTCGCGAGGCCTGTCATGCCACCCTTGGCGAGGGCCACGGTCGTCCCATCGTCCTCCACTTCTTCCTCCGCCTCGGCCGTAGCCCCGATCGTTGCGCTTGGGGCGTCGACCGACACGGCCTTCTCACACGGCTCTGAGCTCTTGGTATTCGTTGGTGTTGTGGGTGTGGAGATTGTGGTACACACAGTACCGACTGCCCTTGGACGACTCTGGCTGGTCCTTGCCGCGCTTCGTATCTGGCTCTGTTGCGAGCACAACTGCTCCTTTGCACTTCACATCCTGGGCCTTGGCTTTCTTCTCTTATGGGTCAGCAGCTGGGAGCTCGATAAGGGAGAGGCGTCCCTCCTCAACCCTTGCGCACTTGGTCACCAGGTTGAACAGCTCCAGAGATGTGCATAGATCTTCGTGGATCACCAGTTCCTCCTTCATCTTGACATCGCGGATGCCGTTGGAGAACGCTAAAATGATGGCCTCCTCGGTCACCTTGGGAATCTTGAGGCGAGCGCTATTGAAGCGCTGGATGTACTTCTGCAAGGTCTCTACGGGTTGCTTCTTGATGCGGCGCAGGTCACCCGCGGCCGGTGGACGGTTGCGAGTGCCCTGAACATTGGCGATGAAGCGGGTTCGCATCTCGTCCTAGGAGGAGATCATGCCGGGAGGCAGGTTCAGGAGCCAGGTGTGGGCACCGTCCTTGAGTGCCATGGGAAACCAGTTCGCCATGACCTTTTCGTCCCCATTGGCCGCTTCGATGCCCAGCTCATAGAGCTGCAGGAACTCCGCGTGGTCGGCAGTGCCATCGTAGCGAGGAGGCAGGTCCGGCTTGAACTTGCCCGGCCAGGCGACACTGCATAGCTTGGTGGTGAAGGCGCGGAAACCTGCGGTGGCCACAGGAGCTCTCTGCTGACGTGGGGCTTGCTCTTGGGGATTCCCGCACGCCGCTGCCAGGAGCAGCGCAGGTTCTTGACGTGCTGGCGCAGGGTTGCAGTCATGGCGTGCCGGTTCAGGAACCATGTCGGTGTCAAAACCGGCGGATCTTGGGTAGGGGGTCCCGAACTGTGCGTCTAGGCGGATGGTAATAGGAGACAAGGGACACGATGTTTTACCCAGGTTCGGGCCCTCTTGATGGAGGTAAAACCCTACGTCCTGCTTGATTAATATTGATGATGTGTGTTACAAGAGTGGATCTACCACGAGATCAAGGAGGCTAAATCCTAGAAGCTAGCCTATGGTATGATTGTTGTCCGTCCTATGGACTAAATCCATCCGGTTTATATAGACACCGGAGAGGGCTAGGGTTACATAGAATCGGTTACAATGGTAGGAGATCTACATATCCGTATCGCCAAGCTTGCCTTCCACGCCAAGGAAAGTCCCATCCGTACACGGGACGAAGTCTTCAATCTTGTATCTTCATAGTCTTGGAGTCCGGCCGATGATGATAGTTCGGCTATCCGGACACCCCCTAGTCCAGGACTCCCTCAGTAGCCCCTGAACCAGGCTTCAATGACGACGAGTCCGGCGCGCATATTGTCTTTGGCATTGCAAGGCGGGTTCCTCCTCCGAATAATTTATAGAAGATTGTGAACACCAGGATAGTGTTCGGCTCTGCAAAAATAAATTCCACGTACCACCGTAGAGAGAATAATATTACACCAGTTCAATCTGCTGATGCGTTTTGTGGCGTGACATCACACCACTACCAAGCCTTTACTCGAATTGTTTTTATTGTACCACATCAGCGCGTTTAGTGAAGCGGTTTCCTTGGCACGTCTTGTTAAAGCAGGGATCATGTTCCCCTTATTCTGGGATTCCCATCAATACGGATGTGGGTAACCCAACCGCGCTCGTTGCCACGCCCCCTCTATCGAAGGCGGGTTCCAAACGGTCACAGGGATGGCTCTTGCTATTCTTCCTCTTTATAATGAGACCAAGGCCCGTTCTTTTCCTTCAATCCTCTGTCGAATCTGCCCCTCGCCTCGAGTTCCAACACCCAGGGCTTCAGATTTGGGTACCTTCGATCTTCAACAATGTCCGGTCCTGACCTACGAGGCCAGTGGATGCCCTCCTCCATCACGGAAGAGGACGTGCTAAAGCTGAGAGACGCCAGGTACTTAACCTACGAGATTTCGCATAGGATGCCTGCCCGAGGGCAAGTTATTCCGACTCCCGAGCTTGGTGAGAGCGTCGTGTTCGCGTCTCACCTCCGTCGGGGTTTAGGCTTCCCGACGGATCCCTTCGTGAGGGGGCTCATGTTTTACTATGGGCTGGAATTCCATGACTTGGCTCCGGAGTCCATCCTCCACATCTCATCATTCATTGTCGTCTGCGAAGCCTTCCTCCGCACTACCCCTCACTTCGGCTTGTGGCTCAAAACCTTCAACATGGAGCCAAAGATGATTGAGGGGCGTCAGGCAGAGTGCGGAGGGGCGGTTATAAGCAAGAGGGCCGATGCTCCATGGCCCGAGGGCTCTTTTCAGGAGGAGCTCGGCTTGTGGCAACAGGAGTGGTTCTATATCACCGCTCCCAGGGGCAGCAGGCAGAGGCCGCCGCCCGTCTTCCGCTCGGGCCCTCCACAACAGCTGACGTCATGGGTCAACAAGGGGCGTGACTGGGGGCCGTCCAAAGACGTACCCCTGTTGCAGGACCGGATTCGAGGCCTCCAAGAAAGGGAGATCAATCTGGTCGCAGTGGTACAAGTTATGTTGATCCGGCGCCTACTGCCCTGCAAACGTCGCCCCCTCCGCCTGTGGGAATTTAATCCGGAGGGGCCACGAGCTCTTCGACACTTCATGGGTTTGACACCCGCGGAGATGTACAAACTGTTCTTCGGATCGCAAGAGATGCGTCCAGAATTGACCGAGGATGCTGGCCTAAGCTGCAATCGCCCGGATACCCAAGTAAGTAGCCCCGTGTCAGGACACATCATCCACTTATTTATCATGGGTTTGCCTTTTAACCAGCTATCCCTTGGACAAGAGTGGATAGCACAAGAAAACTGATACGGTGTCCGGTCCCCCTCCCTGAGACCACGCAGGATCCCGTGCTAATCAAAATGTTGGAGGTTGCACCTTCGGAGGAGGGCGAAGGGGGGCACAGGGGAACTACCACCTCCGCCAAGGAGGCTTTCAGTAAGGGAGGAATCGAGAGTCCCTCCTTCCAGGGGGAGAAGAGTACCGCTTCCGAAGACCCGGAGGCCAATGCCTCAAAGCGGGGAAAGAAATCTGTACCGGAAGGTCCTGTGCCGGGAAGAGCCCCGGCCGTACTGTCTCCTCGGAGGAATCAGCCCTCTAGCGAGCCGTAAAAAAGGGGGGATTTTGTAATAGTGGACACCCCTGCTTAATTTCTAAGGGTAACCGAAGTTTTCACCTTGTAGTTCGGATCTCAGCCCGTCTCAGCACAGCTCATCTTCGGGAGACCTTCGTCCAGAGATGATGGAGAGAGAAACGCCTCCATCTGCTGCCCCGTCGTGCGGGGCAGGTGACCCTGAGGTGTCGTCATGGAGGGTCTCCCCGAGTCCGGCGGGGCCGGAGAGTTCGGCACCCATTGGAGTACGGCCGGTGGAGCTGCAGGATTTGCTCAAGAGGGCGTCTATCTCAGAAGATCACCACACATTAATGAGTAGGGTGATTGAGAGGATCTCGTCCGCCGAAAGCGGGTTGTGTGAGGCCGTCGGAAGTTTGCTGACGGGGTTTGAGGTACGCAAAAAATGACATACCTTTTGACAGTTTTGCACATGAAGTGCGCCCTGTATAGATAGTAGCCCCTGAGACTTGGTATGCTATCGAAAGCGACAGCGTGCCGAGGATCATAATCTCAGTTATAGATTGTCACCTTTCCTATGTAGGTGGCGGAACGTTCGGTGGCCAGCCGGACTGATGGATTTGCCGAGCTGAAGAGGCAACTCGACATTGCGGATGCGGACATCTCGCTGGTCAATAAATGACTTGATGAGTCACGAGGTATGTGGTTGCTCCGTGGTCGCCTAGTAAGGGAGCTGACGCCCATTCCTTACAATTTGTATGCTTGATGCAGATGGTGCTCCTGCTGTGGAAGACCTTCGAGCAGAACTTGCTCGGGCCAAGGAGCAAGCCAGAAAAAGTGAGGCGGCTGCCTCAAAGGCAGCGGAAGAGCTAGAAGCCGAGAAGGCTGCTCACTGCCGAAGCAGGGAGGAGATGGCCGGAATGGCCGCGAAATTAAAAGTTGCTACCGACCGCCAGGAGGTTCTTGAAAGAGAACGCCGAGCGGAGCAACAGGACCTGAAGAAGGCCGACGTCGAAGCCAAGGATGCCCGTAGTGTGATGCGGGCTATGAAGGAGCAACTGCATCAGGTCGGAGACATTGTGGCTGGAAAGCCCTTTATGCTGCATAGGAAGTTCACGGATCCGAAGTATGCTCAGCTGGGCCGGTTGTACGGTGCGGAGGATCCTTATCTGGACTTGGCAGCGAGTGCGGCAGACGCAGTCGTGCACTTTCGAAGCCAGAAGGATCACAAAATGGAAGAGCTTTTCTGGTCTCAATTCCATAGTCCGGAGCGTCCACTTCCGTTGACTGATCAGCTGGTTGAGTGGGCTGAGCTGAATAGATTGTCCGGACTTGCCATGACAGATGTGGTCACTCATCTGTGGCCGGAAAGGCCCAAGCCGAAGAGTTATTTTGGCTTGTTTCAATAATTCCTTGGGGTGGAGCCGCGTATTGGGGCGATGAAGCGGTCGGCGTGCATAGAAGGTGCACGGATGGCTCTCGCCCGTGGTAAGACATACTGGGCGGAGATGGATGCCACCGCTGTTGCATCCCGCGGTTCGGACAAAAGCCGATTCCCCACCGAGCACTATTTTGAGGAAGTCCTGCAGGGCGCTCGTTTAATAGAGTCGCAGTGCTCGAAAGATGTTATGTTTGAATGACATGTATGATTTCTGAGATCATGTTTATAATGCAATAGCTTTTTATACTTGTGTGTTCAAGTATTGAACTATGTCCTGTGCGGCCGTATATGTATGTATAATCTGAAAGATGGCAGTCTTTGGCTTCAGCCCCCACGCACATGGTGCGGGGGTGTTTGCAAAAAGAAAAGCGCTTTTTCACACTTAATCCAACATCTTGGTCCTTTTAAGGAGGTGATAGCATAGCAAACTAGGCAACCGGACTATAATGCTTTATCACTTTCACTTAGCCATAGGAGCTCGAATGTGGGGCTACTATATAGCCCCTGGCGGCACCGCTCTTCTCTGAACTCGGGGCGCGTATGTGCCTGACCGGGAAGTGGTCCTTCGTCAAAGCGGAGGAATCCTAAACATTCCAATGGTCGATCGAGTGGTTGACCAGTCTCTTGCTATATCATGACAGTCAGTTTTCGGCTTTCTCTACTGAGGTGCTCGCCCGGCCGAACTGGGGCACAATCGCAGTAGTTCTCCTGGTGCCGCGTTAGCCGATGATACGGAACGTAAGGCAGCAAAACACAGGAGCCGGGCAAACCCAACATTTGACCAAAGACATGATTCACAGCTGATGCATATAAGGCCTAACTCGAGATGCCTCGGTCTTTATGATACCGGGTAGAACAATGCCCTAAGCCCCTAGTGTCCAGGTACAGGCGGGAACTTCTGACGCGACCGATGCCAAAACGCCAGCCTCCTCCTCGGCTATGGTAGGAAACCGGGGGATGTGTATCAACAAGAGACAGTAAGAAAGGTTTACGCAGGGTCTTAATCTGAAAAGAATCCTTGCAACGGGTCCCTGCTGCACGTCTACGCCTGTGTCTCCGTTGTGCTGTATCCTGGACGGGTGTAGCACATGCTTCATCTGTAAAAGAGAAGGACTTAGTTTCTAAGAAATATCATGCAAAAGTTGTATTAGAATAAAGTATAATTTGGAAGATGAAGAAAGTTGAGCGTTATTGGCTCTCATCATTTATACGCGCGGCCCCTTATAAAGGGGGTATGCGGCTGGGAAGCCCCTTGTTTATTTACGCCGGACTCGCCTAACCGTGTCCGGGGTCTGAATGACCTGTTTTTAGGGGCCTTGACCTGCAAGGTCGGAGTGGCTGTCAAGGCAGCCCCATGCTCTTCGTGGTCGAGGAACACTCGGAGTTACTCTTTAATGAGATTATGCCGCGTGGACCGGGCATTGTAAGTATAAGAGACGTGTAATGTGGTATTGCGTTAAAGCGGGCGAAAGCTTTGCGTCCCAGTAGTGCTCGATGGCCACTGTAAAATGGGGCGATATGGAGAGTGAGCTTTTCGTGACGGAGGTTGTTGGATGAACCGAACACAACCTCTAGTGGTACAGAGCCCGTATGATTGGCTTGAAGGCCTGGCGTCACTCCTTTGAAGGAAGTGTTGTTATGGCGAATTTTGGTAGGGTCTATCCCCATTCTGCGGACGGTGTCCTAGTATGGCAGGTGTCGCGCTGTGTTTTCGTGTTATCACATGAAGTGAGTTCACTGTTTTGACTTCTAGTGGGAAAGTCTTCTGTTTTCCGGAGTGCTGCTTTTGGGGTTCGTCACTTTCGCTTGGTGTGTCGAGCCCCTTGTGTTCGGCGTTAAGTCGGCCGGACTGCTTGAAGACCCAACAATCTCTATGGGTATGGTTTGTAGGCTTCCCGGAGGTACCATGTATTTGACATAGCCTATCCAGAATCTTGTTTAGGTTGGATAGCTCGTCACTGTTGTCCTTGAGGGGCAGTGTTTTGTTGTTCGGCCGAGAGCTTTTGAATCCGGCGTTGACCGCCGTACTGTTTGGTCCATTTTCCTTATTCCGGCGCTGATCTTTTCTGCGTCGTGATTTCCCATTTCCATCCCTGACTTTGGATGTACTCGGGTCGCTGGTGCAACATCTAGCCAGCCAGCTGTCTTCCCCCGCGCAAAAGCGGGTCATGAGGCTTGTTAGTGCGGCCATTGTTCTTGGTTTTTCCTGGCCGAGGTGTCTGGCGAGCCATTCGTCTCGGACGTTGTGTCTAAAGGCTGCTAAGGCTTCAGCATCCGGACAGTCGACTATTTGGTTCTTTTTAGTGAGGAACCTGTTCCAGAATTTGCGTGCTGACTCTCCGGGCTGTTGAGTTATGTGACTTAAGTCGTCTGCATCCGGAGGGCGGACATAAGTCCCCTAAAAATTTGCTCGAAACGCATCCTCAAGCTCTTCCCAACTTCCAATGGTGTTTTCTGGGAGGCTTTTAAGCCAATGCCGAGCTGGCCCTTTGAGCTTGAGGGGTAGGTATTTTATGGCATGGAGATAATCTCCTCTGGCCATATGTATGTGTAGGATATAATCCTCAATCCAGACTCCGGGGTCTGTTGTTCCATCATATGCCTCTATGTTTACGGGTTTGAATCCCGCTGGAAATCCATGATCCAGTACCTCGTCAGTGAAACATAGTGGGTGTGCGGCGCCCCTGTATTTGGGTGTGTCGTTGTCTTCAAATGCTCGGCGGGTTATGTTGCTTCCTGGAGTCTTCTTTTTTGGCCCATAGATAGACCTGGCTGGGTCATCCTTTTTCCGAGGATCTTTATGCTGATCGTGTGCCGGCTTGTGTGCGGCGCCCCTTGTTGCTCTTGGCCTGTCATCTGGTCGTCTATCCGGCCAGGCGGCTTCTTTTTTTTTTGACTGCGGGGGCTCTAAGGCCTCCTCGTCAAATTCGGTTAACAGCTTGCGCTTCGGGTAGCTCTTTGTCTGGTGACTAGCGCCATATTTATCTGCGGTGTTGAGTACTTTGCTCCATCTCATTCTGAGTGCGTCCTCCGCTGTTTTGAGCTTCTGCTTTTGCTTCTTCAAACTTCTTGTAGTGGCGACGAGCCTTTTATGAAGGTCCGTATGCTCTGGTGATGTGAGATCGTCTTCGTCGGGGATGGGTTGCTTGTCCAGTTCATCATGTTCGGATGGCTGCTTGGTGGCATGTGCGTCGTCCACTGCTTCGCCCTGCTCTAGGGCCGGGTCCGTATGGGTGCCTTTTTTATCGAGGCCGGTCTTCGGGCGGCGCTTGCATCGCTGTTTTGGTTGTTTGTTGGGGGAGTTGTCCTTCGCCACGTCCCGTTTTTCCTCATTGTCGCTTCCTTTTGGTGTATCCACCATGTATACGTCGTGAGTTGGGGTGGCTTTCCAGTGCCTGTTAGGCGCTAGTTCTTGGTCGTCTCCGGCATCGTCGTCCATACCGTCGATGTCTTCGGAGTCACAATCTAGCATGTCGGTTAGATCATCGACAGTGGCTACTAAGTGGGATTTGAATTTCTCCGTCGTCCGCATCCCAACCGTCATGGCCGCAGTCCTGCCAGGGCTCTCCTAATAACGAGAGATACTTTAGCGAACTCAAGATGTCGCCAAAAGGTGAGTGTTGAAAGATGTCCGCTGCGGTGAACTCCATGATCGGCGCCCAATCGGATTCGATCGGAGGGGGCGCGGGGGGTTCGGAGTTCGGCACCTCGGAGTCACGAGCTTCATGAGGGACAAGGTCATTGTTCGGCTCTATCGCCGTAGAGGTTGCAGCCCCCGAGGCGGTGTCTAGCCATCCGTCCTCGATCTGTGCAGCCGGCTCCGAATTGAAGATCGGAGCGGGTTCGAGTGCGGCCTCCAGGGTACTGTCTGGCTACAGAGCTAAATCAGGCTTGCCGTGACAGTGCGGCACGCTCGGCTGTGGCTCAAATCCATCAAGGGTCAAGTCCCCGCGGATGTCGGCCGTGAAGTTTAAACTTCCAAATCTGACCTGACGGCCAAGGGCGTAGCTTTCGATCTGCTCCAGTTGGCCAAGCGAATTGGCCCGCAGTGCGAAGCCGCCGAATATGAAGATCTATCCGGGGAGGAAGGTCTCACCCTGGACTGCGTCGTTGATGATGATCGAAGAAGCCATCGAGCCTATCGGTGACGACACAGAGGAACTCTCAATGAAAGCACCAATGTCGGTGTCAAAACCGGTGGATCTCGGGTAGGGGGTCCCGAACTGTGTGTCTAGGCGGATGGTAACAGGAGACAAGGGACACGATGTTTTACCCAGGTTCGGGCCCTCTTGATGGAGGTAAAACCCTACGTCCTGCTTGATTAATATTGATGATGTGTGTTACAAGAGTGGATCTACCACGAGATCAAGGAGGCTAAACCCTAGAAGTTAGCCTATGGTATGATTGTTGTCCGTCCTATGGACTAAAGCCATCCGGTTTATATAGACATCGGAGAGGGCTAGGGTTACATAGAGTCGGTTACAATGGTAGGAGATCTACATATCCATATCGCCAAGCTTGCCTTCCACACCAAGGAAAGTCCCATCCGGACACGGGACGAAGTCTTCAATCTTGTATCTTCATAGTCTTGGAGTCTGGCCGATGATGATAGTTCGGCTATCCGGACACCCCCTAGTCCAGGACTCCCTTAAACCACACGAGCACCTTATTGGGGACGAGGGATTTCTTGGCAGCTCCTTTCTTGTCGCGCGGGCGCTGGACGCGGTGGGTCTCGTACAGGGGCCATGCGCCTTGGAGCCAGGGTGCCTGAGAGGGACGGCGCAGGGGAGCCCCCTGCGGCATTGACGAGCTCGGTGATGCGAGCGAGCCACTCCTCATAGAGGACGTCGACGGGACAGTAGTGCAGGAGCTCACATGCCAGGAGCAACACAGCGTGCGCGTCCGTGGGAGCGCAACGGGCGTGCGACGATGAACCAGCTGGAGTTACCAACGGGGTAGCAGTGCGGCCTTCCCGCCGCACCGAGGGATGCAGTGACGACGCCTGCTGCTCGTTCCCCGCTGGACCGGTGGCGGCGTTGGCTGAAGGCGACGGAGAACGACGGGTACACCCGCCGACGGGAGCCGTCTGGGCGACACGGGCAGCGAGAGCAGCCCGATGCTCGGCGCGAGCTCGACGAGCATCAGCCATGGACACGACGGACGATCGAACACGGAACAACGGAAGAGAGATTCCGGCGCACCCCTACCTGGCACGCCAAATGTCAGATGTGGGGTTCCGGCAAACCCTTAAGGTTCGAACTCTGGGGTGCGCGCGAAGATCTTCCCCTACCAATCCACGTCCGAACGCCACGCTAACAATCTAAACTACGATGAACAACACGGGGGACATAAGATTTATACTGGTTCAGGCCACCGTTGTGGTGTAATACCCTACTCCAGTGTGTGGTGTGGTGGATTGCCTCAGGGGCTGATGATGAACAGTACAAGGGGAAGAACAGCCTCGCGAGAGGTGTTCTTGGGCTGGATGCTTGAGAGGGATTCTCTAAGCTCTTGTTGGTTCTCCGTCCGGTCGGATCGGGTTGGGTCTGTCCCTATGATGGTGGCTATCCCTCTTTATAGAGGCCCTATCCCTCTTCCCAAATATTGAGCGGGAAGGGCGCCAACAACGGCCATTTTGAAGGGGAACATCTAGTACAAGTTATCCTATCTAAAGTTGGTCTTCGGCTGCCAAAGGCACTGGCGATGACGCCGTCTCGGGCTCCACGGTGACCTCCATCCTGCCGCTCTGCTGGTCTTGGTCTCGTTGCACCAAAATGGTAACCTTTGCCTGATGCCTCGGTACTCCACGCCTGTGCTTGCCCACTTTGCACCAAAGAGGAAACAAGGACACTGCGCAGGCCGGCGCCCGCCTGGTCTCGATCGTCATGGCTTCCGTCACGGGCACCTCACGAGGTACCCTTGCCTTGATCTCTCCGCCTCCTCGCGAGCCTGCCTGGCAAGGCCGCTCCTGAGGAAGCCTTGCGTCGTCCACCCCACGAGGCTTGGCCCCTCGCGAGGGTCTTGAGATTGCGTTGATGAAGATGGGCTGTACTGGGCCACCACTTGAGCCACGTCGCAGGCAGCAGGCAGGCAAGTCTGGGGACCCCTGTTCCTAGAATGCCGACAGGTATACATACCCTTGCCGCCCTGAGTTTCTTAGATGACGCCTGCGAAATGCCTCCTTTCCCACATATCCCCATCCCCCTCCTCCACTCCAAAGCGTCGCAGCCTAAGCCCGGCTATGCTTCCCGGGGAGCTCGAGGAGCCAATGGCCCAAAAGGGCTTTACCACGGCCTCTTTGCCCGACATCGGCGAGGTGGCCGCCGAGGTAGCTGACAACAATGACTGGACATGAACGGAGCCTTTCAATCAGCGGGCTAGAGTATTCAGGCATGTCACGGATGCCAGCTACGACATCGAGGTCGTCAACAGCGACGGCTTGATGCGGGCTATGTCACAGGTTAAGTTGCCCACCCCTAACCCTTTGGGTTCGACAACGGTCGATCTCATCGATGGCCCTGCCGCTGATCTCCTATGGCTCGTTATGAACAATTTGCCATCGTTCATCGCCATGGAGCCGCTTTTATCATTTCTGAAGGAGACATTCTGCAATGCTGGATTGGGATCCTTAGCTGGACAGTCAGACCTCATCGACGGCGACCACGAGGACGAGCCAATCTGTGACAAGTGAGGAAACCCATGATTTGTTTTGCCGTGCATCTTAACCGGGGAATCCCATGATTTGTTTTCTCGAACCCCTTTTGTAGTGAGAACATGTCCAATATTTATTGCTATATTTGGTTGTTTGCATTACACCTTGTTTATTTCTATGGTTTTTGGTTGTTCGGTTGTTTGTAGTTAGCATATGTCTAGTTTAAATTTATATCTTTGGTTGTTTGTAGTATGCCTTGTTTATTTCAGCTATTCACAATGTGATGTTCTATATGTGCTAGTATGAACTATGCAGTTCAATTTCATCAATACCAACTTTAACAATAGCTCTATGAATGACTATATTTGGTTGATGTTAAGCATGTTGTACTCCCTCCGAATCTTTTTAGTTCGCATATAAGATCTTTCTAAAGTCAAGACTCGAAGTTTGACCAACTTTATAGAAAAAATACCATCATTCACAATATGAAATCAATATCAGTAGATGTGTCATGACTTAAATTTTCATATTGTATAACTTTAGCATGGTAGATATTGATATTTTTCATATAAATAAGGTCAATCTTTATGAAGTTTGACTTCAGACAATTCTTATATGCGGAGTAAAAGGATCGGAGGGAGTATTTAACACGCCTTTTTGTTTCATTTAACAATGGCATTGTTTGGATACTCTAACTTAGCTAGAGTTTAGAGTTAGTTTCTAGCTCATGACAGTTAAAAGGGCGAGAGGGAGATTGGTGGAATAGTTGATTGTATTGCTTGAGCCTCGTGAGCATATATATAGGAGTACATGGTCATATTGGAGTACCAGGTAAGGTAGAATAAATCCTATGCTACCCTACATTTCCTAAATAACAATGATACTCAACAATGACTAACCCTAAACTAACTCTAGCCAAAGATGTGTTTGGATGACAGGGTTAGATTGACAATAAATGCACTAGGAGAACTAGCCCCAATTAGCACCTCTTGGGTGGGATAGTTGTTTTCGGTGGGTTAGAGGCAACTAGCTCAAACTAGCCCTTGTGTTTGGATACTTTAGGGATATTTGAGCTCAAAGTAACTCTAACCCATGGACCCAAACAGGGCCAACTAGTGTACTTAGACCTGCACAATACAAGTTTGAATGACTATGTTTGCTTGTTCTTAAATATTAGGCTTGTTGCAGTTAATAACACACCTTTCCACTCCTTGTTTTTGAATATTAGTTTTTTAACAATTTGGTCTTGTGATACGTATCCGTCGTATCTACTTTTCCAAACACTTTTGCCCTTGTTTTGGACTCTAACTTGCATGATTTGAATGGAACTAACCCAGACTGATGTTGTTTTCAGCAGAACTGCCATGGTGTTATTTTTTGTGCAGAAATAAAAGTTGTCGGAATGACTTGAAAATCCACGGAGCAAAATTTTGGAATTAATAAAAAATATTAGCGAAAGAATCAACGTTATGGGGCTCACACCCTGTCCACGAGGGTGCCCCCCCTAGGGCGTGCCCCTACCTCGTGGGCCCCCTGGAGCTCCATCGACCTCAACTCCAACTCCATATATTCACGTCCGGGGAGAGAAAAATCAGAGAGAAGGATTCATCGCGTTTTACGATATAGAGCTGCCGCCAAGCCCTAAACACTCTCAGGAGGGTTGATCTAGAGTCCGTTCGGGGCTCCGAAGAGGGGGATCCATCGCCGTCGTCATCATCAACCATCCTCCATCACCAATTTCATGATGCTCACCGCCGTGCGTGAGTAATTCCATTGTAGGCTTGCTGGACGGTGATGGGTTGGATGAGATTTACCATGTATTTGAGTTAGTTTTGTTAGGGTTTGATCCCTAGTATCCACTATGTTCTGAGATTGATATTGCTATGACTTTGCTATGCTTAATGCTTGTCACTAGGGCCCGAGTGCCATGATTTCAGATCTGAACCTATTATGTTTTCATGAATATATGTGAGTTCTTGATCCTATCTTGCAAGTCTATAGTCACCTATTATGTGTTATGATCCGTTAACCCTGAAGTGACAATAATCGGGATACTTACCGGTGATGATCGTAGTTTGAGGAGTTCATGTATTCTCTGACTGTTAATGCGTTGGTCCGGTACTCTATTAAAAGGAGGCCTTAATATCCCTTAGTTTCCAATAGGACCCCGCTGCCACGGGAGGGTAGGACAAAAGATGCCATGCAAGTTCTTTTCCATAAGCATGTATGACTATATTCAGAATACATGCCTACATTACATTGATGAATTGGAGCTAGTTCTGTGTCACCCTATGTTACAACTATTGCATGAGGAATCGCAACCGACATAATTATCCATCACTGATCCAATGCCTATGAGCTTTTCACATATTGATCTTTGCTTAGTTACTTTACCGTTGCCACTGTTACCATTACTACAAAACTGCTACTATTACTTTTGCCACTGTCACCGTTACTTCCATACTACTTTGCTACTAAATACTTTGCTGCAGATATTAAGTTATCCAGGTGTGGTTGAATTGACAACTTAATTGCTAATACTTGAGAATATTCTTTGGCTCCCCTTGTGTCGAATCAATAAATTTGGGTTGAATACTCTATCCTCGAAACTGTTGCGATCCCCTATACTTGTGGGTTATCAAGACTATTTTCTGGCGCTGATGCCGGGGAGCATAGCTCTATTCTTTGAGTCACTTGGGATTTATTTCTGCCGGTCACTATGAGGAACTTGAAAGTCGAAAGAACTAAGATTTTTCCCTGAACTACGAGAGGAGGTAAGGAACTGCCATCTAGCTCTGCACTTGATTCACCATCTGTTTTGAGTAAGCTTGCGACACCTAAACCTGCTTCTGCTATTAATTCTGATATGTTGCATGTTATTGATGATGCCACTTCTGCTATGCGTGATGCTTATGATGAAACTATTTCTTTGCTTGATACTATTGTGCCATTAGGTGAATTTCTTGATGAACAACTTGCTAGGGCTAGAGAGTAATGAAATTATTGAAACTGATATTATTGATGAAAGTGATGATGAAGGTTCTCCACCTAGATATGAATTGCCTATTGTGCCTGAGGGTTACGTTATGGATGAAGAAACTGCTAGAGATTTTCTTGCTTGCAATGATAGATCCGATCTTAAGAAATTATTAGCTAAGCTGAAAGAAAAGTCTCTTAATGCTAGAATGAAATATGACCCTGCTTTTTCTACTTCACCTATTTGTGTTACTGATAAGGATTATGATTTCTCTGTCGATCCTGAGATAATTACTTTGGTTGAATCTGATCCTTTTTATGGCTATGAATCTGAAACTGTTGTGGCACATCTTACTAAATTAAGTGATATAGCCACCCTAGTCACTAATGACGAGAAAACTTGCTACTACTATATCCTTAAGTTATTTCTGTTCTCATTAAAGGGCGATGCTAAAACATGGTTTAATTCTCTTGATCATGGTTGTGTGCGTAGTCCCCAGGATATGGTTTATTACTTCTCTGCTAAATATTTCCCTGCTCATAAGAAACAAGCTGCCTTAAGGGAAATATATAATTTTGTTCAAATTGAAGAAGAGAGTCTCCCACAAGCTTTGGGGAGGCTTCTCCGATTACTTCATGCTTTGCCTGATCATCCTCTCAAGAAAAATGAAATAATTGATATCTTTTATAATGGACTAACCGATGCTTCTAGGGACCACCTGGATAGCTGTGATGGTTGTGTTTTCAGGGAAAGAACTGTTGATCAAGATGAATTGCTATTGAATAATATGTTGACTAATGAAAATAATTGGACACTTCCTGAACCAACTCCTAAGCCAACTCCGAAGAAAAGAGGTGTTCTATTTCTCAGTCGAGAAGATATGCAAGAGGCAAAGAAATCTATGAAAGAAAAAGGTATTCAAGCTGAAGATGTTAAGAATTTACCTCTTGTTAAAGAAATACATGGCCTTAATATACCACCTATTGAATAAATACATGGTCTTGATAACCCGACATAGGTAGTAAACGTAAACTCTCTCTATAGATATGATAAAGTTGAAATCCTGTCTACTAGGTTCGCTAGCCAATGCTTGGATGAATTTGATGACTTTATGGCTAAACAAGAAAATTTCAATGCTTATGTTGGTAGTCAATTGAAACAAAATGCTTATATGATTGGACACTTGAGTGATTATATGTCTAGAGTTAAGAAAAATGATCTTAAACTTATTAGTAAACATGCTTCTATTTACCACTCAAGTAAAACAAGTGCTTAAGGCTCAGAATGATTTGCTCAATGAAATAAATAATAACAAACATGACTTTTATGTTAAGTAGCAACTAGAGGTGGTAAAATGACTCAGGAACCTTTGTATCATGAGGGCCAACCTAAGAGAATTGAGCAAGATTCTTAGAGAGATAATGTTGATGCACCTAGTCCTTCTAAAAAGAAGAAGAAAAATGATAGGACTTTGCATGCTTCTAGTGAACCTGTTGTAGACACACCTTAGAACCCCAATGATATTTCTATTTCTGATGCTGAAACACAATCTGGTGATGAACATGAACCTAGTGATAATGTTAATGATGATGTTCATGTTGATGCTCAACCTAGCAATAATAATGATGTAGAGGTTGAACCTGTTGTTGATCTTGATAACCCACAATCAATGAATCAACGTTATGATAAGAGAGACTTTGTTGCTAGGAAGCATGGTAAGGAAAGAGAACCATGGGTTTAGAAACCCATGCCTTTTCCTCCTAAGCCATCCAAGAAAAAGGATGATGAGGATTTTGAGCGCTTTGCTGAAATGATTAGACCTATCTTTTTGCGTATGCGTTTGACTGATATGCTTAAAGTGAATCCTTATGCTAAGTACATGAAAGATATTATTACAAATAAAAGAAAGATACCGGAAGCTGAAATTTCCACCATGCTTGATAATTATACTTTTAAGGGTGGAATACCAAAGAAACTTGGAGATCTAGGAGTGCCAACTATACCTTGCTCCATTAAAAGAAACTATGTTAAAACTGCTTTATGTGATCTTGGAGCCGGTGTTAGTGTTATGCCTCTCTCTTTATAATATATACTTGAATTGAATAAGTTTACACCTACTAAAATATCTTCGCAAATGGCCGATAAATCAACCGCTATACCTTATGGTATTTGTGAGGATGTGCCTGTTGTGGTTGCAAACGTCACTATCTTAACGGACTTTGTTATTCTTTATATTCCCGAGGACGATAGTATGTCGATTATCCTTGGTAGACCCTTTTTGAATACTGCAGGGGCTGTTATTGATTGCAACAAAGTCAATGTCACTTTTCATGTCAATGGTAATGAGCATACGATACACTTTCTGAGGAAACAACCTCAAGTTCACAGTATCAATTCTATTGGCAAAATTCCATCGATTATTATTGGAGGTTTTGAATTTCCTCTTCCTACTATTAAGAAGAAATATGATATTCTTATTATTGGGGATATACATATCCCTGTTGAGGTAACCTAGTGTTATTCGAAATTTCTCCGGTTTCATGCGATTTGGAATGAGTTTGTTAACAAGACTTAATCAACCTTGTTAGTGGATTCCTTTTGATGAGCATGAGATGGATGTAGTTAGAAAGCACAACTCTCTGTACCCTCCTTTTACTTTCTATTATTTATATTAAATAAAGCAAAATTAGTATTTTCTATCTATTTTCTGAATTATCCTTGTGATAAAAAATGCCTCAAAAATAAAAGTTCTCCAAATGCCCTGAAAATTAAATATGATTTTTTTTGGATTATTTGAGAATATCTGGCACTGAGAACACATCAGGGGGAGCCAGCACCTAGCCAGGAGGGTCCAGGGCGCGCCGACCACCCTGGGACGCGCCCCCCTTCCTCGTGGGCCCATGGTGGCCCCCCTCCACTTATTCCTGCACCCACACACTTCTTCTTCCTCCCAAAATAATCACTAACCAGCTCAAGCATGAGTTCTAGCTCATCTTGCTGCCATTTTCGATCTCCTTGCTCAAAGCTCCACTCACGAAACTGCTTTGGGGGATTGTTCTTTGGTATGTGACTCCTCCAATGGTCCAATTAGTTTTGGTTCTAGTGCTTTATTCATTGCAAATTTTTACTGCCTAGGTGACCCTATTCTTGAGCTTGCATGTCAAATTTATTTGGTCCTAAGTAGTTCTAATGCATGATATAGTCTCTAGGCACTTGTGGGAGTAGTTGCTATCAATTTTGTTGAGTTTGGTTCACTTTTATTTTGAGTTACTAAAATTTTCAAAAAAAATTCAGAGGAGGAAATATGTCTAGGAAAATGTACCAAGGTGGTTCTTCAAGGAAGCAAGGACCCAGGCTCGCAATACGTGAGTAGGACGATGAACCACTGAGGGAAGCTCACGTGCGGCCTTGTGAATGGCCGTCAGAGGAGTTTATGGTCAAAGCAGGCATCAAGGATGAATTTGATGCATATGTGTGTAATGTTGGTCTTGAGGACTTCATGCAAGATAAGTGCCCTCAATATTACCACTTAACTGATTCCTTTGTGAGAAGGTTCAAATTTACATCTTCGTGCAATTCTCACACTGTCCTATTTGATATTTATGGTAAATCTTATACTATGGACTTAGAAGATTTTAATACTGCTTGTAAACTCCTGCAGTGCGGCAATGTTAGTGAACCTCGCAAATCTGAATATAAAGATTTTCTTGCTAGTACCACTGTGGGGGAATCTAGAGAAATAGCACAAGAGACCATAGGGAGCATTCATTTTCCTGATATACATTGTTTTGCTCTCTTTATAGGTAGATGTATAAATGGTAAGGACGAGGCATGTCATATGTGTGTGCCTGATCTTAGTGTCCTCAAGAGTGCTATGCTAGGAGATAAACAATATAACTTAGGGGCCATTGTTGCACGTAGTTTGCATAATAATGGTTTAATTGGAGACTTGTTTGGTGGGATTTACGCAACCCGTGTAGCTAATTTTGTTGAGTTACCCATACATGAAAGGGATATGGAGTTGCCTCCCGCTTATATAGATTATAATGCCATGGTTAGCCATCAGTTTCTTGAGAGGAATGAATAATTCCTGCAGTATCGACTAATCTTTGACAGACGTCGCACTATCCATGTTTCTCTCCCTGCTCCTGGTTTCTTTGACTTTCAGGCAAAAAGGAGATACTTTATAACCAGGGAGGAGGCGAACGAGTACGAAAGGAGGACGGAGGCAGCCCGCCTCCAAGCTGCAGCTTGTGAGGCAATGGCTGCTGCATCTCAGTACGACTCCAGCTACCACTTTGATCCATGGGCATAGACCAACTTAGGCCAAAGGCCTAAGCTTGGGGGAGTACGTATTTCTCACCGACATTACATTCATGTTCACACACTCATTCTAGTTGTCGGTGCTCATACTTTTTCATTGTATTATCCATGCTAGTTTCTTTTCTTTTTCTCGCCTTCTTCTTGTGTGCTTGAATAATCTTAAGAAAAACCAAAAAAAATAGCTGTAGCTTTTAGCTAGTTTACTTTCTATGCCTGTAGTAGTAGTAATTAAAAGAAAACTCAAAAAGATTTCTCGTTCTTCTTTTGCTTGTTGGGAGCTTTCCCGTGTAAATAGTTTTATTTCTTTTCTTTTCTTTGGGGAACGAGAGGAGAAGACGATGATGAAAAATGTTGAGTGATTCTCATATGCATTATTGATGATTTAACCAAGATCCCGTATTACCTTGTCTTCTCCCTTGAATTGAATGCTTGCAGATTCCAGCTTAGTCCAATGCACGTGCACTATTATTATTATCCACATCATTCGTTCATGCAAGTGAAAGGCAATAATGATGATATATGATGGACTGATTGAGATGAGAGAATCTGGTATGAACTAGACCTATCTTATTTTTCTAAATATGATTAGTTTATGGTTCCAGATTCAACCTATTATGAATAAACATGTTTGCAATGACAATTATCTAGGAGTTTATAATGGTTTACCTTGCGTGCCAACATGCTATTAAAATGGTTGTGATGTGGTATGATAGGGTGGTATCCTCCTTTGAATGATTCGAGTGGCTTGACTTGGCACATGTTCACGCATGTAGTTGAAACAAAATCAACATAGCCTCCATGATATTTATGTTCATGGTGTATTATATCCTACTCATGCTTGCACTCAGTGTCTATTAATTTTAATGCATGTTCATGACTGTTGTCGCTCTCTAGTTGGTCGCTTCCCAGTCTTTTTCTAGCCTTCACTTGTACTAAGCGGGAATACTGCTTGTGCATCCACTTCCATAAACCCCAAAGTTATTCCATATGAGTCCACCATACCTTCCTATATGTGGTATCTACCTGCCGTTCAAAGTAAATTTGTATGTGCCAAACTCTAAACCTTCAAATGAAATTCTATTTTGTATGCTCGGACAGCTCATGTATCAACTAGGGTTGTCTATATCTTCCATGCTAGGTGGATTATTCTCAAGAGGAGTGGACTCCGCTCCTCATTCATGAGAAAATGGCCGGTAACCGGGATGCCCAGTATCATGCTCAAATCAAATCAAAATAATTGCAAACAAAACTCCCCCAGGATTGTTGTTAGTTGGAGGCACCCGTTGTTTCGGGCAAGCCATGGATTGATGATTGTTGGTGGAGGGGGAGTATAAATTTTACCATTCTATTTGGGAACCGCCTATAATGTGTGTAGCATGGAAGATATCGAGATCTCTTGGTTGTTATGTTGACAATGAAAGTATGCTGCTCAAAATGTTATTTATCTCTATTTCAAAATCGAGCTCTGGCACCTCTACAAATCCCTGCTTCCCTCTGCGAAGGGCCTATCTATTTACTTTTATGTTGAGTCATCACCCTCTTATTAAAAAGCGCCCACTGGAGAGCACCGCTGTCATTTGCATGCATTACTATTAATTTATATTGGGTATGACTATGACTGGATCTATTTTACCATGAATTACAATGTTTAGTCAGTCCTTGATCTTCAGAGGTGCTCTGCATTTATGTTTTGCCATCTCAAAAAGGGCTAGTGAGATACCATCTTGTTATATCATATTATAATTGTTTTGAGAAAGTGTTGTCATCCGAGATTTATTATTATTGCTCGCTAGTTGATTATGCCATTGATACGAGTAAACATGAGACCTAAGTGTTATTGTGAATATGATTAGTTCATAATCTTTGCTGAAAACTTGAATGTTGGCTTTACATATTTGCAACAACAAGAGCAAACAGAGTTTGTAAAACTTTTTCTTTATCACTTTCATTTTGTCAACTGAATTGCTTGAGGACAAGCAAAGTTTAAGCTTGGGGGAGTTGATATGTCTCCATCGTATCTACTTTTCCAAACACTTTTGCCCTTGTTTTGGACTCTAACTTGCATGATTTGAATGGAACTAACCCGTCTGACGCTGTTTTCAGCAGAACTGCCATGGTGTTATTTTTGTGTAGAAATAGAAGTTCTCGGAATGACCTGAAAATCACGGAACAACTTTTTGGAATTAATAAAAAATATTGGCAAAAGAATCAACGTCAGGGGGACCACACCCTATCCACGAGGGTGGGGGCGCCCCCCCCCCCAGGGCGTGCCCCCTGCCTCGTGGACCCCCTGGAGCTCCACCGACCTCAACTCCAACTTCATATATTCACGTTTGGGGAGAGAAAAATCAGAGAGAAGGATTCATCGCGTTTAACGATACGGAGCCGCCGCCAAGCCCTAAACTCTCTCGGGAGGGCTGATCTGGAGTCCGTTCGGGCTCCGGAGAGGGGGATCCGTCGCTGTCGTCATCATCAACCATCCTCCATCACCAATTTCATGATGC
This sequence comes from Triticum dicoccoides, assembly GCF_002162155.2. Lineage (NCBI taxonomy): Eukaryota > Viridiplantae > Streptophyta > Magnoliopsida > Poales > Poaceae > Triticum > Triticum dicoccoides. The sequence continues at coordinate 464,941,843 of NC_041391.1, read as the reverse complement.
TCACCGCCGTGCGTGAGTAATTCCATCGTAGGCTTGCTGGACGGTGATGGGTTGGATGAGATTTACCATGTAATTGAGTTAGTTTTTTTAGGGTTTGATCCCTAGTATCCACTATGTTCTAAGATTGATGTTGTTATGCTTAATGCTTGTCACTAGGGCCTGAGTGCCATGATTTCGGATCTGAACCTATTATGTTTTCATGAATATATGTGAGTTCTTGATCCTATCTTGCAAGTCTATAGTCACCTATTATGTGTTATGATCTGTTAACCCCGAAGTGACAATAATCGGGATACTTACCGGTGATGACCGTAGTTTGACGAGTTCATGTATTCACTAAGTGTTAATGCTTTGGTCCGGTACTCTATTAAAAGGAGGCCTTAATATCCTTAGTTTCTAATAGGACCCCGCTGCCACGGGAGGGTAGGACAAAAGATGTCATGCAAGTTCTTTTCCGTAAGCACGTATGACTATATTCGGAATACTTGCCTACATGACATTGATGAATTGGCGCTAGTTCTGTGTCACCCTATGTTAGAACTATTGCATGAGGAATCGCATCCGACATAATTATCCATCACTGATCCAATGCCTACGAGCTTTTCACATATTGATCTTTGCTCAATTACTTTACCGTTGCCACTGTTACCGTTACTACAAAACTGCTACTATTACTTTTGCAACTGTCACCGTTACTTCCATACTACTTTGCTACTAAATACTTTGCTGCAGATATTAGGTTATCTAGGTGTCGTTGAATTGACAACTCAACTGCTAATACTTGATAATATTCTTTCGCTCCCCTTGTGTTGACTCAAGAAGTTTGGGTTGAATAGTCTACCCTCGAAAAATGTTGCGATCCCCTATACTTCTGGGTTATCGTCTTGCACATGTAGTTCCTACTGTCAGAGGTTTTGACCCATCATTTGACCCTTTTTGCATATGGGGAAATGAGTTTGTCCATGAATATCAGTCAAGTCAAGAAACTCAGAAAGATTGTTAGGATAAAGAAATTAGCGACAGAAAACAACAAGATCTTTGTATGCACAATGAAGAAGACATCACTTCACTACAGCATGGTACTAACTGTTATTCCTTGTCTTGTTAAATCCTTTGCGACATTTCAAATCTAGAGAAGATATTTATGCATATCCTTGTTTTCGGGCCTTTCCAAAGCAGTTCATTGATGATTACCACTCAAACCACATGTATGTTTAGGAGGCGAGGAAGGTATTCATACAACACCCACGGTTCAATTTTGAAGTCTTCCTGAAGAGGACAAAGGATGGACGGTCAATCATCTGCATGCACTGGCTTTGCAAAGACCTTCAACATAATGAAGGCTCAATATTCGCCTTTGGCTTCAGCAGTTTTCCATATGAGATTCATCTGTCTATGTATCGCTATGATGCTAAATTCTAAAGGTTATAGATGTTGCATGTGAAACTTCTTGCTGGTGCAGTTGCGTAATGGGGTAGCTGAGTGTTGAAGCTATATGATGTTGTACTCTGATGTATTTCAGTTATGAAATCCTGCTTCCTTAATACGAAAATAAAATATATTGTGTGCTTAATATGAACTGTCAATTAGATTAACAAATGGATTATTAATAATAGGCCAATTAGCCTGCTAATTGGGTTTTTTCTCTTGCAAACGCTTATTGAGAAAACACAGTGGGCGATGACCTCAGACAACGCACATAGTTTCTAGGAGTAAAACATGTTGGATCAATGTACAATCGCACACGACTTCCTCTTGAAAACTGTTTGCCTTATGCCACCATGCGCAAACGTTTACCACATAAAAAGTGTCTGTGATGGACAGCATATGCCACACAGTTTCTTCTACGCACCGTGTGTGATGCATTCAATAACGCAAATGGTAAAATTGTTAATATCGCCTGCAATGGCAACACTATCAAAAATGATTTAATGGGGAAAATTGTGTTTCATGTACATACAAACGGAAACGTTTTCACTGGATTGACCGTGTGGGATGTACATAGGAACGAAAACATACTTCTTGGATTGACTGTGTGGGATGTACATACGAACGGAAATGTATTCCTTGGATTAATTATGTGGAATGTACATACATACGGAAACGTTTGTCTGGGACTGGCTATGTGGGATGTACTTACGACCGGATACGATTGGGCATGTATAATTGTATTTTTAACACAACTATACATACAATCATATTTGATCGCTCGCCCGTCGCACACAACCCCATTTTACCGAGCGTGTGTGTGACCGGAGGGCCTATCCCCGACGGTTTCTGGGTCGTGTGGGAAGGACCCCCCTATCGCCCACACTCACTTGGCGGCGGTTCCAAATGCCGTAGCGGAAAGGGGTTAAAACCATTTGTATAACACCTCACTATACCAGTGAACACCTATGACATGTACTTCTTTAGTGTCATAGTTGAAATGGTAGGCACATGGCATGATTTTCAAACAAAAGTTTAGAATACCACCATTGGGATGTTGTGATTTCATTCCGGGCATGGATTGGTTATCTAACTATAGCCCAATTTTTTTCAATTGAAGAAAACTAAGAAACCGAGGATTCATCATGCAAGAAAAAGGATTACTCTTAGGGGAATTAAAAGCACTCTTGTTATGAATGCTTACCATTGTGTCCTTCTCAACTAAATAAACCATTATAACAAGGACATGTGGAACAATTAATGCAACTATGTGTTGTTATTGAAGAAGATCAAAACACCCAACTTCCTTATGAAATCAAGCAAGTCCTTAAGGATAGTGCAGTAGTGTTTGAGGAACCTACCCAACTACCTCCATCCAGATCCTATGATCATACTATTCTTGTGTTACTAGGAGCCAAGCCAATGAATTTGAGACCATATAAAGTGCCTCTCCATCTTAAAGATGAATCGAGAACAAGTAGCTCACATGCTTGAAAATGGCTTATTAAATGCAGCATCCCAGTTTCATCTCCTTTTGGTCAATAAGAACTAAGGCACATGGAGATTTTGTGTGGTTTACACGCAGCTTAGTGTAGTAACCATCAAAAACAAATATCACATGCGAGTGGTTAAGGAGATCTTAGATGATTTGACAGGATCTCAATGGTTCACTAAGCTGGATATCATCAAACTCTAATGGCAAAAGGGTGAAGAACACAAAACTTCATTCAAAACACACAATGGACATTTTGAATTAAAGGTCATGCCCTTTGGTTTGAAGAGTGCACCGACTACATTGCAAGAAGCCCTGAATCCGACTTTTCACCATTTGATTGGAAACTGTGTGTTGGTTTTTGTTGATGATATACTCATATACACTAGAAACCTTGAAGAACATAAAGAATAGTTGGGTCTATTGTTCAAAATCTTACAAGACAATAATGTCTATGTGAAGAAATCCAAATGCTCCTTTTCACAAAAAATTGGAATATCAAGGGCACCGCTTCCTCTCAACTAGGAAGTTGTTGGGTGCCCAAGTGCAAGGGTTTGTAGCAAGTGAAAATTTCCCTCAAGTGGATGGCCTTAAAGTTTATCGAACCAGTAGGAGTTACAGAATAAGCAATTATCAGTAACCGGACACACGAATACAAAAAACCTTGGCCCCAACAAAACTAGTGAGGTTGTCAATCTCACTAGTTTTGCAAGTTACAAGATAAATGCACAAGTGTATGGAAGATTTTATTAGAACAAGAAAGTACAAGGAATTGTAAAAGAGATTGTTGATCGAGGTTGAAATAATAAGAAGAACAATGGACTAGTGTCCATAGGTTCACTAGTGGTTTCTCTCCAAAAGAAAGCATGGTGTGGTGAACAAATTACATTAGCATATCGATTAAACTGCATTTTTATAACTAGGACTATCCATGGCATAATCAACATATTAGCATCACGTCCAAACATCTATAGACCTTTATCCAACTGTATCCACAACTCATACTCCAACCAAGACCGATATCCAACATGCATCTTAAAGTATTAATTAAAAATAGAGTATTGCATTAAGTATGATGACATGAAGTAGATGATATGTTGTCTTCGCACTGCGTTTAAAGCACAACTACCAATCATCTTTTTGTCTCTACTGGCAACAACCCAATACAAGCCTTTTCCACTTTCTATAACTGCGGGAGATTACTTGCATGGTTCAACCCAGCTATCATACACAACTCCTTCTTAGGGATCAAATACCAAACTTGGCCAAAGATAGATAGATAGATATGAGAGCATATATGACTAAAAGTATGCAACAAAGAAACCAAATAAATCTAAAAAGTATTCATGTATAAATCTAACCATAAAGTGAAAACTCATCACACTTCACACTGCTACAAACACACCAACATATTACATTAGATGAAACACAATTATGTAGGGGTCACACATGATATTTGTATGGAGAAACATGGGAGAGAAAACCAACTAGCTACTGCTATGGACCCATAGTCGAAAGCAAACTACTCATGGACGATCATGGTGACCTTCAAGTTGATGGAGATGGGCTCCATGATGATTACCCCCTCCGAGAGAGTACTGGAAAAGGCCTTTAGATTGGATTGCCATGTATTAGAGAGGTGCGGCGGCGGAAACAGAATAACTCCTTGATATTTAGAATTTTTGGAGCGAGCGAAAAATATAGGCATCGAAACACGATGGAGAGGTCGACTAGGGGCTCCAAGGAGCCCCGCCACATGCACCCTACCATGTGGAGGGTGCGTGTGGAGGATGTGGGCCCTCCTGGGGAGGATCATGAGCCGTCCAAAAGCTTCCCGATGAAAATGATTATCTAGAATTATTTCATGATTTTTGGATCTCCGTAAAATTGGTTTTCTTGTAAATCCAAAAACATGCAAAAACAACAACTATCACTAGGCACTGAGTTAAATATGTTAGTCTATAATAATAATAATAATAATAATAATAATAATAATAATAATAATAATAATAATAATAATAATAATAATAATAATTTCTGCCAAAATGATATAAACATAACATGAAAAAATAAAAAATTATAGGTATATTTGAGGCGTATCATTTACATCACTGGATCCCTAGTATGTCTACTAAAAGAAAAAGACTGAGGCAGTTCAAAATTGGTCAGCTCCTACCACAGTGAAACAACTCAGATCCTTCTACATGAGGTTCATAAAAACTATGGTCTGATCAATATGCCACTTATTGAGGCGCTGAAGAAAAACCAAGTGTTCTCCTGGATTGAGTTAGTTAATACATCTTTTCTCACACTAAAGCAAGCACCAGTTAATGCACTTGTCCTTAAGCTACCTTGCTTTCATGAATAGTTCACAATTGAAACTAATGCTTGTCATAGTGGAGTGGGATTTATCTTAATGCAAGATGGAAACCCAATGACCTTTCTTAGTAAATCAGTAGGGGGTAAAATCAAGGTCTATCTACATATATGAAAAAAGAATGTATGGCTACTCATTTAGCAATGGACAAATGGAGATCTTACCAACATCATCATGAGTTTCTCATCAAAACCAATCATCAAAGTCCAGCTCAATTAACTGCTCAGAGACCAACCACTTCCATTCAACACACGACATTTGTGAAGATCATTGGATTGCAATACAAGATTGTGTATAAGAAAGAATCTAGTAATCAAGTTGTTGATGCTTTCATCAGAAAATATGAAGAAACTCAGTGTAATGCCATATCTTCTTGTATTCCATCTTGTACTACTACTCGCATTGTAGGATATGTTCAAGATTAGGCAAAAGAGGTTTTGACTAGTTTCGCTATAGATCCCACTAGCAAACCAAATTTTACCCTAATTGAAGGCCTCATTGTTGGAAATATGCCCTAGAGGCAATAATAAATTGGTTATTATCATATTTCCTTGTTCATGATAATGTTTATTATTCATGCTAGAATTGTATTGACCGGAAACTTAAATACATGTGTGAATACATAGACAACACAGTGTCCTTAGTGATCCTCTACTAGACTAGCTTGCTGATCAAAGATGGTTAAGGTTTCCTAACCATAGACATGAGTTGTCATTTGATGGTGGGATCACATCATTAGGAGAATGATGTGATGGACAAGACCCAACCATAAGCTTAGCAATTGATCGTATCAGTTTATGTTATAGTTTTCTTCATGTCCAGTATCTATTCCTAAGACCATGAGAACGTGCAACTCCCTGACACCAAAGGAATACTTAGTGTGTATCCAAACGTCACTTCATAACTGGGTGATCATAAAGGTGATCTACAGGTATCTTTGAATGTATCTATTGGGTTGGCATGGATCAAGACTGGGATTTGTCACTCCGTATGATGGAGATATATCTCTGGGCCCTCTTGATAATACAACATCTTAAAGAGCTTGCAAGCAACGTGACTAATGAGTTAGTCATGGGATCTTGTATTACGAAATGAGTAAAGAGACTTGCCAGTAACGAGATTGAACTAGGTATGGAGATACCAATGATCGAATCCCAGGCAATCGCGGGACAAAGGGAATTGCATACGAGATTAACCGAATCCTTGAAATCGTGGTTCAACCGATAAATGATCTTTGTGGAATATGTAGGATTCAATATGGGCATCCAGGTCCCGCTATTGGTTATTGACCAGAGAGGTGTCTCAGTCATGACTACATGATTCCCGAACCCACAGGGTCGCACGCTTAACGTTCATTGACGCTAGAGTAGTATTGGGACATTTGATGATTGGTAACCGAATGTTGTTAGGAGTCCCGAATGAGATCCCGGAAGTCGCGAGGAGTCTTGTTTATATATGGGAAGTCATATTTTGGGTTTCGAAAAAAGTGTAGTTTTTTCGGTATTGTACCGTGAAGCTTCTAGAAGGTTCTGAAGAATTCCGAAGGGGTCCGGAAGTCCACAAGTGGGTCCACCATGACCCAAGGGCTGGCAAGGGCCGAGGGGAGGTGCCCTGGCCTTATTGGGCAAGGTGCACCAAGTTCTCAAAAGCCCATGTGGCTAGGGAAGGGGGAAAAGGCGGAGTCCTAGTAGGAATAAGATTGGACTTGGAGTCCAGGTCCTCTCCCCCTTGGCTGCGCCCTAGGGCTTGGAGGGGTTGTTACCCACTCCCCTCCACCTATATGTCGAGGGGAGGGGACACCCAAAGAGCACACACCAAGCCCTTGGCGCCCCTCTCTCTCCCGTTATTCCATAGTTCCTTCATCCTCGTTCTAGTAGCGCTTGGCAAAGCCCTGCTGAACTAGCTCCACCACCACACCGTCGTGCTGGTTGTGATCCCATCTACTTCTACGCCTTCTCTTACTAGACCAAGGAGGAGGAGACGTCATTGAGCTGCACATGTGTTAAACTTGGAGGTGTCATCCGTTCGGCACTAGATCGGTTGCATCGTGATCGGATGCGAAGAGTACAACTACATCAACCGCATTATATACGCTTCTGCTTTCGGTCTACGAGGGTACGTATACACACTATCCCCTCTCGTTTCTATGCTTCTCCTAGATAGATCTTGGGTGTTCGTAGGAATTTTTTTAATTTTCATGCTTCGTTCCCCATCACTCATCGGGTACAAAGGAAGAATATATGTGGGAGGGACATAATACTCTTGCTCAACATCACATACTACAAGCCCTGCATGCTAAATTAGTGGACAGTCTAGCACTATAACAACATACCATGGAATTTAACATTTATTTGCTTACCCAAATATGAAAGATTTAGTGGATGCTTTTTGTGAAACAATGCATTGTGTGCCAGCAAGCAAAGGCTGAACATACTAAACTCCATGGGTTGATGCAACTACTTCAAGTGCCAAAGCAAGCTTGGTCTTGGATTAGCATGGATTTCATTAAAGGGATGCCAAGGTCAACAATTATGATAGTATTCTAGTGGTTATTGACAGGTTCATGTAAGTACAAACATTTTATACCTTTCGAACACTAATATAGCTATGTGGATTGCTCAGGCGTTTCTAGAGAATATATACAAGCTGCATGGGCCACCCAATGTTATTGTGTCTCACAGAGATAAGGCTTTCACCAGCCACTTTTGGCAAAAGCTGCTCAAACTAACTGATGCTCAGCTAAACATGAGTGGTGCTAGACATCCAGAGACTGATGGTCACACACTAAGATCAAATCAATGTTCGAAAAAACTACTTAAGATGTTTTGTGCATGCTTTTTCCCCACAAGTGGCATCACTGGCTGCCCCTCACTGAAATTTACGTATAACTCTGCTTACCATTTAGCTCTAAATACTACACCCTTCAGAGTTTATATGGCATGGATCCAAAGTAGTTGGATGTTCAGGCTATTCTTCCTACACCTATTCCAGAAGTTGATGAGTGGCTACAACAACATGTTGATATGAACATTATCATTCAGAACCAACTGCTTAGATCGAACGAAAGTGCAAGGTGATAAGGGGAGGCATGAGCAGCATTTGAAGATACACAACCTTATGTACAAATGACAATTGCTCACCAGAGTAATCAGAAATTGGCCTTCAAATACTTTTGGCCCCTTTCTCATACTCCAAAGAGTGGGGTATGTTTCCTACAAACTACAAATGCTAGAAAGCAGTAAATTCATCCTATTGTGTTGTCCCAGTTTGAAAAAAAACTGTACCACCTATTTTCGAGGCATGGTCGGATCACCCTACCGTATTGATACTGACCACATGGCTCAGCCAGCAACCATTCTCGGTTGGCGCCTTGTTCATAAAGATAGTGGTATGTCTATGCAAGTGCTCATGCATTGGAAGGACCTTCCAGCCAAATGGGCGACCTAGGAAGATATTGAAGACATGCAACAACATTTCCCTTCATTGACTTTCTATCAAGACATTTCTCAAGGAGGGGAGCATGTCATGGAGTCAATACCTGACAATGATGAAGATCAAGGGGAAGAGAGAGGGAACCAGCTATGATGACATACATGAACCTGAAGACCCATTAAGCATGAATGAAGCCCACTTGGTCGTGGCCTAGTAGCCAATGGCTATCTACATAAGTTGGGGTCACCGTTATGCAGGGGAATTGTTGAACATTTTATTGGAGCCTCTCCTGCATGGTCTTATCTCCTCCTCCTCTCTTCCTCTCAAACCCTATGATTTGGTGCTCCTCCACCTCAAATCCGTGCATCCAGAACTATATACCACCTAGTGTGTTTCTAGAGATGTCATGATCGTGACACAGTCTTTTGTTTTAGGTCTGCCATGTACTCAAGAGGTGGCAATAAAAATTGATACACAATGTGTTGTTTATTACTCTTACTTTCAATAATTGGGTATACCTAAATATGAAATGAGGGATATTGTTGATAAGATATCATATTTTAACTAAGCAAAGGCAAGTCTTTTCTTTTGATTCCTTTCTCCTCCGCCTTAGAATTTATTGTATATGGCATTCTTAATCTAGCACCATTGTACATGCCTTAACCACATGGTTGGGGAACCTAATTTTTATTTGGTTGTAAGGATGGGAAGGAGGAGGTAAGTGGACTCTTTTGTTTAGTTGCATGGATAAAAAGGGATGGATTGTTGTGATGAAGTTTTCATTTACGAGATGGTGATATTACCTATTTGCATGATATAACTATATGAGGTATTTAATCTTCAAAGAATTAATGTAGGTAGTTGCAATTTTGCATCATCAAAGAAATCTTCACAATGCCAAATTATATCTTACTTTTCTCTTCTTTATGGTTGTGTCTTCTTGAATCTTAAAGCATACTAAAGAGATAGGGGTGTAAAATTACGTAGATGTATTATGCTTACAAAAGAATCACAAATCGCATCACATGACATCATTCAATAAACAGTTCAAAAGTCATACCACACATATAATCCTAAGGTAAGGTCATATATCAATAGATAGAAACTCAGCATACTATTCATAGAATTATATATCTAACTTAACATTGTAGTGGTCATCTGAATCTCTTCCAAAATGATCTCAAAGATCAATAGATAGTCTGGAAACTATTTCTTCTTGAATGATACAAGATACTCCATAATGTAGCATGTCTCCTTTGGCCATTTCATTCCTTCATCTTCATTTGGAGATTGAGCATTCACATCAAAATTCCTTAAGTACATATGCATCTGGGTGTTCTCAGGTGAAGAATCAACTTCCAAAAGGCTGGGTCTTGAGTGGCATAGACATAACGGGTTACTTGGATCATCATTTACATTAAGACGAGAGAAGAATTCATACGATTAATAATACATGATAAATACAAGCTTTGTTCCTATGGCTTTCCCTAGTCCATTCTTAGGGTTACGAACTATCGGATTGTGCTCTCATACCATTTGTAACGACCGGCCTCGGTAAAGATCCGAGTCTTTGTGCTTATTGTGCCAGTCTCTCGATCATTTTCTATAACATTACATTACATGATGAAATACCAAGAATAGAAAACATGTCATAAATATTACATCGTAGATCCAGACTTTAATTATTACATACCTGAATGGCTCAAGGCTAGCTCACAAATAAGACACAACAGGAAAATAACAAAGATCTTTGTGGAGTCCATCAACGCCATTGGAAAAAAGTTGATTATAGACATCACAACCCTATGTCACATCACTTCCTCATCATATAAAATCATGTAACTTGATTAGTTGCAACCATGTAGGTCGGTATATTGAATGTACCCGCAAGTCACAATAGAATGATAATAACATACCTACTTCTACTAGCTGGTTAGTCAAATCAATGACTTGTGGCTATTTTGCAAAAAAGTTGTTTTGCCCTTATAAGTATATGATAGTGAATTTCTTCTTTCTACAATTAAATACATATGGTTGAATTAGGCAACTCCAATTCCAACCTATTCCCATCATTAAAGTTCCCACTCAAGTTTTCTTAAGGTGTACCATATGTCAAGAACATCTAACAATTGCAGTGGTCTAGGTACTCAAATTTTTCATAACCAGGGACACGAGTAATTGATTGGATTTAAAACACACTTTAGAGGTTTTTTACACTTTACCCACTAGACTAGCTCAACTCTATTAGCTACTACACACTATGGTATAGAAACCGGGAGAAGACCGATATGAAGTCTTTCAGAAGCACTCACCTCCACCCAACGCATGTTGGTACACCTACACATCATCTACATATTCTATAATCGCAATGCGTGGCTCCCACAACCTACTCAACTAAGCCAGGGCCCATAATGGTTAGTGGTTGTACATGGAAGCTATTAGTCACTAAGTATGTTAGCTCTTCCTTAGCCTGGGGGGCACCCACTTAGGACATATTCATAGTTTAGAAACCATGACGCACCTTGTTGAAACCACCCAACAATACCGACGAGAGTACTTAACCATGGACCATGTCCTTAGAAAAGGAACAAGAATGCATGATGCAATCATGTCCGCCGAAGGAGGTGAATTCTAAGTTTCTAGTCAACTCATTAACAAGTCCTCACATAATCACGATGCATACACTAATCAACCCCATCTACATATCACCGCAAGAATACAAACTACTACAAGATATGTTGATAAGGAAACAAGTTCACATCATGCGACCATCCTAAACTGGGTTTCAATAGCATAACATGATAGAATAATATTCCCTACACATGCATATTCATAATATGATGTAGAACTACATGCATAGCAAGATAGGCCGGAGTATGATGAAGGTGCAACTTCCTCGTAGGTTTAATGATGTTCTTCATACTCAAAATCCTGATAATTATACTCTTGGCACTCCAAGCAACCTATTGTAAACAAAACAACCAAATAAACAACCGTGCGATAAAGAAAAAATCAAAATAATAATAAAAAATTATGATAAGGTAATCAACATCGACATAACTTGGCTTAATACTCCCTCCGTTCCTTTATGTAAGGTGTATTATTTTCGGCATGGTTACCAAGACGCATAATTATAGAGGTGTTAGGACAAAATTACCCTTGGTAAATTTGTTAGTTAGTGGAAAGTAAATCAATGACTCCAGGAAAAATAAGAGATACATGCAATCGAGAGAGAGATAGTTTCCTTCTTTTGATACAAGAAGAGATATAGGAAATCAGGAGAGAGATACTTTCCACTTTCTGGAGGGATAAAAAGGGAATTATGAGGATTTAGAAGAAATGTGCCCTACTGTAACACCCTTGATGCGACTATATCTCCCACGTGTCGAGGCACGACTTAGAGGCATAATCGCATTGAAGGCATATGTCTCAAGTGAGGTAATCTTCACACAACCCATGTAATACAATAAGGGAAAGAGATACATAGTTGGCTTACAATCGCCACTTCACACAATTACATGAATAAAGCATTACATCAACCAAATACAATCAGGGCCCGACTACGGAACCAAAATAAAAGAAGAACCCCAAATGCGACAAAGGTCCCCGATTGACCCCAACTGGGCTCCACTACTGATCAACTAGAACGGAAACAACACAAAGGACAAGATCTTCATCGAGCTCCTCCTGAGCTTGGTTGCGTCATCTGCACGGACTCAACGGCACCTGCAAGCTGGTTTTGGAAGTATCTGTGAGCCACGGGGACTCAGCAATCTCGCACCCTCGCGATCAAGACTATTTAAGCTTATGGGTAAGGTAAAGGTATGAGGTGGAGCTGCAGCAAGCGACTAGCATATATGGTGGCTAACATACGCAAATGAGAGCGAGAAGAGAAGGCAAAGCACGGTTGATAAAGGTATGATCAAGAAGTGATCCTGGACTACCTACGTCAAGCATAACTCCAACAACCGTGTTCACTTCCCGGACTCCGCCGGAAAGAGACCATCACGGTTACACACGCGGTTGATTCATTTTAATTAAGGTCAAGTTCAGGTTTTCTACCACCGGACGTTAACAAATTCCCATCTGCCCATAACCACGGGCACGGCTTTCGAAAGTTCAAATCCCTGCAGGGTGTCCCAACTTAGCCCATCACAAGCTCTCACGGTCAACGAAGGAATAGACCTCCACCCGAGACATTCCGATCAGACTCGGTATCCCGGTACAACAAGACATTTCGACAGGGTAAAACTAAACCAGCAACACCGCCCGAATGTGCCGACAAATCCCGATAGGAGCTGCACATATCTCTTTCTCAGGGCACACTCAGATGAGCGCTCCGTACAACTAAAACCAAACCTCGAGTTGCCCCAAGGGGGCGCTGCACAGGACTCTAGTTCGGACCAACACTCAGAGGAGCACTGGCCCGGGGGGGTAAAATAATGATGACCCTTGGGCGCGCGACCCCCAAGGGAAAAGAAAAGGCTAGGTGGCAAATGGTAAAACCAATGTTGGGCATTGCTGGAAAAGCTTTACTTAAGGCGAACTGTCAAGGGGTTCCCATTATAGCCCAACCGCGTAAGGGACGCAAAATCCGGGAACATAACACCGATATGATGGAAACTAGGGCGGCAAGAGTGAAACAAAACACCAGGCATAAGGCCGAGCCTTCCACCCTTTACCAAGTATATAGATGCATTAATTAAATAAGATATATAGTGATATCCCAACAAGTAAATAAATATTCCAACAAGGAACAACATCTCCATGTTCCAACAAGGAACAAACTTCAATCTTCACCTGCAACTAACAACGCTATAAGAGGGGCTGAGCAAAGCGGTAACATAGCCAATCAACGGTTTGCTAGGACATGGTGGGTTAGAGGTTTGACATGGCAATTTGGGAGGCTGACAAGCAAATGGTAGGCATCGTAGCATTGGCATAGCAAAAGAGCGAGCAAACTAGCATAGCAAAGATAGTAGTGATTTCGAGGGTATGATCATATTGCCTGAAATCCCGCAAGGAAGAAGAACGAGTCCATGAAGAAGACAAACGGACGTAGACGAATGGATCCTCACAACCTCGACGTTATCGGAACCAACCCGAAGAAGAAAACACCGGAAAAGAAGCACACAACATAGTAAACAACCACCACAACAACATGGCACGATGCACAATCGAGTATGATGCATGTCCGGTTTAATGAAACATGGCATGGCAAAGTGCAACAAACAACACTACAAATTAAGTGGAGCTCAATACGCAACGAGTTGCATATTGATGAAACACCACGACACGTTATTTAGTTTGATCTCGTTTATGTACTCAACAATATTAAATGTTGATTAACATGGCAAGAGGTGAAGCACAACAAAACTACCTATCTAGGCAAGTTTAAATGAGGCCGGAAGCAACGAACAACAATTCTGGAAACTCCTCATGAGCATAAATTAGGTTTGGTACTGTTCTGCCCTAAACACAATTTTAGAGTTGTTTAATATGCACATAAAGGTCACCATGATAAACTAGGCAAAATTCTACCCCATTTACATATAAAGTTTATTTAATTCGGAGCTACGGTTATTTAGTTATGAATTAAATCATTTTAGCATGGCATAGGAGTAAATTAATGCAAACAACATTTTTAACATTTCAAACATAGATGAAAGTTGGATATTATTAATCTACACAAAATTCTGAGCAAGTTTCATATATAAAACATTTTAATCCGATGCACGGTTAGTGAGTTATTAAATGCATGAACTAGGGGGACTATACTGCCAAACTGCTGCTCCGGATAAATAGGAAAAATCCTAGGCGCTGAAAAACACATCACGGGCCGAATCTGAGGTAGGCCCAACAGTGGGGAGAAAAAAATAGAGGAGGGGGCACTGGGGTCGGCTCACCCTGGGCCTGGCCCGGTAGCAGAGAGGAGGAGGCAGGCCGGCTTGGGGCTGCGGGGCTGGGCCGGATCTGGCACGGCGGCCCAGCGGAGAGGAGGGGCTGGCGCTGGGCCTCGCGCAGGACGCGGTCCACGGGGACTGACGCGGAGTGACCCGGTCGGATCGAGGCAGGGCGACGGTGGCGCCCATGGCGACGATGGCCGGCGGCGAACTTGGAGAGAAGCGGCGTCAGGAGAGATCCGATCGGCCAGCACCAGATCCGGGCGGCCGCAGGGCAGAGGACTTCGGCAGGTGGGCGGCGAACTTGAAGTCGAGGGAGGACACGCGACAGTGAACTGCAAGGGTCACCGGCAAGGGTTGCCGGCGTCGGGGAGGCGCGGCGGCCGGCGATGGGGATCTGCGGTGGCGCAGCTCCTGAGGCGGCGTGGCACGAGCGGGAGACCGCGGGTAGGCGGCGGTGACGAGATGGGCTCGCGCGGGCCCGATCTGGGTCCCGCGGGCCGGCGGCGAAGTGGGGCGGCGCGGTGCCATGTGGCGCGCGCGGGTTGGACGAGGGCGGTGGCCGGCTGAGATGTCGGCCTCTGATTGGTCGGGATGACGAGGCAGCGGCGCTGGACACGTCCAACGGCGGGACGGACAAGTCCGGCGGCGCGGGGAGGAGTGGATCTAGGGTTCATCCGCGAAATGATCCGAAATTTCGGGGAGGGGCTATTTATAGGCATAAGTGGAGCTAGGAGAGTCCAAATGAGGTGCGGTTTTCGGCCACGCGATCGTGATCGAACGACCGAGATGATGGAGCAGAGTTAGGTGGGGTTTTGGGCCAAAATGGAAGGGTGTTGGGCTGCAACACACACGAGGCCTTCTCGGTCCCTCGGTTAACCGTTGGAGTATCAAACGAAGTCCAAATGATACGAAACTTGACAGGCGGTCTACCGGTAGTAAACCAAGGCCGCTTGACAAGTCTCGGTCCAATCCGGAAATGTTTAATCCCCACACAAGAAAGAAAGGTAGAAATGATCACCGGAGGAGAACGAAGCGCCGGAATGCAAAACGGACAACGGGGAAAATGTTCGGATGCATGAGACGAACACGTATGCAAATGAAATGCACATGATGACATGATATGCAATGCATGACACGCAAGCAATGACAAGGCAACACCAGGAATAACTGAACGACACCTGGCACATCGGTCTCGGGGCGTTACAACACTCCACCACTACGAGAGGATCTCGTCCCGAGATCTAGAATGGCACCGGAGGGGCAACGGAAAAGAAAGAGAAGAGGTAAAACTAAGTTGCTTCTTTGACAAACGAGTGAGACCAAAGAACCTGGAAAAGGTTAAGCCATTTCGAGAAAAGAATACAACGGAAATGACGAAGCTGAAAACACTCGTTAGAAAAGAGGAACAAGGGAAAACAACTTCGGGTAGCACTCCGGTTGAGAAGTTATGCAAGACTTGATACGGTGAAAAGAACTTGAGCAGAGGACACGACACTCCGGTTACACAAGATAGAGAAGGAATAAGACTGATATAATTTGGACAGCACTCCGTCTGTAAATGGAAGGAATTGAACTTGACAAGATGAGAGGATACTTGTAAAGAGGACACAACACTCAGATTAAAAGGATAGGCATGGAAAGATCATGATCTTTGACAAAACGAGATGATGGGTTGAAAAGATGAACATCACAATGCCTCCGGAACAAAAGTAAGAATGGAATGTAGTGAACGAAGGAAAACAATATCTTGAGAGAGCACGGTTACAACAGAAGCTAGAACGGAGTTGTTGGAAAACCCACAACGAAAATAATAAGCTTGGTATGGTCTTATGGAATACCTCTCAAATTAAGAGATGAAAAACCTGCCACTCATGGGAAAAGAATTGGATTGATAAGAACAAAAATACGAGAAACTTATTTCACCGGGAGGATAAATGAAAACTTGGATCATATATTATCCCCATTAATAGCATTACTCCTTAGGGGAAAGCTTTAGGTGAAATATAACCCAAGATAATTCCAACAAAGAGATTGATGGATTTAAAATACAACATACTTAATAACATGTAAATCATGAAACATGAACTCAAATTATGAAGAATGGCATGATACCACCTCCAAAGATACGGAAGAAAGAATTGCACTCCGGATTGCAAGAAGAAGAATACTTGAGCTCCTTAGAAAAGAATCCCCGCGAACTCTTGGAGAAGGGATAAAATCGTTGATGGACCACCATGTATAGCCTCCATGAAGAAACTCCGGTAAACAAAAGAAAGATCCAAAATAATTGAATGATGTAAAGAATAAGATTTAAGCCTCGCAATGATTTAGATAGAGAACTCCGTGATAATATAATTGAAAGAGGTTGGAACTCCGGGAAAGAAAGATGAGCACTTGAACCCAAGAATTTAATCATCAAGAACAAACTCCGGTAAACAAAAGGATGAACAAACGGAAGGAAAAAGAAGTTGAAAACACAAGGTGAATCCTTGCAATGATTTAGATGGACCTCCGTGGAGATGTAATTGTGAAAGCTTGGAACTCTTGGGAAAGAAAAGATAAAGCGTCTCGAACCAAGAATGTGATATGATGCACCTCCGGAATAAGGAATTAAATCACTTGGATGGAACAAGAGTAAGAATTACATTATGCTTATCCTTCACCAATTTAAATTGATGACAATCAACGGATTTGGCATATTACTTATTCTTGTAGAAAAGATTAAGAGAGATATAACATCAGACTTGGGAAGGTATTGAACGAACCACCGGAAGGGTTGAAACAACGAATAAATTTGATATGATAAGAAAGGAAGAGAAATCTTGAACGAACCACTGGAAGAATTAGCAAATGGACGAAGATGCTTGAGACAATTTAGATACAAGTGAATGTAATAGATTATGGACCGATTAGAGATCACTTGAACGCTGCACCGGTAAGATCGGAGAATGATAAGTGAAAGCTGAGAATGAATAAACCTGACTTGATGGACTCCGGATAACAAACTGAGAAGACTCTTAAATTGCTCCGGAAGGCTGAAAAGAATTCTCACAATCAAAACAATTATGAGAGGATGGCAACCAGCTAGAACCCCGAATCTTGAAGAGAATGGAGCAAGATTAAAGAGAAACTCTTCTTCGGTCTTCAAATGATGAGAGTGACGACGAGAAACACTACCAATAATTATTTAGGCACTCTGGAAGAATCAAAAGCGTAGAGGTTGAGGCAACGATGAAAAGAATTTGAAAGATCTTGGAGAAATACATTTGACAGATGATAATCATTCTTACGTCAAACTTCGAAAAGAATTTGATTATAACTCCGGAAATAAGAAGAGTCGGGTAAGATCCTGGGAAAAGACCTGTGGGTTGGGGCCCACTCAAGAGAAAACACCATTAGACTGATTAAAAGAGAGATTTCACCGGTTGAATTAAATGACTTGAATAAGATAGGACCTCGAAATAGCTTGAATGGATGCAAAGTGAAAACACAAATCTTCGAAATATCTTCAGCACTCCGGAACAATTAAATAGCGAGAAGTGAATGAATATGAGGTGCACCGGCATGAGAAGGTATTTGAAACGAGGAAAGGATATGATCAACACCGAAAGCTTGAATTGGCAACACCGGAGAAGAAAAAGAATGAAGAATGATGAACTAGAAACTCCGTTAGAATCTTTATGAGAATCACCGGATAAGAATATTGATAGAAAAGAATGGAGAGACTTCACATCAACAAGATGGATACTCAATTAAGAAATCTGAGTCCTTGAAGAAAAAAAAACAAGGGAGGGAGGGTGGGAAAAACAACAACAATTTGGAATGGATGAAACGAACACCGTTGAGAAGAAGTGATAATTGATCTTGCGGTAGTTGAAAATGGACGGATCCACTTGAAGAGAAAACACGCCGGTGAAAAGAATTGACAAAAAAACAATCTCGATGATCAAGAGGATTGGTATTCACATAGGAATATGAGAACACCGCTTAGGAAAGGGCATGGAATCAACACTTGACATTGAACCAACTCGAATACCACAACTCAAAACAAAAACAAAAGGATTGGCTTGCAGAATAAACCAGAACAAACATATGATAGAGATTTCGTCCGAAGTTTTCGTGGTGGGAGTACACGGGCTTGATCGTACAGCACCATCATGTACAAGGCAGTGCACATGACATACGAAGCGTCCCCGAGTCAGCATAGCCAAGGACTCTTTAAGACACAACGAGACCACTATAAAATCGACCGTGAATAGGCGAACCACTAGACGTTGAACCCCAATTTCATATCATACATCTGTCGGAAGGATATCCTAAGAGCTACTTGAATTCCCACCTATGAAACTCCCGAAATTTTCCGGTTATGCAATCAGGTGTTGGGGATACAGGGGAAGCATAATATCTCACCCAAACTAGCAAATCCTACATCTAGTTGTATCCATCCTTCAACACATAACCAAGAAACCTTCGGAAACCATGTACCTCAACCTTCGAAAAGCATCCGTTATACAAGTTATGGCGATACTCCCGAACTCCCGCCCCAGTACTGGGTGGCGTCAAGGTTATCTCACCAACGAACTGCATAAAAGAGATTTTCGATGTCGGCATACTAAACTCAGGTATACCAGAATTGCAACGATAAAATTATGATGACAACACCTCAGAGCTCAACTCCCCGGGACACTTCCACTAAACCCCTGACAGGAGGCACCAAGACAATGCTCTCATCATAAAACCATCGGAACGATTCCAAGATACCCGCGTGATCCTAAAAAAAATTTTAGTGAAATTTGAGAAGAGAAGAGTCAAAACTCTACGTCATGATGCCTCACCAGAGCGACGAAGGGACTGAGGAGTAAAAAGAATTCCTAAACTCTCCGATATATAATTCCTAAAGGACTCAAAACATTTTTCTAGACACAACTCGGCCGCTAAAAACGATCAAGCAATGGGGCTCCTAAGGTCGGGGATGGCTCTGATTACCAACTTGTAACACCCACGATGCGACTATATCTCCCACGTGTCGAGGCATGACTTAGAGGCATAATCGCATTGAAGGCATATGTCTCAAGTGAGGTAATCTTCACACAACCCATGTAATACAATAAGGGAAAGAGATACATAGTTGGCTTACAATCGCCACTTCACACAATTACATGAATAACGCATTACATCAACCAAATACAATCAGGGCCCGACTACGGAACCAAAATAAAAGAAGAACCCCAAATACGACAAAGGTCCCCGATCGACCCCAACTGAGCTCCACTACTGATCAACTAGAATGGAAACAACACAAAGGACAAGATCTTCATCGAGCTCCTCCTGAGCTTGGTTGCGTCATCTGCACAGACTCAACAGCACCTGCAAGCTGGTTTTGGAAGTATCTGTGAGCCACGGGGACTCAGCAATCTCGCACCCTCGCGATCAAGACTATTTAAGCTTATGGGTAAGGTAAAGGTATGAGGTGGAGCTGCAGCAAGCGACTAGCATATATGGTGGCTAACATACGCAAATGAGAGCGAGAAGAGAAGGCAAAGCACGGTCGATAAAGGTATGATCAAGAAGTGATCCTGGACTACCTACGTCAAGCATAACTCCAACAACCGTGTTCACTTCCCAGACTCCGCCGGAAAGAGACCATCACGGTTACACACGCGGTTGATTCATTTTAATTAAGGTCAAGTTCAGGTTTTCTACCACCGGACGTTAACAAATTCCCATCTGCCCATAACCGCGGGCACGGCTTTCGAAAGTTCAAATCCCTGCAGGGTGTCCCAACTTAGCCCATCACAAGCTCTCACGGTCAACGAAGGAATAGACCTCCACCCGAGACATTCCGATCAGACTCGGTATCCCGGTACAACAAGACATTTCGACAGGGTAAAACTAAACCAGCAACACCGCCCGAATGTGCCGACAAATCCCGATAGGAGCTGCACATATCTCTTTCTCAGGGCACACTCAGATGAGCGCTCCGTACAACTAAAACCAAACCTCGAGTTACCCCGAGGGGCCGCTGCACAGGACTCTAGTCTAGACCAACACTCAGAGGAGCACTGGCCCGGGGGGGTAAAATAATGATGACCCTTGGGCGCGCGACCCCCAAGGGAAAAGAAAAGGCTAGGTGGCAAATGGTAAAACCAATGTTGGGCATTGCTGGAAAAGCTTTACTTAAGGCGAACTGTCAAGGGGTTCCCATTATAGCCCAACCGCGTAAGGGACGCAAAATCCGGGAACATAACACCGATATGACGGAAACTAGGGCGGCAAGAGTGAAACAAAACACCAGGCATAAGGCCGAGCCTTCCACCCTTTACCAAGTATATAGATGCATTAATTAAATAAGATATATAGTGATATCCCAACAAGTAAATAAATATTCCAACAAGGAACAACATCTCCATGTTCCAACAAGGAACAAACTTCAATCTTCACCTGCAACTAACAACGCTATAAGAGGGGCTGAGCAAAGCGATAACATAGCCAATCAACGGTTTGCTAGGACATGGTGGGTTAGAGGTTTGACATGGCAATTTGGGAGGTTGACAAGCAAATGGTAGGCATCGTAGCATTGGCATAGCAAAAGAGCGAGCAAACTAGCATAGCAAAGATAGTAGTGATTTCGAGGGTATGATCATCTTGCCTGAAATCCCGCAAGGAAGAAGAACGAGTCCATGAAGAAGACAAACGGACATAGACGAATGGATCCTCACAACCTCGACGTTATCGGAACCAACCCGAAGAAGCAAACACCGGAAAAGAAGCACACAACATAGTAAACAACCACCACAACAACATGGCACAATGCACAATCGAGTATGATGCATGTCCGGTTTAATGAAACATGGCATGGCAAAGTGCAACAAACAACACTACAAATTAAGTGGAGCTCAATACGCAACGAGTTGCATATTGATGAAACACCACGACACGTTATTTAGTTTGATCTCGTTTATGTACTCAACAATATTAAATGTTGATTAACATGGCAAGAGGTGAAGCACAACAAAACTACCTATCTAGGCAAGTTTAAATGAGGCCGGAAGCAACAAACAATAATTCCGGAAACTCCTCATGAGCATAAATTAGGTTTGGTACTGTTCTGCCCTAAACACAATTTTAGAGTTGTTTAATATGCACATAAAGGTCACCATGATAAACTAGGCAAAATTCTACCCCATTTACATATAAAGTTTATTTAATTCGGAGCTACGGTTATTTAGTTATGAATTAAATCATTTTAGCATGGCATAGGAGTAAATTAATGCAAACAACATTTTTAACATTTCAAACATAGATGAAAGTTGGATATTATTAATCTACACAAAATTCTGAGCAAGTTTCATATATAAAACATTTTAATCCGATGCACGGTTAGTGAGTTATTAAATGCATGAACTAGGGGGACTATACTGCCAAACTGCTGCTCCGGATAAATAGGAAAAATCCTAGGCGCTGAAAAACACATCACGGGCTGAATTTGAGGTAGGCCCAACAGTGAGGAGAAAAAAATAGAGGAGGGGGCACTGGGGTCGGCTCACCCTGGGCCTGGCCCGGTAGCAGAGAGGAGGAGGCAGGCCGGCTTGGGGCTGCGGGGCTGGGCCGGATCTGGCACGGCGGCCCAGCGGAGAGGAGGGGCTGGCGCTGGGCCTCGCGCAGGACGCGGTCCACGGGGACTGACGCGGAGTGACCCGGTCGGATCGAGGCAGGGCGACGGTGGCACCCATGGCGACGATGGCCGGCGGCGAACTTGGAGAGAAGCGGCGTCAGGAGAGATCCGATCGGCCAGCGCCGGATCCGGGCGGCCGCAGGGCGGAGGACTTCGGCAGGTGGGCGGCGAACTTGAAGTCGAGGGAGGACGCGCGGCAGTGAACTGCAAGGGTCACCGGCAAGGGTTGCCGGCGTCGGGGAGGCGCGGCGGCCGGCGATGGGGATCTACGGTGGCGCAGCTCCTGAGGCGGCGTGGCACGAGCGGGAGACCGCGGGTTGGCGGCGACGACGAGATGGGCTCGCGCGGGCCCGATCTGGGTCCCGCGGGCCGGCGGCGAAGTGGGGCGGCGCGGTGCCATGTGGCGCGCGCGGGTTGGACGAGGGCTGTGGCCGGCTGATCTGTCGACCTCTGATTGGTCGGGATGACGAGGCAGCGGCGCTGGACACGTCCAACGGCGGGACGGACAAGTCCGGCGGCGCGGGGAGGAGTGGATCTAGGGTTCATCCGCGAAATGATCCGAAATTTCGGGGAGGGGCTATTTATAGGCATAAGTGGAGCTAGGAGAGTCCAAATGAGGTGCGGTTTTCGGCCACGCGATCGTGATCGAACGGCCGAGATGATGGAGCAGAGTTAGGTGGGTTTTTGGGCCAAAATGGAAGGGTGTTGGGCTGAAACACACGAGGCCTTCTCGGTCCCTTGGTTAACCGTTGGAGTATCAAACGAAGTCCAAATGATACGAAACTTGACAGGCGGTCTACCGGTAGTAAACCAAGGCCGCTTGACAAGTCTCGGTCCAATCCGGAAATGTTTAATCCCCACACAAGAAAGAAAGGTAGAAATGATCACCGGAGGAGAACGAAGCGCCGGAATGCAAAACGGACAACGGGGAAAATGTTCGGATGCATGAGACGAACACGTATGCAAATGAAATGCACATGATGACATGATATGCAATGCATGACACGCAAGCAATGACAAGGCAACACCAGGAATAACTGAACGACACCTGGCACATCGGTCTCGGGGCGTTACACCTACATTGTGGAATTTTATCAAAAACCAAATACACCTTATATAAAGGAACGGAGGGAGTATATTATATAGGTCTTAATTGTGCTATAAGGTGATATATGAAGCAATCAACTCAGAGAAATTAATAGATAAATAACTATTGCTTTGTAGACTTATATTATAAATATCATGGAACATGGTCAAAAGTGTTTGGGAAACAACATAAAAATGGTGTAATAAGTTCCATATGACAAAAGGGTTCATTTGCGAAAACAATATATTCAAAAGGATCACCATAAATCAAGTTATAGTGAAATCAAGTTTGAATTTCAAATGCAAACATTTCAAACAATATACAAATTTTGAGTATACATGATATGATCATCAAGCATTTGATACAAGTGTCCAGCGCAAAAGGAATTAGTTGAAAATGTATTATGGTCTGCAAGTTATGATCAAAAGAGTTCAAATTGTAATTGCTTCAATTTTAAAAGTTCAAATGTTGAATATTTTGGTTTCAATGTGAAGAGGGCTTTGCAAGGACCACTTTGCAAAAAGTTTCACCTCAATTGGAGCTACATTTCGAAAGTTATGATTGTTCAGAGTTGTAGAGCTTTTTTGCCAAAATGTCGGTACACGTGGCTATTTATTTAACATAAAACTATTTCACAACATAATTTTGTCATTTTTCGGATTTTAAAGAAGGTGGATGGTTCAGATCGACCAATGCCCCATCGTCTAGAGTAGACATGGTGTCGGGGGTTGGGTGCGACATATGCCAATGGATGGCTTATCATGGTGGGAGCGAGTAGAACGTCGACGATGCTTGGAAGCGGGATAAGGCGTAGACACGAACACCGGCGTACTTTACCCAGGTTCGGGGCTCTCCTAGGAGATAACACCCCTAGTCCTGCTCTGCGGGGTCTCCGCATGATCACTAAGGCACAAGTGATACAATGGTGCTCCTTGAGTTGTATGCTAGAGGCAGTAGGAGGCAAGGCTCAGCTCTCTTCCTGCTCTGATCGGTGGCTAGTTCTAATGGGGCCGAACCCTTTGCATGGCTGGGCTGGGGGGTTTATATAGGCCTACCCCCCAGGGGTACAATGGTAATCTGGTCGGCTGTTGGGCCCGGCTGTCAGCGTCTCCAGCCTCCGGCGTCTCCACCGACCGCTAGGGGCCGCCGCCTGGCGGGCCTCGCCGACTGGTTGGTGGCTGCTTACTGTAGCCGTGTCGTTGGTGACGAGAGCTTGGTCACCTTTGCGTGGCTACAGTCCCGCCGCCTGGCGGGAGATCACTGTAGCCACACCTGGTCTCATCAGCTTAATGGTATGCATGTCTCCGGATAAGGGACGGCCGCCTACTGGAGGCCGGCTCCTCTTAAATCCGCTTGGTCGAGCTTCCGCCGTCTTTCTTAGGGTCGCTGCCAGATAGGGCCCGCCTCCGGCGGGCCGTACCGATAGGCCGTCGTGGGGAACATGACTCCGTCTGCCTGGAGCAACATCAGGGTAGGTATCGCACAGTGCTCCATCGTGCGGGGATCTCCGTCTGTACGGAGCACTGTAGCCACGCCCGTCCCGAGCGTGGGAGGCGACATGCTTCACTATAGCCATACCTTGCCTCGTACCCTTGAAGGGAGCTCGGCCGCCCGTGGCTGTGAGGTGGTCGCCTGCCCGTTGCCCCCTCTTAGGAAGGCGGCCGCCAGGAGCCGGCCAATCGGAGTGCCGTAGTCTTGGGTTACCCGCCCTCTGGCAGCCGTCCACTGAGCCAGCCGGCCCCAGAGCGCGGAGTTTTCGCTTGGGGCCCAGCTAGGTGTAGCTGGCCCAAAGTCTTGGTAAATCTTGGGGCTCGGGTGAGCCTACCCGTGGCCCATTACTCCGACAGTAGTCCCCGAAGCCGGTGACGTGTCGTGGTCGAGGGGTCGCAAGGTCTCAGCGGCTTCCCCCCTCACCGAGCTCTGGGAGAATATCGATCCGTCTTGCGGCTAGCCGACTGCTCAAGCCGGCCTCGCCCAGGCGGAGCTATATGGTTGATTTTGAACTTCAAGGCGGGAAACAGGTAGCGTGTCTGTTAAGCTTCGCAGGCAGCCGCCCGCCATGGACGCGCCACGTGGTGCACGTCAGCTTGACAAGCCTACCATCCCACGCTCTGGATGGGACATGACTCTGGTCCGGGCCCGCTAGTACCATGCCTCGGCAACCGGGCGGATTTACTGCGCCGGAGGGGGCGGTTGCCATCCCCACGAATATTCACGACGGGGTGAATGCGCGCGGGAGACGGGGGGTCGTGGGGGCGTGGGCACAGTAAATCCCACGACCCCACGTCCCGCCCCCTCGGCTACATAGCCCGGGCGCTATAAGTAGGGAGGGGGAGAGGTGCGGCAAAGCCCCTGCGTCCCCTCCCATTCTTCTTCTTCTCTCAGCCTCCGCTGCTGCTGCTGCTGTAGCGCCGCCTCCGTTGCTCGACGCCGGCGCGTCTCTCCTCTCCGCGCCACCAGCAGGAGCCATGGGCGACTGGGATGGATCGACCGTGATCGAGGATCACATCGCTTTCCTCCGCGACACGTGCCGGATGCCCAGCACGGCCTTCGTCAAGGCGCGGGTGCCGCCGGAGACGGAGATCTCACCGGTGCCGCAGGAAGGCGAGTGGGTCGTCTTTCGCTCGCATTTCCTGCGGGGCTTTGGCCTCCCTGCGAGCAACTTCTTCCGCGCCTTCCTCAACTTTTACAACCTTCAGCCCCATCACCTCACGCCCAACGCCATGACCTTGCTCTCCTCCTTCGTCATGGCGTGCGAGGGCTACCTCGGCATCCTCCCCACAATTGAGTTGCGGGGAGCATTCTTCTATGGAAAGCTCGGCACCTCCGCCAAGGAGACGGTGGCCGAGTGCGGGGGCTTCATCGCCATGCATTGGCCGGCGAAATGGAACGCCTTCCCCGTCATCAAGCTGGCGCAGTCGGTGAAGATGTGGCAGCAGTCCTATTTCTACGTCGAGAACGTGGACCCTGCTGCCGACTTCCTCAACCTACCGGCCTACGAGGCCGGCCCCCCCACCAGAGCTCGCGTCTCCTGGAAGTACAAGCCAAAGCCGGTGTCGGCGGCCGCCATCGGCCGATTCCGAGTGCTCCAAGAGTCGGAGGGCCTCGTGGCCTCCGACCTTCTTGTTGCCTTCGTGGAGCGTCGGGTCCTCCCGCTCCAGAGCCTCCCTCATCCGATCTTCCGGATGGGCGGACACCCCGACCCGTGTCGGCTGTGCACGAAGGGAATGCCGCCTGCTGAAGTCTCACGGATGGTGAACGAGATCTCCGACCTCAAGATGTTGGAGAAGGAGTGGCGGTACGGGAAGCGGTCGTACTCTCGCCACAACCCGCCTCCTGCTGTAAGTTTCTTGTCTTTGTCCTTTGAACTACTTTCTTCTGCTTTGTTTCTCTTTATCGCGCCGCCCTTCAAGACTTGATTCCTTATTGGTTGCAGATTTATATGTCTGAGGCAACGGCCGCCCTCCTGGGGCCGGGTGATAACCTCCAGGCGGACAGGGCAGAGAGTGACTTGGACGACCCCGACTTAGGGGCGGCCGCCCTGGTCGATGATGCGATAGGCGGCGGTGGCGGAGCAGACGGCGGTGGCGGAGCAGGCGGCTCCGAGGGAGGCGGCGGCGAGGAGGCCTGGCCCGACGACGATGAAGACGAAGACAAGCCGCGCCCTGCCCGAAGCTCCGCCAC
This sequence comes from Triticum dicoccoides, assembly GCF_002162155.2. Taxonomy (NCBI): domain Eukaryota; kingdom Viridiplantae; phylum Streptophyta; class Magnoliopsida; order Poales; family Poaceae; genus Triticum; species Triticum dicoccoides. Next base: position 464,914,762 of record NC_041391.1, on the reverse strand, counting down.
CACCGGCGCCGGCCCCTCTTCTGGGCCGCCCGGCCCAGGCGGCAAGCGCAAGCGGAAACAGGGCTCGACCCCGTTCGGCAGCGCCCCAAAGAAGCCCAAGAATCCGGCCGCGGCAACCAGGCGGAAAGAGACCACGGCCAGGGCGACCCAATATCAAAGGCAGCCGAAGGTGCCAGTTATGGTGTCGGCGTAAGCATCCTTTCCTTACTCCTTGTTTTTTTCATCAATCTGTCATGAAAATCCTCTGACTTGTCTTCTTATTTCAGGGCCCCGCTGACCCTTGAGAAGTCGGGTGCCGGCTCGGTCCTCAGGTCGGCAGCGACCTCCTCGACCAGCCGGCGCATCGACCCAGCCGCCGACCTCCGGGAGGCGATAGAGCGGAATGCGCGGGAGGCACGCGATGAGGCAGAGGCCGACCGCCTGCGTAAGGAGCAGGCGGACCTGTCTGCCACGAGGGCGCTGGCGCAGGTGGAAGCTCAGGCCGCGGAGAAGGAACGGCTCGCGGAGGCCGCCCACCGCCAAGAGCCACTACTTGTGGCCCCCCTGAACACTGCGCCGCCTCCTCCTGATTTCGAGGCGACAGCCGGAGGAGCCGGCGGCGACTACCTGATCCGAGAGCAGGGGGTGGTGACGTAGCCATGCCGGACGTCTTCGTGCCGCCGCCCCCGCCGCCGCCTCCGCCCGCCAGCGAGCCGCGGGACGAACAACCAGTGGCGCCACCGGTGCCACCGGTCGAGACTACGGTGGCAACGGTCCTGGTTCCCGCGGTCCGCATTCCCACGTGCCGCTATCTGGAGAAGGCGGCCTCGGCGCCGCGGCCGCAGGAGATCGGCGCCTCGAGCTCGTCGGCCCCTGACACTGAGGCGACCAGTGCCGCGCCTGTAGGCTGGGTACGCGGGGGCGGAACTAGCACCCTGAACGAGGCGTCCCTTGACGTCCAGGCCAAGCTCCGGGCGGAGGCAGAGGAACTCAAGCGCTGCAACGAGGCCTACTTGGAGTCGCGCACCGCCATCCGGGTAAGCCGTCTTTGGTTTTCTCTCTGAATGTTCTTCTTTTCTTCTTCCGTGGGGGCGCGCAAGCGCACCCATTGGGTGTAGTCCCCAAGTTCCGGGCCGGCTGCTGAGCAGGCGGGTCGGAACTTTAACTTGTAGTTGCAGATTGCTGATTTTGTTTTGTTGTTTCTTCTACAGGATTATCACAACCTCCGCGCGACTGCCTACAACTCCAAGGTTCGGGAGCTGGAGGCGCAGATGGCCCATCTCACCGTAAGCCGGCGTAAGTCTCTTTCTTCTTTCTTCGCGAGGGCGCGCTAGCGCACCCGCGGGCTGTAGTCCCCGAGGTTCGGGCCGACTGCTGAGCAGTCGGGCCGAATCTCCTCAGTTGTTCTTTTTCCCTTGTTGACTACTTCCTTTTCACGGGGGCGCGCTGGCGCGCCCGTGGGCTGTAGTCCCCGAGGTTCGGCCCGACTGCTGAGCAGTCGGGCCGAATCTCCTCAGTTGTTCTTTTCTTTGTCTTTCCTGCTTGACTGATGTCTTCTTCTCTTCTTTCTTTCTTCAGAGGCTAATGCCGCCCTGCAGCAGCAGCTGGGCGAAGCCAAGACCGCCCTTCTGGGCAAGGAGGCGGAGTGCAGCAAGCTGGCAGAGGAGCGGGACCGCCTGGTCGCCCAACTTGCCGAACAGGCGGAAACCCTCGAGGCGGCCCAGCGGAAGACGGAGACGGAGGAGACCAGCCTCCTTGCCGAGTTTGAGATCGAACGCTCTGCTTGGGTTGACAAGGAGGCCCAGGTAATGGCCTGCTTTAGCAATATTGAAGACTTGGTCGACGGTAGGCCTTGCTCCTCTGATTTCTTGATTTGAGCAATCGGCCCCTGCTTATGGTCTTGTCCTTTTTTCTTCTTCTGCCCGTACAGACTTCTTCCCGGGCCATTCCGTAGCCGCGATCCAAATGATCGAGGCCCAGCGCGAGGAGCGAAGAGCGGGGGCTGTGCAGATCGCCGCAGATGCGCCACAGACTCTTGGCGAACAGGTCCTCAGCATCCAGGCCCGGCTTCGGCCTACCCACCGCCTGCTGCGTCGCCTCCAGCGCGCTGGAGCCTAGGAGGTCTCCGCCCTCTGGCCGGGCCTGTCGGCTCCGCGTACCCCAAGTCGGACTGCCAACTGGCTGGGGGTGGCGGCCGGCCGCTTGGAGGCCTGGAAAGGCTCAGCAGCCCGGGAAGGAGCGCGCCGAGCCTTGGAATTCGTCAAGGCGTGGTACCCTGGGCTAGATCTAGCCCAGTTAGCCACGTTCTGGCTGGAGGCGCAGGAGGAGCTGGCGGTGGTGGAAGCTGAGCTCATCAACAGGGCGGCGGCGATCGCTGACTTCACCGACACCAATGTCTTTGTGCCGGAGGTGGTCGAGGAAGGCGGCGAGGCTCCGCACGAGTGGCTCGGGCTGAACCCGGAGGATAGCGAAGACTCCGCTGAAGTCATCAACTCCAGCAACAAAGGGGAGGACGGGGAGGAAGAAGAGGAGGAGGAGGAGGAGGAGGAGGAAGACGAGAGCGACATCGACATGCCGGAGGTCGGGGCGGACGGTCAGCCCCAACCTGACCGGGCCTCAAGCAACAAGCAACGCATCGAGGTGCCGCCCGCTACTGGAGGCGTTCAAGTGGGGGCGGACCCTCCGCCCGTTCCTCCGACGGATGCTACCAACTCCGTCCTCCAGCACTCCAACGCTCCGCCTGCTACCGGTGATCCCTCTGCTCAGACGGAGCCGCCTGCCGCGCCAGGTGGCGCGGCTGACTCCAACATTCAGTCGGAGCCCTTGGCCACGCCATCCGGCACCGGCCAGCCGGAGCTTTCTGCCGCACCAACCGGCACCGCCCAGCTGGAGTCCTCTGCTGCACCTTAGGATTTTATCTGTTTTCTGCTTGCTACTCTGAACACTTTGGTTAAATTCGCACAATTCCACCCTCGGGGTGTGTCGGTGTCAAAACCGGCGGATCTCGGGTAGGGGGTCCTGAACTGTGCGTCTAGCCGGATGGTAACATGAGACAAGGGACACGATGTTTTTACCCAGGTTCGGGCCCTCTCGGTGGAGGTAAAACCCTACTCCTGCTTGATTAATATTGATGGTATGGGTATTACAAGAGTTGATCTACCACGAGATCAGAGAGGCTAAACCCTAGAAGCTAGCCTATGGTATGATTGTTGTTCGTCCTACGGACTAAACCTCTCCGGTTTATATAGACACCGAAGAGGGCTAGGGTTACACAGAGTCGGTTACAATGGGAGGAGATCTTCATATCGTATCGCCAAGCTTTCCTTCCACGCCAAGGAAAGTCCCATCTAGACACGGGACGAGGTCTTCATTCTGGTATCTTCATAGTCCGGGAGTCCGGCCAAAGGTCATAGTCCGGCCATCCGGACACCCCCTAATCCAGGACTCCCTCAGTAGCCCCTGAACCAGGCTTCAATGACGACGAGTCTGGCACGCAAGTTGTCTTCGGCATTGCAAGGCGGGTTCCTCCTCCGAATACTTCATAGAAGATGTTGAACACAAGGATAGTGTCCGGCTCTGCAAAAATAAGTTCCACATACCGCCGTAGAGAGAATAATTTCTACACAAATCTAATCTGCTGACGTATTCCGCAGCGTGACCTCACGCCACGGCCAAGCCTTTATTCGAATCATTTTACTGCTCCAGCTCAGCGTGTTTAGCGAGGCGGTTTCCTTGGCACGTCTCGTCAAAGCAGAGATCGTGTCCCCTTATTTCGGGATTCTCATCAATACGGGTGTGGGTAACCCAACCGCGCCATTAACCATGGCGCTTGGGAGATAAGCGAGTTTTATTAGGCCGGTGGGGGCTCGCAGTTTCCGCCGCCCATATAAGGGGATAAGGATCTACCCTTTCCATTTACGCCTTCTTCCTCCTTTGCTTATCCGTCCCTGCGCGCTCGAGCTCCAACGCCCAAGCCCGCACTTCCCACCTCAACCTTCTCCAATCATGTCCGGAGCGGGAGTTAGATGGATGGCCTCCGCCGTCACGGAGGGGCAAATCAAAAAGCTGAGGAAGGCCGGATACCTATCTGACGACATCGCGCACCGGCTTCCAGATGTGGGGCAACTCATCCCCACCCCCAGGCCCCATGAGATGGTTGTTTTTCTTCCCCATTTCCTCCGCGGACTGGGTTTTCCTCTTCACCCGTTCGTCCGGGGGCTCATGTTCTACTATGGCATGGACTTCCATGATCTAGCCCCAAACTTCATCCTCAACATCTTGGCGTTCATCATCGTGTGCGAGGCCTTCCTCCGCATCCAGCCTCACTTTGGCCTATGGCTGAAGATCTTTAGCGTCAAGCCGAAGGTCGTGGGCGGCCGCCAAGTGGAGTGCGAAGGTGCCATGGTAGGCAAGATAACCAACGTTACATGGCTCGAGGGCGCCTTCGTAGAGACCATCAAAGGGTGGCAATCGGGGTGGTTCTATATCACTGAGCCGCGTGACCCAGAATGGGTAGCGGCCCCCGAATTCCGATCTGGCATCCCCACACGGCTCACATCTTGGAAAGAGACGGGCCTGTCATGGGGTAATTCGGCGGAAGTGACCGGACTTCAAACCTGCATCAAAGACCTAATCGGCAGGAAGGTTAAACTTGTCACCGTAGTCCAGGTCATGCTCTTCCACCGGATTCTCCCATGTCAACGACGGGCTTTAAGCTTGTTGGAGTTCGACCTGGCCCAGCACCAGACTCTGTCTTGGCTCTTCGACACAAAGCATAAGGATGCCTGGAAGGTGCTATTCAAGAGCTCCGAGGTCTCCCCTCCCGTCACCGAGGATCGCGGATTCTGTGCCAAGCGCCAAGCCAGCACGGTGAGCTTAATTTTCCCTTTACGGGGTATTTGTTTTTCATAGATTTGATTCTATGCGGGATCTAAACTCCCATCCCTTTAACAGGACTGGCAGAAGAAGGCCGGACAGATCAACTGTTCGGCTCCCTTGCCCGAAGACCTAGCGGACGCTTGCTTAACGAAGCTACTGGTTCCGGCACCTCACGTGGTGCCGGAGAAGAAGGCCAAGAAGAAGGCCACGGGGACTCGAAAGAACTCCCGGCGCCTGGTGGTGTCGGATTCATCGCCCGACAACCCCGACGCGCCCTCCACCTCCGAAGACGAGGAGGAGGAATAAGAAGAAGAAGAAGAAGAAGAAGAAGAAGCATCTCCCCCTCCAATGGGGGGAGGAAAGAAAAGAAAGGCCGCCCCAACTGGGGAGGCCGGAGGGTCCAAGAAGGGGAGAACCCTCCTTCCAGACTACACCTCCGATGCCGAAGACGGCGGGGAGGAATGGCCATCCAGGGTCAAGCCCCTGGCAAAATCGTAAGCATCCGGATATCCGAATAACTTATGGCGCTTCTCCGTTATTTGGCATTTTCTGACGCCGAATTTGGTCATGCAGTCCACCCAAGGCTCAGCTCGACGATTCGACAAGCGGCTCCTTGGATTCGTCGGATGTGAATAGTGCTTCACTTCCGACGGCCTCCTCCCCTCTCCCTACGGACGACGCCGAGGTGGAGTCCCGAAAGGGACTAAACCAGGAGGAGGTGGTCCTGGAGGCGCCTCAAGGCGACCTCCCGGACTCCAGGCCCAAAGGGGGTAAAGCCCTAGAGGGATCTAAGTCCGGCTCCGGGCCGGACACTGCTCCGGAACCATCAACAGCTCCAGAGTCCGACAGGCGGCACCTTCATAAGAAGGGCAAGCCTACGACACCGGTGACCCCCATCCATTCGGAGGCGCCGGACAATTTGCTAGAGGTGCTTAACGGCGCCTCAATCGACGAAGAACACCGCACTGTTATGAGTGCGGTGGTTCAGAAAGTTCAGTCTGCCAAGAGCGGGCTGACAGAAGCCTGTACAAGTCTGTTAACAGGCTTTGAGGTACGTGTTCAAAACATATAAAAAATGTTACCGCATAGACAGTAGCCTCTGATGCTCAGTTCAGCGTTCGGAAAGAAGAGCCGAGCTAAGGATCTAAAAAGATATACGCGGGAGTCTAATAAAAATATGTCAATATGGGAATGCAGGCTGCGTTGCTGACCTCTACCGCACTGACTCCGGAGGTCAATGCATTGAAGTAAAGCCTCGAGTGGTCCGAGAGCGAGCTCGGCCGTGCCAAGAAGCAGTTCGAGGATAAAGAGGGTACGTAGTACCGCATGTAAATATATATAGAAATACTTGGTTGCAAATAATGACAGGACCAACGTAAATGTTGTAGGGGCCACGGCCGAGGTGGCAACCCTGAAGGAGGCGGTCTCCAAGGCCGAAAACAGTGCGACCCTGGAGCGCACCAAGCGAAAGAAGCAGGAGGCGCGGTTGGCGGAGGTGCGGCAAGAGCTCCAGGCTCTCGTGGAAAAACACGAGAGTTTGGAGCGTGACTCGAAGACTCGGGAGTCCGAGCTCGCCTTGGCTCTTGAGAGTGCCAAAACCGCTAAGGCCGAAGCCCAGAAGGCCCTCCAGGAGATCGAGGCGATGAATAAGATAGCGGCAGGTAAGGCATTCTTTATGCAAAGCAAGAACATAAAAGTAAATTATCTGTTACTTACCCGAATCCAGAGCTCTCCAGGAGCGTCCGTCAATCTCCCCTGTAGTTTGTCTGATGCTGCCGCGTTCTACCGAGCCGAGGAGGGGAGCTCGACGGAAAAGGTGTTCTGGTCTCAGTATGCTGAGGCCGAACATCCGGTGCCCCTGAGCGACCAGCTGAAGCAGCTGGTCAAGCTCCACAAGGTGGCCGAACAGGCCATGAAGGGCCTCATAGTTCGACTATGGCCTAGGGAAGCCATGCCTGGGAGCTACTTCGGTCTGGTGCGGCGACTAGTGGACGCTTGTCCGTGGATTGAGGTCATCAAGCGCTCCATCTGCATTGAAGGTGCCCGTCGGGCCCTTGCCCATGCTAAAGTGCACTGGGGCAAGCTGGACACGGAGAAGCTTTTGACGGACGCGCCACCGCCGGGCAAGGAGTATCGCACGCCCGAGATGTATTATAAGGGCGTCCTGAAGGGTTCCCGACGTATAGCGGATGAGTGCTCCAAAGATGTAATTTTTTAGTAGACTCACATTTGTTATCCTGTACGCTGAAAACTTTGTTCATGTGCGTTAAGCAACGCTTGTTAATTTAAAATATTGCCTTCTGTGCGGCCGTTTATCAAATCTGAGAGATGCAAGTCGTCGGCTTCTACCCCCATGCCACGAGTGCTGGGGTGTTCGGGATAAACCTGAGCGCTCTTGTTCCCATTCTTGGGTCCATCTAGGGAGGCGCTCAGCACAACGAACCAGGCCATCGGACTTATAATGCTTTATCACTCTCACTTAGCCATAGAATTCTAGAATTTTAAATTTCGGTGAAGCCCCTAGTATTCGGAAGACCGAGTTCGGGGCGCTATCCACGCCTTGGCCAGATAAATCCGGCTCCTCGCTCTAAGCGTCATAAGTCTTTAAGGACTCGAAGAACCTCGCGAACAGCGACTAGTCTCTCGAACTATCATGAGGGTCAGTTTTAGCTTTCTCTACTGAGGAGTTAACCCAGCTCAACTGGGGCACAATCGCAGTAGTTCTCCCGGCGCTACCTTAGCCAACATTGCGGAACGTAAGGTACCAAAACATGGGAGCCGGGCAAACCCAACTATTGACCCAAGACATGATTCGGAGCCGATGCATATAATGCTATAAGTTCGGGGTGCCGCACTCAGGAGAGTGTTCGGTCTTCTCACACCATGTTATGGGGTACTTAAGCCCCTGGTGTATTGGCCGTACCAAAGTGTACGGTTGCGTAATGTCATGACTGAACATATATGTATAAAAATAGATGAATACAATAAAGGATAAGAGCTATGTCTTATTTATGAAAAAGGGCTGCTATGAAAGCAGAACAATACAAATAGTGCGATAAGCAAGAGATGGGATTATTTGACATGTCCCCCTCCAGGGGCAAGCTGCGGGTCTTTAAGTAAAAACAGGTATTTAACTTGTTATAGAGGCCACCTGGACATTCGACGCGGCTTGTTCTCGCCCTGGCTGTTGCATCGTGTGTTCGGCGAGTGTATTGCCGGACAGGCCTTCCGAATAGGTGGGTCCTGAAAGTGTAAAAAAAATAAAAAGGAAAACGGCGGAATAAGGAGCCCCTAAGTGCGGTTGAGCCGCATTCTGGGTGTGCCGTAGTCGTGCCCCTCCCCTTATGCCCATGGTATTTTCAAAGCGTAATTATGTACGCGTGGTACCGATATCACCATCTGGCGAGGGCTGGGGTTGGGGCCGCACTGCTATGCTTGCTCGAATCGTGCCAGCCTGCTCTGTTGTAGGTTGCTTCGGGCGCGCTTGACGTTGTCCGGACGTTTAACACCCGGATTGGAGAGTTGCCTTGAGAGGCTGCTCTGTACTTCCGCCGCCAGGGCCGCTATGTGCTCCTCCGTTCGGAGAGAGCGTTCGGTGTTTCCATTTGCCGTGATGACTCCGCGAGGGCCTGGCATCTTGAGCTTGAGATATGCGTAGTGCGGCACCGCATTGAATTTTGCAAATGCGGTTCGTCCGAGCAGGGCGTGATAGCCACTGCGGAATGGGACTATGTCGAAGATTAACTCCTCGCTTCAGAAATTGTCCGGGGATCCGAAGACCACTTCAAGTGTAACCGAGCCTGTACAGCTAGCTTCTACACCTGGTATGACGCCTTTAAAGGTTGTCTTTGTGGGTTTAATCCTTGAGGGATCTATACCCATTTTTCGCACTGTATCCTGATAAAGCAGGTTTAGGCTGCTGCCGCCGTCCATCAAGACTCTGGTGAGGTGAAATCCGTCAATGATTGGGTCTAGGACCAATGCGGCGAATCCGCCGTGACGGATGCTAGTGGGGTGGTCCCTTCGATCAAAGGTGATCGGGTAGGAGGACCATGGGTTGAACTTTGGGGCGACTGGCTCCAGCGCATAGACGTCCTTGAGAGCATGCTTCCGCTCCCTTTTGGGGATGTGGGTTGCGTATATCATGTTCACCGTCCGCACTTGCGGGGGGAATCCCTTCTGTCCTTTGTTGTTCGGCATCCGGGGCTCCTCCTCGTCATCGCTACGCAGCCCCTTGTCTCTGGTTTCGGCACTTAACTTGCCTGCCTACTTGAACACCCAATAATCCCTGTTGGTGTGGTTGGCTGGTTGTTCGGGGGTGCCATGTATCTGGCACGAGCGATCGAGTATCCGGTCTAAGTTGGATGGGCCCGGAGGGTTTCTTTTGAATGGCTTCTTCCGCTGACCGGGTTTAGAGCCTGTGAATTTGGCATTGACTGACGTATCCTCAGCATTGTCGTCGTTAATGCGGCGCTTGTGCTTGTTGCGACGTGACCTTCCATTGTTGTCCTTGGTATCCGAATTGCCAAGGCTCTTGGTTATGCTATTGCTACGAGCTAGCCAGCTGTCTTCGCCCGCGCAGAAACGGGTCATGAGTGTCGTGAGGGCTGCCATAGATTTCGGCTTTTCCTGTCCTAGGTGCTGGGCAAGCCATTCGTCTCGGATGTTGTGCCTGAAGGTTGCAAGGGCCTCGGCGTCCGGACAGTCGACTATTTGATTTTTCTTGGTTAGGAACCGTGTCCAGAATTGCCTGGCCGATTCCTCTGGCTGCTGGATTGTGTGGCTTAGGTCATCGGCGTCTGGTGGCCGCACATAAGTGCCCTGGAAGTTGTCCAGGAATGCGGATTCCAGGTCCTCCCAACAACTAATTGACTCTGCTGGCAGGCTGTTAAGTCAATGTCGAGCTGGTCCTTTAAGCTTGAGTGGGAGGTATTTGATGGCGTGTAGATCATCACCACGGGCCATGTGGATATGAAGGAGATAATCCTCGATCCATACCGCGGGATCAGTTGTGCCATCGTATGATTCGATGTTTACGGGCTTAAAACCCTCGGGGATTTGATGATCCATTACTTCGTCTGTGAAGCATAGTGGGTGTGCGGCGCCCCTGTACTGGGCTATATCGCGACGCAGCTCGGATGAGCTTGGTCTGTTGTATTCGGCCTGGTCGTATTTATCATATCCGGTGTGACGGTTATCATCACGTGATGTGGGGCGCCCACGCGATCCGTAGATCGATCTTGTTTGCCTTGCCTTATCCTCCAATAGGTTTCGCAAGTCTGTTGCGTTTCCCCGTGCTCTAGCACTCGTAGAGCGGCACCGGGGTGCGGCTTGGATTGAGGGCCGGGGGGCCTCTCTGTCGCGGCCACGGGGTGGCCGATCGGGTGCATCGTACGCTGGTGATGTAGGTTTAGTTGATTCCTCCTCTAGTTGGGGTAGCAGCCTGCGCTTTGGGTAACTTTTGGAGGGGCGTTCGAGTTTATACTCTTCGGCCGCCAGGACTTCAGTCCATCTGTCGGCTAGCAGGTCTTGGTCAGCTCTAAGATGCTGCTATTTTTTCTTGAGGCTGCTTGCCGTGGCCATAAGCCTGCGTTTGAAACGCTCTTGTTCGACGGGATCCTCTAGCACGACGAATTCGTCGTCATCGAGGCTTGCCTCGTCTTCGGAGGGAGGCATATAATTGTCGTCCTCGACCTCTCTGTCGGCCGCTCTCTCATGAGGGCTGGCTCCTTCGCCCTCCTGCGCTGAGTCCTGCTGGAGGGGGATGTCTTCGGCGCTGTCCGGGGTGTTGACGTCTCCCGTGCCGGATTCGTCGTTCTTGCTTTGGCGGGATTTAGAGCGGCACCGCTGACGTCAGCGCTTGGGTTGCTTCTTGGAGGGGTCCTCCTCCGCTTTTTCGTCGCCATCCCCTGCTTTGGGGGTGTCCACCATGTATATGTCGTATCACGAGGTGGCCTTCCAGTGCCCTATAGGTGCTGGTTCTTGGTCGTCTCCTTCGTCGGCATCCATACCGTTGATGTCTTCGGAGTCGAAGTCGAGCATGTCGGTTAGATCGTCGACAGTGGCTACAAAGTGGGTGGTGGGTGGGCTTCGAATTTCTTCGTCGTCCGCATCCCAACCCTGCTGACCATAGTCCGGCCAGGGCTCTCCTGACGAAGAGAGAGACTTTAGGGAGTTCAGGATATTGCCAAAGGGCTAGTGCTGAAAGACGTCCGCGGCGGTGAACTCCATGATCGGAGCCCAATCGGGTTCGATCGGAAGGGGTGCGGAAGATTCGGAGTCCGGAACGGACTCCGGCACCTTGGAGTCACGGGCCTTGCAAAGGACTAGGCTGGTATTCGGCTCTATCGCCGTAGAGATTGCGGCTCCTGGGGCGGCGTCCAATCGTCCGTCCCTGGTTAGCGTAGTCGGCTCTGAGCTAATGGTCGGAGCGGACACCTGAGCGGCACTCTGGGCGCTGTCCGGTGGCAGAGCTAGATCATGCCCATCGAGGCAGTGCGGCACGCTCGGCCATGGCTCGAATCCGTCGAAGATCAAGTCCCCGCGGATGTCGGCCGTGTAGTTTAAGCTTCCAAACCTGACCTGATGGCCAGGGGCGTAGCATTCGATCTGCTCCAGATGGCCAAGCGAGTTGGCCCGCAGTGCGAAGCCGCCGAATACGAAGATCTGTCCAGGGAGAAAAGTCTCACCCTGGACCGCGTCATGGTTGATGATCGAAGAAGCCATCGGGCCTAAAGGCGACGACACAGAGGAACTCTCAATGAAAGCACCAATGTCGGTGTCAAAACCGGCGGATCTCGGGTAGGGGGTTCCGAACTGTGCGTCTAGGCGGATGGTAACACGAGACAAGGGACACGATGTTTTTACCCAGGTTCGGGCCCTCTCGGTGGAGGTAAAACTCTACTCCTACTTGATTAATATTGATGGTATGGGTATTACAAGAGTTGATCTACCACGAGATCAGAGAGGCTAAACCCTAGAAGCTAGCCTATGGTATGATTGTTGTTCGTCCTACGGACTAAACCTCTCCGGTTTATATAGACACCGCAGAGGGCTAAGGTTACACAGAGTCGGTTACAATGGGAGGAGATCTTCATATCGTATCGCCAAGCTTGCCTTCCACGCCAAGGAAAGTCCCATCCAGACACGGGACGAGGTCTTCAATCTTGTATCTTCATAGTCCGGGAGTCCCGCCAAAGGTCATAGTCCGGCCATCCGGACACCCCCTAATGCAGGACTCCCTCAGGGTGTATATCAAACTCTGTTTGAATGCTGGCCAGAGGCCTTTATCCATGTAAAACTATTTTATCATTGCTATGCTTGCTGTGCCGACCTCCACTCTTCTTTCCTTTTTCTCCTTGGTTTTTTCCGTTGCCGCCGACCCTTTGGCTTTGCTTTCACCGGCCAGGCGGCCGCTCTGCGGACTGTGGCTGGTTTGAGCACTCTAGCCGTTTGTGAGGGGGGCTAGGTTTCAACCATTCGGAGCTTTGGGTGGTAAGGTGGAGGCCGGCCGTTTGCTGCCAAGCAGCCAGACGGCTAGGTGCAGTGCCGCCTGCTACTTATATGTGCTTTCTTCCTTAGTCGTTTTTTCGTGTGGGGCACTCTTTTGCAACCTTTTCCCGCCATGCAGTCGCTCTGCAAGTTGTGGCTTCTGACAAAGGAAGCTTTTGGTGCTGGCACACTACTTGTCCGGCTACAGGAGGCGGCATATTGTAGAAGGCGGCGAGGCTCCGGGCCGACTGGTCGAACCCGGCGCCAGGCAGAAGAAATAGACTATACATTCTCATAGGCATGATACTTATCATATAGATAAAAGAGGGCAGTCCCCGAGCTCTTCTCGGGGGACCTGGAGTCTTTATACATAGTACAAAAGGTAGCGTGATACATACTGCTTTCAACTGTAAAACCTTCGGAGGAGGTTTGCGTTCCACGGCCTCTCTGTTTCTTTGCCTGAATCATCTCTCTTGCGTGCTCTGGGCTTCTGGGCATCGATCAGATAGTAGGCATCGTTGCCCAACACCTTACTGATGATAAAAGGGCCTTCCCAAGGTGCCGAGAGCTTGTGTTGTCTGGCTATTCACTGGATCAGCCGGAGCACAAGGTCTCCCTCCAGGAAGGACCTTGGCTTCACCTTGCGGTTGTAGTATCGACGCAGGCTCTGCTGGTAGATGGCCGACCTGCTGAGTGCCAACAGTCGTCCCTCTTCCAGCAAGTCGACGCCGTCTTCTCGAGCCTCCTTGGCATCCGCCTCGGTGTACATGGTGACCCTTGGGGAGTCGAATTCGATATCCGTCGGGATGACGGCTTTGGCACCATAGACGAGGAAGAAAGGCGTGAAGCTTGTTGATTTGTTTGGAGTTGTGCGCAAGCTCCAGAGGACGTCCAGCAGCTCGTCGAGCCAGCAGCCGGCCGAACGCTCCAGAGGCTCGACCAGTCGGGGCTTGAGGCCGGACAAAATGAGGCCGTTTGCGCGGTCCACCTGGCCGTTTGACTGGGGGTGGGCAACGGACGCTAAGTCCAGGCGGATGCCCTGTGTTGCACAAAAATGGGCCAAGGCTCCCTTGGCGAAGTTGGTGTCATTGTCGGTGATGATATTGTGCGGGATGCCATACCGTGTGGTGATGTTGGCGATGAAGGTCACGGCAGTCGGCCCATTCAGCTTCTTGATTGGTTTTGCCTCTATCCACTTGGTAAACTTGTCCACCGCAACCAGCAAGTGAGTCATGCCACCGTGGGCCGTCTTGAATGGTCCCACCATATCCAATCCCCACACGGCAAAGGGCCAGGCTATGGGAATGGTCTTGAGCGCAGAAGCCGGCAGGTGTGGCTTGGAGCGGAACCTCTGGCACCCTTGACACTTCTGAACTAGCTCCTTGGCCTCTTCCAGGGCAGTGGGCCAGAAGAAACCATGGCGGAAAGCGTGGCCACCAGGGCTCTCGAAGCCACATGGTGGCCACACTCGCCCTGATGGATTCTCTGAGTATTGCTTGGCCTTGGTCTGACTCCATACACCGCTGATAAACTCATGTGACGCTTCTTCGCACCAGCTCTTTCTTGACTATGGTATAAGCCGCAGCTCACCTCTGTACTTGTCGGGCTAAGATTTCATCAGTTGGCAGCTCCTTGTTCATCAAGAACTTGAGGATCGGCTGAGCCTATGAGGGCACCGCAATTTCTTCGACTGCAACCTCTGCGACTTGTACGAGGGCGGTTGGGCCGGAAGGCGGTGGGCTGGCGGCTGCTTCCGCCGGCTTTGCTGAAGAAGTCCCCGGGCCGACTGGTGAAATCCCCGGGCCGGGCTCCGAAGTCCCCGGGCCGGGTCCTAAAGTCCCCGGGTTGGTCATGGCTGTGACAGTCCCCGGGCCGCCTGTCAAAACCCCCGTGCCGGCCTCTGGAGCCACCAAGTCGGATCCGACTGCTTCGGGGGGGGGGCACAAAGATGGAGTCTGAATCAGGAGATGGCTTGACAGACGGCTTCAGAAGACGGCGTAGGGCAACGCCGGCCGATATTGCTTGTCGGGTGGAACCGATCCGTGCCAAGGCATCTGCTTGCTTGTTGTCATTCCATGGCACGTGAAGGAACTCGCATCCATCAAAGTACCCGCTGAGTTGCTGCACCAGGAAGCGGTAGCTCGCCATGGTTGCATCCTTGGCGTCCCAGTTGCCTGAAGACTGCTGAATCACCAAGTCGGAGTCACCATAACATAGGATCCGGCGAATGCCAAGTTCCTTGGCAAGCCGGAGCCCGTGTATGAGTGCCTCATATTCTGCTACGTTGTTGGAGGCGGCAAAGTGGACTTGCAGTACGTATCTAAGCTTGTCGCCTTTGGGAGAGGTGAGGACGACGCCGGCTCCCAGACTAGTGCGCATTTTTGAACCATCAAAATGCATCCGCCAATGGGTGGAGTCTGGCGCAGGCGGCAAATATTGGGTTTCGGCCCAGTCGACGAGGAAGTCGGCCAACACTTGTGATTTGATGGTGGTGCGAGGCTGGTAATAGATGGTGTAAGGGGACAGATCAATAGCCCATTTGGCCACTCGGCTTGAAGAATCCCGGCTTCCAATGATCTCAGCAAGCGGGGCTGTGCAGACGACAGTTATGGGGTGCTCTTGGAAGTAATGCTTCAGTTTCTTGGCGGCAAAATGCACGCCATAACACATCTTCTGGTAGTGGGGGTAGTTTTGCTTGGAGGCGGACAATACTTCGCTCAAGTAATACACCGGTCTCTGGACCGGCAATGCTTTGTCCTTCTCCTTGCTCTCTACTACCATGACTTTGCTGACAACCTGACTGGTGGTTGCAATGTAGAGGAGCATGGGCTCCTTCTCAGTTGGTGCTGCCAGGACAGGCGGGGTTGCCAACATCTTCTTGAGTTGGAGAAATGCTTCGTCCGCCTTGTCGTTCCACTCGAAAAAAGTGGTCTTCTTCATGAGTTGGTACAAGGGAAGGGCCTTCTCGCCCAGCCGGCTGATGAAACGGCTGACTGACGCCAGGCAGCCAGTGAATTTCTGCACGTCCAACAGTAGGGTGGGCACCTTCATCATCTCAATTGCCTTGATCTTCATAGGATTGCACTCTATGTCGCGCTCTGAGACCAGGAAACCAAGAAGCTGGCCGGCTGGTACTCCAAAGACACATTTCTCCGGGTCGAGCTTAATCTGGAATCGACGCAGGTTTTCAAAGGTCTCCTTAAGGTCCTCTAACAGAGTACCGCGCTTCTCCGTCTTCACCACCACATCATCCACATATACATGGGCATTTCTGCCGAGTTGCTTGAGGAGGCACTTTTGCATGCAACGCTGAAACGTGGCGCCGGCATTTCTCAAGCCGAACGTCATGGTCAGGTAGCAGAAGGCTCCAAATGGCGTGATGAAGGTGGTCTTCAGCATGTCAGCCGGGTTCAGCTTTATCTAGTGATAACCTGAGTATGCATCCAAGAAACTCAACAGCTCGCATCCGGCTGTGGAGTCTATCACTTGATCAATCCTTGGCAGAGCGAAGGGATCCTTGGGGCAAGCTTTGTTGAGGCTGGTGTAGTCAATGCACATGCGCCACTGCTTGTTCTTCTTCAGTACTAAAACTGGGTTGGCCAGCCACTCGGGAAAGAATACTTCCATGATGAATTCGGTTGCCAGGAGTCGGGCTATTTCTTCTCCAACAACTCTTCTCTTCTCTTCTGACAAACGGCGCAAGGGTTGCCTGACCAGCTTGGCGTCAGATCGGACATGTAGTTTGTGCTCAGCAAAATCCGTCGGAACACCCGGCATGTCCTTGGGGGACCATGCGAAGATGTCCCGATTCTCACGGAGGAAATCGACGAGCTCGCCTTCCTATTTGCTATCAAGGCCTGTGCCTATGACAGCGTGCCTCTCCGGGTGCTCTGGGTCCAAGGGTATTTTCTTTGTTTCTTTGGCCGGCTTGAACGAGCCCTCAGCTTCCGAATCCTGGGGTGTGGGTGGCATTTCTGGCTTCTTGCCTGCCAATGCCACCACTCGGTCAAGGAGCTGCTTTTCGGCTGCAATCACAAGTGACTCGGCTAGCCGGCTGCTATCTGCGGCGCAAGCGATCGACTTCTTGTAGTCTCCGACTACCGTCAGGATTCCCTTGGTACTCGGCATCTTCATCTTGAGGTAGGCGTAGTGGGGGACCGCCATGAATTTGCCTAGAGCAGGCCGGCCTAGCAATGCATGATAGGGGCTCTGGAGGTCCATCACTTCAAACCAAACTGGCTCTCGGCAAAAGTGATTCTTGTCCCCGAAGAGGACATCAATCTGGGTCTTGCCGATTGGTGAGCAGGAAAGGCCAGGGACTATGCCATGGAATACAGTCCGATTGGGAACGAGCTGCTTCTGCTTGATTCCCAACTTCTCCATCATATCACGATACAGGATGTTGATGCTGCTGCCGCCATCTATCAAGACTCTGAAGAAACGGGCTGCTCGCCTCTCCGTTGCAAGCGTCGCTTCTAGGACCAGGGCGTATGAACCAGGGGAAGGCATCACTTCCGGGTGGTCGGCCCTGCTCCAACTGATAGGCTTTTCGAACCAATGCATGAACTCTGGGGTACTGGAGGCCACTGCTTGCACTTCTTGTTGTTGTTGACGTCTGCTGCGTCTGTTGTCAGCCATGCTGGTGAACACAACATAAGCCCCGTGTTCCTCTGGGTACTCATCTTGGATGGCACAGACTGGCCGGGCTGCCGGCTGCTGGGGCTGAGGAGGCGGCGGTCCGGCAGGCGGAGGAGGCAGGAGTCCGTCTCCCTTGGCAATTTTGGTGAGCCAGTGACACTTCCGAGTGGTGTGGTTGGAGGGCTTCACGCCGCTATGGAATTTGCAGGGTGCGTCTAGGGTCTGCTCGTAAGAGAAGGCGGGCAACCAATTGGACTTGCCGCCCTTCTGTCGCTTGGGGGCTGGCTGCCCTTCTGGCTGCTGATCCTCGACCGTCGCCACCTGCCGGCTAGTGGAAGCCGGCTGAGTGGCCTTTCGCTTGTTATCTCCTGGCTGCTATCGCCGACTGGTGTCACCTGTCGGAGTCCGCGGTGCCTGAGGAGCCACCTTTCCAGATGCGTCAACCAGGATTTCCGCCTTCATGGAGGAGTCGGCCGTGGCGTGCTTGTCGGCGATGACCAGCAGCTCATCGAGGGTCTCGCGCTCATCGCAGAGGAGTCGATGCTTGAGGAGGGTGCCCTCTCGGCACCCGGCAGTAAAGTACTCGACTGCCTGCACCTCGTGCACGCCTTCGCAGGAATTGCGTAGCTCGGTCCAACGCGTGAGGTAGTCGCGAGTTGACTCCATGGGCCCTTGGACGCATAAGGAGAGCTGTCGGGGCTTGGGGGCCCACTTGTAAGTGCTGGTGAAGTTGCGGATGAAGACCTCGGTGAAATCAACCCAGCTGTTGATGCTGCGGGGCTTCAGGCTGTTGAGCCATGTCCGAGCAGTGCCTTGAAGCATGAGCGTGGCGTACTTCACGGCAACGCGCTTGTTGCCGTTTGCTATGCTGATGGCTGTGGAGTAGTCGACCAGCCAGTCCTCCGTCTTCACGGAGCCGGTGTATTTGGGCGTGTCGCGTGGGAGGGTGAACCCTTTGGGGAAGGGCTCATCACGGATTCGGGGGCCGAAGCAAGGCGGGCCCAGTGCATCTTCTTCTTCGAGCGCTAGGGATCGGTTGAGATGGTCGATCTGGTGGCGAGCATTGTTCTCTCCGACTACCTCTCGACGGCCAAGGAGGTCACCGAGAGTCGGGTGCATGACAGGAGGCGGAGTGGGGTATCTTGCTCCACGAGGTGGGGGAGGCGGTAGGTCGCCTCACCGCTATACTGCACGAGGGTGGCCCTCCTCGTCCCGCTCAATGGAGATGCGTGTCCGACTGCGGCTAGCAGCCGGCTCATTGCCCTTTCC
Organism: Triticum dicoccoides; assembly: GCF_002162155.2. Lineage (NCBI taxonomy): Eukaryota > Viridiplantae > Streptophyta > Magnoliopsida > Poales > Poaceae > Triticum > Triticum dicoccoides. Next base: position 464,896,507 of record NC_041391.1, on the reverse strand, counting down.
TCCACGGGCGCCGCCAGTTGGCATCCGGGAGGTCGCCCCATGGTCTCGGCATGGGGGCGGCTCGTTGTTTCGTCCGGCTGGGTCTTCAGTGCGGCAGGCGGCCTCGTGCTGCGCGGCCACCGCGTCCAGGAGTTGCTGGACTCGTTCCGTCATGTGGCGGAGTTCGTCGCCATTGTACTTGTTCAGCTCATCAGTCACCGCCTGGGCGGCCCGGATGTTTTCTGCAGGCGTGGTGTAGACGGGGTGCTCCGCCCCGAACATGGTGGTGATAGTCGCACCATGTTGCCGAACGGTGCCGAGGCGGCTTGGCTCGCCAGGAGCCGGCGTGCCGCCTACGGCCCAGTCCATCTCGCGCCGATAGGCGTCTGATAGCCGGCGCATGCTGGCCAAACGGCCAGTGCTTTCGACGAGCTGAAGGCGGCATGCCTCCAGCACCTCAGCATCCGCGTCCTCGGGAATAGGCGTCGTGAGGTCACGCAGGGTGGCCTCGAGGGGATCTTGAGCACGCCCGTCCGAGTGCTCCTCGTTGTTGATGACGAGCACCTCTGTGACGGTGCTCCCGCCGCTATACTCACGAGGAGGCGGCTCATCGTACACCACCACGTCGGTGGGAAATGCGTCGAGCGACGCCGTGTCGGAGTCGACGATCATCGGATCGGTCGAGCCGACGGACTCCAGGTCCACAGCGGGCTCGCTGGTGACATGGAGCTGGTCGAGGAGGCTGACGAGGCGGCTCTCAGGGCAGCTTGTGCCCGCGTCGGAGGCCGGCTTGTCGGAGAGGTCGATCTCGCCGACGAGGTCAGCGAGGCAACTCGCCGCGCAGGCGATCTCCGCGCCGTGCAGCGCGTCGAGGCTGACGCCGCCGGGCGTGCTGGGCTGGCTTCGCTCGCCAGGAAGGAACAGGGTTCCCGTCCAGAGCAGATCTCCGGGAGACGGTGCACCTCGCCCCATGGTGGGCGCCAAATGTCGGGGGTTGGGTGCGACATATGCCAATGGATGGCTTATCATGGTGGGAGCGAGTAGAACGTCGCCGGTGCCTGGAAGCGGGATAAGGCGTAGACACGAACGCCGGTGTACTTTACCCAGGTTCGGGGCTCTCCTAGGAGATAACACCCCTAGTCCTACTCTGTGGGGCCTCCGCATGATCACTAAGGCACAAGTGATACAATGGTGCTCCTTGAGTTGTATGCTAGAGGCAGTAGGAGGCAAGGCTCAGCTCTCTTCCTGCTCTGATCAGTGGCTAGTTCTAATGGGGCCGAACCCTTTGCATGGGTGGCCTGGGGGGTTTATATTGGCCTACCCCACATGAGTACAATGGTAATCTGGCCGGCTGCTGGGCCCGGCTGTCAGCGTCTCCAGCCTCCGGCTTCTCCACCGATCGCTGGGGCCCGCCGCCCGGCAGGCCCCGTCGACTGGTTGGTGGCTGCTTACTGTAGCCGTGTCGTTGGTGACGAGAGCTTGGTCACCTTTGCATGGCTACAGTCCCGCCGCCTGGCGGGAGATCACTGTAGCCACACCTGGTCTCATCAGCTTAATGGTATGCATGTCTCTGGATAAGGGACGGCCGCCTGCTGGAGGCCGGCTCCTCTTAAATCCGCTTGGTCGAGCTTCCACCGTCTTTCTTAGGGTCGCTGCCAGATAGGGCCCACCTCCGGCGGGCCGTACCAATAGGCCGTCGTGGGGAACAGGACTCCGTCTGCCCGGAGCAACGTCAGGGTAGGTATGGCACAGTGCTCCGTCGTGCGGGGATCTCCGTCTGTACGGAGCACTGTAGCCACGCCCGTCCTAAGCGTGGGAGGCGACGTGCTTCACTGTAGCCATACCTTGCCTCGTACCCTTGAAGGGAGCTCGGTCGCCCGTGGCTGTGAGGTGGCCGCCTGCCCGTTGCCGCCCTCTTAGGAAGGCGGTCGCCAGGAGCCGGCCAATCGGAGCGCTGTAGTCTTGGGTTACCCGCCCTCTGGCAGCCGACCACTGAGCCAGCCGGCCCCAGAGGGTGGAGTTTCGCCTTGGGGCCCAGCTAGGCGGAGCTGGCCCAAAGTCTTGGTAAATCTTGGGGCTCGGGTGAGCCTACCCGTGGCCCATTACTCCGACACATGGGCAGCTGGATTAAGTGGCATTTGAAGACTTGATATAGCCACTTCGCTAGGGTTTGGAGAGGTGGGGAAATTCCTCACGTGCGTTCCTCTGGTGGCAATGGTGTGGTGGTGCCTCTGGTGACTCCTGGAACTCAGGAAGATGGCTAGGAGTGGAGGTTCTCTTCGACGACTTTGTTTTATCCTTGGTGGCAGCGATGGGGGCTTCTGGCAACGACAAAGCGTGAATGGAGCCGACATGATTCAAGGTGAGGCATGGCAGCTTGTTGTGGTGAGCTATGCAAGGGAGGAAATGGATAGGGAGGTGCAGCATTGTGATAGTGGATGAAAGGAGCAAGAAGGGGGCGGAAGGGCACGAGGCGGGTGACGATGACAAGCGGCGATGGAGTTACGAAGCGGCGGACTGCGACATGATCGTTGCACCGTTCTAGAGCATGGTGATACGTCTCCAACGTATCTATAATTTTTTATTGTTCCATGCTATTATATTATCTGTTTTGGATGTTTAATAGGCATTTATATGCTATTTTATATTATTTTTGGGACTAACCTATTAACCGAGAACCCAGTGCCAGTTTCTGGTTTTTTGCCTAGTTTAGAGTTTTGCAGAAAAGGAATACCAAAGAGAGTCCAGACGGAATGAAACTTTCGCGATGATCTTTCTTGGACCAGAAGGAAACCAGAAGATCTGGAGATGAAGTCGAAAACGCAATGAGGCGGCAACGAGGCGCCCCCCTACCTTGTGGGCCCCTCGTGGGTCCCCTGACCTATCTCCTTCACCTATATATACTCTTATACCCTGAAAACATCCAGGGGAGCCACGAAACCACTTTTCCATCGCCACAACCTTTTGTACCCATGAGATCCCATCTAGGGGCCTTTTTTGGTGTCCTGCCGGAGGGGGATTCGGTCATGGAGGGCTTCTACATCAACACCATTACCTCTCCGATGAAGCGTAAGTAGTTTACCACAGACCTATGGGTCCATAGCTAGTAGCTAGATGACTTCTTCTCTCTCTTTGATTCTCAATACCATGTTCTCCTCGATGTTCTTGGAGATCTATTCGATGCAATATTCTTTTGCGGTGTGTTTGCCAAGATCCAATGAATTGTGGATTTATGATCAGATTATTTATGAATATTATTTGGTTCTTCTCTGAATTCTTATATGCATGATTTGATATCTTTGCAAGTCTCTTCAAATTATCGGTTTAGTTTGGCCTACTAGATTGATCTTTCTTGCAATGGGAGAAGTGCTTAGCTTTGGGTTCAATCTTGCGGTGTCCTTTTCCAGTGACAGTAGGGGCAGCAAGGCACGTATTATATTGTTGCCATCGAGGATAAAAAGATGGGGTTTTCATCATATTGCTTGAGTTAATTCCTCTACATCATGTCATCTTACTTAATGCATTACTTTGTTCCTCATGAACTTAATACTCTAGATGCAGGTAGGAGTCGGTCGATGTGTGGAGTAATAGTAGTAGATGCAGAATCATTTTGATCTACTTGACACGGGCATGATGCCTATATTCATGATCATTGCCTTAGATATCGTCACAACTTTGCACTTTTCTATCAATTTCTCGGCAATAATTTGTTCACCCACCGTAATATTTGCTATCTTGAAAGAAGCCACTAGTGAAACCTATGGCCCCCGGGTCTATTTTACATCATATTAGTTTCCCATCAACTTGCCAATTTCTGTAGCCATTCCTTATTTTGCAATCTTTACTTTCCGATCTATAAACCAAAAATACCAAAAATATTTACTTTACCATTTATCTATCTCTACGAGAACTCACTTTTGCAAGTAACTGTGAAGGGATTGACAACCCCTTTATCGCGTTGGGTGCAAGTTGTTGATTGTTTGTGCAGGTATTCGGTGACTTGTGTGTTGTCTCCTACTGGATTGATACCTTGGTTCTCAAACTGAGGGAAATACTTACGCTACTTTGCTGCATCACCCTTTCCTCTTCAATGGAAAAACCAACACAAGCTCAAGAGGTAGCAAGAAGGATTTCTAGCGCCGTTACTGGGGAGATCTACGTCAAGTCAAGCCATACCAAGTACCCATCACAAACTCTTCTCTCTTGCATTACATTATTCGCCATTCTCCTCTCGTTTTCCTCTCCCCCACTTCTAAAACGATTTTCGAAAATATTTGCCTTTTCTTCGTCGTCTTCCATTCGTCTTTTTTCGCTTGCTTCTTGTGTGCTCTTTTGTTAGATTGGTTTGTTGCCATCATGTCTGAAATTGGGGAGGTTACTTTTGAAAAGGATAGTATAACGATGGGGGAAACTTTGATGCTTTTGATAATACTAATCCTCATGAAGAACCTACTATTTTGCACACTAAAAAGTTCCGCATTGGTAGTGGTAATATTATTGGAAAAGGGGTTATTCAAGATTTCCTTACTTGTGTTGGTGCTTTACCCACTATGGGTGGGTATATTCTCCATAAAACTAGTAGTCTTGCGGATAGTATATCTTTGCTCGTAGTTGAACTTGAAAGACAATTTATTCACAGGCATCCTTCCATACAAAGAATTTTTCTAGAGTTTTCCAATATCGAGCATTCTTCTGTTAAGCATGCACCAACCATCTTTCTAGCAAATGAGTTCAGATTTATAATAAAAGAGGCTAATGAACTTTTTTCCCATTATAGGGTGGACGCTGGACGTCCTCACATAGAAGCAATTATCTTTAACCAAGAAGGCATAATGCATTTATGATCCTTAGATCATGTTGCTTATAATGAAAACTTAAGAAAGAGGGTTCCTACCGATGTTCTAGTTGATAGGATTTCCGAACTTAACGATGATTTTGCTATTCAGAACAACGGGTTTGCTTTCTCTCTTGAACAAAAGCTCGTGACTTTTTACAAAAAGAACGCTTATAATGATGATTTGGTTGTACAATATGAAGGGCCAAGGGAGAAACCAATTCCTCCCGGCCTTGATCTTGGGGACTTTTGTCCCATTAAATTTAGCCCTTTTGATTACTTTTGCTTGCCACAAAGGAAACTTGCTGCTGAACATAGAGAGTATGAGATGAGTTTTCGAGATTTGCCCTGTCATTATAATGGCAATACCTAGATATATCCGTGTTTTTATGCCTAGCTAAGGGCGTTAAACGATAACGCTTGTTGGGAGGCAACCCAATTTTATTTGTTCTTTGCCTTTTGTTCCTGTTTAGTAATAAATAATTCATCTACCTCTGGTTAGATTTGGTTTTATGTTTTAATTAGTGTTTTTTCCAAGTGAAACCTTTAGGATAGCTTACGGTGATAGTTGTGTTGATCCTGCTGAAAATCAGAAACTTTTGCGCCCAGTAAATTAGTTTTGATAATTCACAGAAACATGATTTTGATCTGATTCTTTTTGCTCTGGATTGGTACACAAATTCCTCAGGTTTCCTAATTTGTCTAAATGTTTGGAGTTACAGAAGTATTCGATAGTCACAAATTACTACAGACTATTATGTTTTTGATAGATTCCGTTTTTCGCGTATTGTTTGCTTATTTTGATGAATCTATGGGTCGTATCGGGGGTATGAACCATGAAAAAGTTTGAATACAGTATATATTACATAAATATAAATAATGAATGAGTTTTCAACAGTACCTTAAAGTGGTGATTTATTTTCTTATACTAACGAAGCTCATGAGATTTTCTGTTCAGTTTTGTGTTGTGAAGTTTTCAAGTTTTGGGTAAGGATTTGATGGACTATGGAATAAGGAGTGGTAAGAGCCTAAGCTTGGGGATGCCCAAGGCACCCCAAGGTAATATTCAAGGACAACCAAAAGCCTAAGCTTGGGGATGCTCCGGAAGGCATCCCCTCTTTCGTCTTCGTCTATCGGTAACTTTACTTGAGGCTATATTTTTATTCACCACATGATATGTGTTTGCTTGGAGCGTCATGTATGATTCGAGTCTTTGCTTTTTAGTTTACCACAATCATCCTTCTGTACACACCTTTTGGAGAGACACGCATGAATCATGATTTATTAGAATACGCTATGTGCTTCACTTATTTATTTTGAGCTAGACAATATTGCTCCAGTACTTCACTTATATCTTTTTAGAGCACGTCGGTCGTTTTATTTTATAGAAATTGTTGAACTCTCATGCTTCACTTATATTATTTTGAGAGTATTTTAGAATAGCATGGTAATTTGCTTTGGTTATAAATTTAGTCCTAATATGATGGGCGTCCAAGATGGATATAATAAAAACTTTCATATAAAGTACATTGAATACTATGAGAAGTTTGATTCTTTATGATTGTTTTGAGATATGAAGATGGTGATATTAGAGTCATGCTAGTGGAGTAGTTGTGAATTTGAGAGATACTTGTGTTAAAGTTTGTGATTCCCGTAGCATGCACGTATGGTGAACCATTATGTGATGAAGTCGGAGCATGATTTATTTATTGATTGTCCTCCTTATGAGTGGCGGTCGGGGACGAGCGATGGTCTTTTCCTACCAATCTATGCCCCTAGGAGCATGCGCATAGTTCTTCGTTTTGATAACAAATAGATTTTTGCAATAAGTATGTGAGTTCTTTATGACTAATGTTGAGTCCATGGATTATACGCACTCTCACCCTTCCACCATTGCTAGCCTCTCTAGTGCCGCGCAACTTTCGCCGGTACTATACACCCACCATATACCTTCCTCAAAACAGCCACCATACCTACCTATTATGGCATTTCCATAGCCATTTGGAGATATATTGTCATGCAACTTTTGACCGTTCCGTTTATTATGACACGCTCCATCATTTTCATATTGCTTTGCATGATCATGTAGTTGACATCGTATTTGTGGCAAAGCCACCGTTCATAATTCTTTAATACATGTCACTCTTGAGTCATTGCACATCCCGATACACCACCGGAGGCATTCACATAGAGTCATATTTTGTTCTAAGTATTGAGTTGTAAGTAAATAAAAGTGTGATGATATTCATTATTAGAGCATTGTCCCAGTGAGGAAAGGATGATGGAGACTATGATTCCCCCACAAGTCGGGATGAGACTTCAGATGAAAAATAAAAAATAAAAAAAGAGGCCATAAAAAAAGAGAAAGAGAAGGTCCAAATAAAAAAATGAGAGAAAAAGAGAGAAGGGGCAATGTTACTATCCTTTTTCCACACTTGTGCTTCAAAATAGCACCATGATCTTCATGATAGAGAGTCTCCTATTTTGTCACTTTCATATACTAGTGGGAATTTTCATTATAGAACTTGGCTTGTATATTCCAATGATGGGCTTCCTCAAAATGCCCTAGGTCTTCGTGAGCAAGCGAGTTGGATGCACACCCACTTAGTTTCTTTTTGAGCTTTCATACACTTATAGCTCTAGTGCATCCGTTGCATGACAATCCCTACTCACTCACATTGATATCTATTGATGGGCATCTCCATAGCCCGTTGATACGCCTAGTTGATGTGAGACTATCTTCTCATTTTTGTCTTCTCCACAACCAACATATCTATTCCACCTTAGTGCTATATCCATGGCTCACGCTCACGTATTGCGTGAATATTGAAAAAGTTTGAGAACATCAAAAGTATGAAACAATTGATCATCTTGTCATCGGGGTTGTGCATGATTTAAATATTTTGTGTGATGAAGATAGAGCATAACCAGACTATAAGATTTTGTAGGGATAGCTTTCTTAACATTTTGTTTTGAATCTTTCGGATCTGAACATTCATGCCACAATAAAGAAAATTACATGGATAAATATGTTAGTTAGCATTCCACATCAAAAATTCTATTTTTATCATTTACCTACCCGAGGACGGGCAGGAATTAAGCTTGGGGATGCTTGATACGTCTCCCACGTATCTATAATTTTTTATTGTTCCATGCTATTATATTATCTGTTTTGGATCTTTAATAGGCATTTATATTCTATTTTATATTATTTTTGGGACTAACCTATTAACCGAGAGCCCAGTGCCAGTTTCTATTTTTTGCCTATTTTAGAGTTTCGTAGAAAAGGAATACCAACGGAGTCCAAACGGAATGAAACATTCGTGATGATCTTTCTTGGACCAGAAGGAAACCAAAAGACTTGGAGATGAAGTCAGAGACGCAATGAGGCGGCCGCGAGGTAGGAGGGCATGCCCTCTACCTCGTGGGCCCCTCGTGGGTCTCCTGACCTAGCTCCTTCGCCCATATATACTCTTATACCCTAAAAACATCCAGAGGAGCCACGAAACTACTTTTCCACTGCCACAACCTTCTGTACCCGTGAGATCCCATCTAGGGGCCTTTTTGGCGTCCTGCCGAAGGGGGTTTCGATCACGGAGGGCTTTGACATCAACACCATTACCTCTCCGATGAAGCGTGAGTAGTTTACCACAGACCTACGGGTCCATAGCTAGTAACTAGATGTCTTCTTCTCTCTCTTTGATTTTCAATACCATGTTCTTCTCAATGTTCTTGAAGATCTATTCGATGTAATATTCTTTTGCGGTGTGTTTTCCGAGATCTGATGAATTGTGGATTTATGATCAGATTATTTATGAATATTATTTGGTTCTTCTCTGAATTCTTATATGCATGATTTGATATCTTTGCAAGTCTCTTCGAATTATCGGTTTAGTTTGGCCTACTAGATTGATCTTTCTTGCAATGGGAGAAGTGCTTAGCTTTGGGTTCAATCTTGCAGTGTCCTTTCTCAGTGACAGTAGAGGCAGCAAGGCATGTATTGTATTGTTGCCATCAAGGATAAAAAGATGGGGTTTTCATCATATTGCTTGAGTTAATTCCTCTACATCATGTCATCCTACTTAATGCGTTACTCTGTTCTTTATGAACTTAATATTATAGATGCAGGGAGGAGTCGGTCGATGTGTGGAGTAATAGTAGTAGATGCAGAATCGTTTCGATCTACTTGACACGGATGTGATGCCTATATTCATGATCATTGCCTTAGATATCTTCATAACTTTGCGCTCTTCTATCAATTGCTCGGCAATAATTTGTTCACCCACCGTAATATTTGCTATCTTGAGAGTAGCCACTAGTGAAACCTATGGCCCCGGGTCTATTTTACATCATATTAGTTTCCCATCAACTTGCCAATTTATGTAGCCATTCCTTATTTTGCAATCTTTACTTTCCGATCTATAAACCAAAAATACCAAAAATATTTACTTTACCGTTTATCTATCTCTATCAGATCTCACTTTTGCAAGTAACCGTGAAGGGATTGACAACCCATTTATCGCGTTGGGTGCAAGTTGTTGATTGTTTGTGCAGGTATTCGGTGACTTGTGTGTTGTCTCCTACTGGATTGATACCTTGGTTCTCAAACCGAGGGAAATACTTAGGCTACTTTGCTGCATCACTCTTTCCTCTTCAAGTGAAAAACCAACGCAAGCTCAAGAGGTAGCACATGGGAGATTGCAAATCGGCGAAAAATATGAAGAGAAGTGGTTGGGGAACTTATATAGGGTGGTTGTCGGCCTAGGGGGTCAATAATTGATCGTATCGATCAATTTGTTTTTGCTTCGGCTCGGTAAGCTACAGTCTGGGATGAACACACTTCGGGAGGAAAATGACAACCAGACCCCGTCCTTCAATGTCTCGGAGGAAAGCAAAGGGAAAGGGTTGCGCTGTGGGTTGCGGATGAGCTGGAAGGAAGAGATAGAGTGTCATCTCCTGGTTTCTATGGCGCGAAATATAGCCATGGGTTGTGGCCCAACTTGAATAGGGTTTTATGGTTTATCCGACTTACCAATAACAAGAAATTGAATGTGGCTAAATAAAATGTCAATTCACTTCCTAAAAATACAATATTATGACAAAAAGTCTTTTACTAATATACAACCCATGAGAAATAGTTCCAGCTCCAAATATTTGATAAAATACATATGATATTTTTATAAACTTTGTTTTGATCTTTATAAATATCCCTAACATTTATTTAGGGTTAGAAATAATTCCTAAAATATTTTAAACTTCAAATAAATTCAAATATGAATATTTAAGATTCATTTAACCTCCAAGAGCCTCAAATCCTAGTCAAAATTGGTTAAGCTTAAGTAACACAAGCAAGTTTAATCTATCCTATTTAAATAATTAACATTTCAAAATTTAGAAATTTGGGATGCTACAAATCTGCAACCATTAAAATGAAATTCTCGTCCTAGAAACACATGGCAAATTTCTATGTTGTAGCATGGCTATTATCTTTTGTTAGGATGTCAAATATCTTTGTTATAGCATGACAAATATCTCTGTTATAGCATGACCGTTCCTCTACATTCCATGAGAGTGGTTTTTCAGGGAACGCTGTTTGGTGACGCCATTCACTCGAATGAGCTTCCCAGGGGAACATTTGTTCGTGACATCTTTGGTGGTGACAAAGAGTTTTGGAGGGTCATGTGAGCTTTCGTGTTTTTTTCCCCTAGATCCATCTTGTTAAAATGAAATATCTCATGAAGCATTCGTCCAAATTACAAACCTTTTTCATCGTTGTATCCTTTGCATCGAGATCTTTAAAATTAGATCTAATGTTGGTATGTTTTGTTGAACTTTTTACAAACGAAAATCATGCTCCCAAAGTGAAATAAAATGTGCTCCCAAACTTTACTACCACATGCTCCTAAATGGGGAGTGATCCTCGTTATGCATGGGAGTGTCGTTTAGGAAGACCCAAGAGGCACCTTTTAATTAGCCGCTCCCTAGTTAACACATTCTACCTATCCACGTGGATCAATATAAGCACATGATCCAGATTTTCATACCGGCCGACTGACAGAGTGCCTATTTATGGCTGATGAGCTCAAGGGAGTTTGGTATTTTAAAATAATATTAATAGACCACATTTAAATGCTTCAATTTTTGTCAAAAAATTTATGTGTTCATTACGGGTCTGTGAAATTTCGTTTAAAGTTTTGTGATTTGTATGCTAAATAGAAAATATAAAATTCCGTCCCAACAATAAAAATGCTTGGCTCACCTTAAATTAAATATTTCTCTTTTTTCTGTACGCCACATGTGAAGATATATAGTTATAAAATTTTGCGCATACATAGTATACTCTGCACATCTGTATGCCTATTTTAGTTTCTCAGAAGAAAAATATGTATGCCTATTCATATTTTTTCTACCGCAAGAGCTAGCTTCAGTCCTTGAGCATGGCTGACGCCCCTCCACAATGATTAAATCAAAATCAACATCGTTGTTTTGATCAAGAGTGAGCTGGGCAAATGGGGTGGGTGGTGTGGCCCGCTCTTCGACAGGATTACTGGGAGCACCGTGTAAACCTCATGATAGGGTGACAGACCCTAATAATTGAAGTATTACTGTCTGATGGCGTCATCTTCACTATAAGTTAAGGGGCTATCAGATTGTCACCATGAAGACAGACTGCATGGAGATAGTGAACCTCTGAAACTCTCGTCATAAATCTTGCTCGGTTGCCGCTCTGATTCCTCTAGAAATTGAGGATTTATTTATATGTTTAAGCTATTTTTATTATTCAACACCTACCTAGGTCATCTAATCTCCCGGCTCATCTTTGCACTAAGCGAGTAAGCGGGCATGTTCCCTTCAAAATTCAAATGATCGAGGTTTCGAATGATACTAAACCTACTTTCAGTTAGTAGCACTGTCAAAAGTGCGCTATCGTTGAATAAAATTTCCAAATTTCAGAGAAAAAAAGGTATTTTAATACCGGACTCCCTGAACCCGGCTTCGCATTTTCGCTGACCGACAGCGCTACTAAAATAGAGAGAGCATTTGCACGCATGCACTCGGCTTCAGCAACTCCTCGGAGACACCGGAAAAAAGAAGAGGCTGAGGTGGAACGTGTGTGCCTCGGAACAAAGATTCCCGTGGTGGCCAGAGCACAGAAGCGTGTATACCGCCGGACCCACGTGCCCGGCACCGGCACGAGGAGGCGCCGGCTCGCCGGTCACGCCCACATGCCCGTGCCGTCCTCCGGCCTCTGCGCTTGGCGCCAGCTGCGGGATCCGAGCATCCGACGATCCATATGGACAAACCACGCGACGCGATGCCGGGATCCGTGCGGTTATTAGCTGCTTTGACTTGCTATTTTGTTAATCCCGCATGGGGTGGATCGAGCGCTGGCTAATGCGGTGTGGGGATTGATGCACATGCTCGTGTTAGCGTGTGCTTCGGCACACGTCAAAGCTGAAAGTTAAGCAAGGGCGAGGCCACGACGATAGAAACTCCACGGGTGTGTTTTTTCTTTGTGTGTAAGCAATGTATCGAGTGTCCAGTACTTCCTCCGTTTTAAAATAGATGACTCAATTTTGTTTGAAGCACTTCTGAGCATGGCTCTCGAGAAATGCTTAAATTGACCGTTTTTAACGAGTCAGGCCCGAGCGGGTGCAAAAAGGTTGCATCGAGCGCGCTTGATGCCTCTAACAGTGCAGCCGGTATGTAAGGTTGCACGTGTTTATGTTCTACTAACCTTTTTAATCTCCCTCAGATAATTCCTTCTAATCTACACAAACGGGGCTCAGAAGAAAAAACATTGCTGAATGTTCTACATATGTCATGTGTAAAATTCCGTGAAGAAAAAACATTCCTAATGCTCTGGGGAAAATGAACAACATCAAAAGTCCGATTATTTTTTGAAGTATTTTGGAGCATTCATTCTTTTCCCAAAGCAACCAGAATGTTTTTTCTTCATTAAAATTTGCAGGTACTTAGAACATTCAACAATGTGTTAAAAAATAATTCATAATCTCTCGATGTTGTTTCCTAATGTTTTTAATTTTACTGTTGATAGTGGGAGCATTTGAGCTCAGGAGTAGATAACATTTTTTGGCGATAAGCATGTCTTTTGAACTGAAACACCTTATCTGCAGCTGGTCCGCAAAAGCCATATATCACACGTATCGAGCGCCACAGGCGAATCACCTACATGGCGATCGGCATGGGCTGGCCAAATAGCAGGAGACCTTTAAACGTGTATGTTCCCGTGTTTTTTTAGCACCTATATTTGGTAGATATTCACATGAATTGTTCTAAAAGTAGGGTTTATTTGGTTTATAATGTTTTTGATTCTTTTTTTTTGTGTCACCCTCTTTTTCCATTTTTATTTTATCTGTTTCTTCCTTCTTTTTCATCTTTTTTTCTTCTCATTTTCATGTTTCCTTAGAATAAATATGCGAACACTGTTAGAACTATAAGAATACTTATTTTACATTATTTTTTCACCTTCTTATTTTTATTATTACTATTTTAATTTTTGTCTTTTGTATTTTCCATTTCCCGTGTTTTCCTTTTTCACTTCTACTCCTTTTTCCTATTCACCTTTTCTGAAAAATATAAAATGTTTTTTAAACTGGACGAATTTGTTCTAAAATGCTCAAATAATTTTAAAAGGACGCAAACTTATTTTAGCGCGTGAAATGTTCCTAATCACATGAATATCTCTTAACTATATGAACATTTTAAAAAATGTGCATGAGCATTTTAAAAATTATTTGAGCACTTTTAATAAATACATTACATTTTAAAATATATGAAAACTTATGTAAACATATGGATATTTTGTAAAACATGTGTGAATACTTTTAAAAATTACATAGACATTTTTTAAGCATGCATGCTCACTTTTCAGAAGTACATGAATATTTTCAAAACATGTGAAACTTAAAAAAAATACACGAACATCTTTTAAAACACATTTTCTAAAACACTTTCAAACCCATTTGGAAGCATTGCGGGCGAGTGCTCCGTCTGCCTCGCTAAGGGAGAGACATAGACACACCCCATTTCCACAGGAGCTAGTCCTCGCTGAAAATTATGAATTTATGAGGAAATGAAAAAGAAACAAAAAGGGAAAAGGTAGAATAGAAAATAAATAGGTAGAAAAGAAGCATGAAATAAAAATATAAAAATCAGGGGAAAAAGAAGAAAAAACTGAAAAGTAAACAATCAAAATAAAGAACCAGAATCCTCGAAAAAAAAGTACCAGAAGACCCGGGTCAGCGAACCTTTAAAAAGGTTTCCAGAACCAGTTGGCTCGCACTCGAGGTGGGTTGGCCTGTGTGTGTGCTTGCTTGTAAACTTCGTGCGCAAAAGGTCGACAACTTCATTATATCATAAAAAATATAGTACAAGTCACATACATATCAATATGACAAAATTAAAAAAACAGTGAAATTATATTTTTCCCACAAAGGAACACCAGCCAAGAAAGAAAAACATAATCAAGATCGAAGAATCCACTAAACTTGACACCAACGCCCATCACTTGCCTTTGGGGCCATCAGAACAGCCACCAAAGAAAAAAAATGACGGATCACCTCCTCATCTGAGCTCGTCGCGACTCCATCACTGATATGTAGCTTTGCGTACCTCTAAGGTGGCTCACCAAAGACGAAATCATTACCTTGAACAAATCAAACCGACAATACCACGGACACACCATCGAACTCCAAATCTGGCACTCCCGCACAACTAAGACGTCGGAGGAAGATACCATATATGTCATTCACGAACCACAAACCCAGCACACAATGCACACATCTTTCAGATGTCGTCGAAGCAGACTATAATCTGCATTCGCTCTTGGACTACCTCCCAAGCTCCGCGTTGATACTGGAGCAAACATCGTCGCAACGGTGGAGCCCGAGGACACAGATCCACCGTGATGATGATGTCGTCGCCGCCACGCCATCCTTACTTGAACAAACTAGTTTTCAAATCCATCCTCATCCATAGGACCAATTGCCTCATCGAAGAAGGATCTCACAAATATTCATTCAACGTCTCCATCGTCGCTGCCAAAGCCAGGACGATGAACAACCTAAAAATCTACACTGCGAGAGCCTAAACACGATCCACACGTGTGGATCCGGCGACCTCCTCACCACCAAAGACCAAGGTCTTCGACAGAGGGGAGCCGCGGGAGAAACGGCGGCGGATGGACCCCTGGCAGTAGGCTAGAGATATCACTTTTTCTTTCTTTAGATGGAAGAAAGAAAACTGCTCCAAGTCTGCGGCCTAGAATGGCTCATATAAGGAAAGCACAAAAATATACATGGTAATAGGTGTTTCATTAATAAAATAAAGATTCAGTTACAAGCCACGTAAACATCGACATTGCAGGACCAAAAACATAGGATAATCCTACGAAAAAACCAGCGCTTGTCCTTTTCCACCAAGGAAATGGAGACACATCACTTCTTCACCCGAGCTCGACGCAGCTCCACCACTGATCTGCGGCTTTGCGGATCTCCAAAGTTGTTTGCCTAAAGAAAAACCATTGTGTTGAATGAATTAGACCGGGGTAAGGTGTCCCTGGACACGCCATCAAACCCCAGAAATTATACACCCCCCCCCTCCCGTGCATGACTATGATGTCGTAGGAGGAAACCAAAACTATTAGCCTCCAACCACTAACCCAGCATAGGATGCATCTTCTCCAGCTGTCACCTGCATAGACAACATTCTGTGCGTACTCCTGGACGACAAAACCTCCCTGCTCCATCGTGACGTCGGAGACAACACCGCAACGATTGGGACAGAGCAGAAGGAGAGACACGCCTAAAAGGGTCGCCGTCACCTCCTCGCTGACACCATCCATGAACACTAACGTCACTGATATGAAGGATCGGCAAACACACAATGCCGTCAACTTTGAGACACCGTCATGAAGAACACCGCTGGTGTGGGAGTGAAGCCGAGGTAGATTTATTCGTCCGGGCGTCGCTTCTAGCATCCCAACGGGGCATCATGACCTACAAAACCAAACCCTAACTACAGAGTGGAGGAACGGGTCTCCCCTCCCTCCTACCACCGGAGCAACAGTCGGAGGGAGAGGGAACCAGCCCTAGCCGGTGTAGATCGGAGGTAGAGGATCGCCTCCTATTCACCTTCTCGTGGCGACGGCTAGGTAAGGGAAAATTGCTTTTGTGTATAGTATATGCTGCACTGCACTTAGGTAATTCACAATTCGTTAGCCCTTGCCCTTTTGTTTCTGAAAGATGTATACCTACAAACGATCACGTAGGTTAGCCCACTGCGGGATGGCCACGTTAACTTCACATGCGTTAGAACACGGGGAGCTCCTATTCTTGGCATTTGCTACTTAACGAATTTAAGTTTTTTTAGGGGTAACGCAGTTAAGTTTTTTTTGAGATAGGTGTGGGAGTCCTGGACTAGGGGGTCCTCGGGCGACCGGTCTCTCGATGTGGGTCGGACTGATGGGCCGTCAAGATACAAGGTAGAATATCACCTCTCGTGTTCGGTGGGGACTCCCGTATGCGTGGATGGCAAGTATAGGTGTCCGAATATGTTATTCCTTTCTGTAAAACCGACTTTGTACAACCCTAACCCCTCCGGTGTCTATATAAACCAGAGGGTAGATCGGAGGCAGGATCACAACATTGCTAGGCTAGCTAATCTAGGGTTAGTCGAATCGATCTCGAGGTAGATCAACTTTTGTAACCCCTATACCCTCAAATATAATCAAGCAGGAGTAGGGTTTTACCTCCATTAAGAGGGCCCGAACCTGGGTAAACACTGTGTCCTTTGTCCATAGTTACCATTGGTCCTCAGACGTACAGCTTGGGCCCCCTACCCGAGATCTGCCGGTTTTGACACCGACAATAGGTAAAGTACCCCTCAAGACATTAATTTACAAGAGTTCTAGGGATACATAAGCCCTTAGAAGGATCTAGTAGCCAAACAAACTGGCCAACATTATTCCTAAGCGACGACCGAGCAAGCCTGTGAGCTTAGAAGTTTGAATTGTGTTTCTCGTGACAAAAAACAATGTCATCCAACTGCGCAACTCTGGCCTTAATCTCCTGTGTGATGTGATAATATACTGGTTTGGAGTCCTCATTCAGGGTATTGATCACCCTAAGGCAAGCAGAAGCCACCTTAGCTCTTCGAGTAAGCAAGTCCTCCGCCAACGAGAGAGCCTCCCTTAGCGCAAGAGCTTCAACGGTTTCTGCATATGAAATTCCTATGAAGACAACAGAAGAAGCTCCCAAGAATTCACCATCACATCTTAGTGCTATAGCTGCAACGGCTGCCTTATCATCATGTTTTCCCAAGGCTCGGTCCATGTTTATCTTCATCTAGCCGGACAGCAAGGGGATCCATTGCTGGACATTGGTCTCCACTTTTCCTGCTTGTACCTTGTTATTCATCTTGCTTTGTACCACACCTAGTTCTTCCATGAAACTCTTGATGAAGAAATGGGTAGACAATGGACTTTGCAATAGATTTTCATGAATTAGCCTCAGCCTTGCGTGCCAGATAGCCCATAGGGAAACAAAGGCCTCTGTCAATTTACGAGAGGTAATTTTTCAATGAGCTAAAAAATCCAGTCCCTCGCATTCCCTTGCCGCGTCATGGAGACCTGTTCTGCAACCTCCTCCGACGCCAAAGCCCAAATGCATTTAGCCATCATACACTCGATCAAAGAATGCTTCCACAAGTCTTCTTCTCCACACACTACACATTTATCTTCCACTGCCATATTTCTATGTTTAAGAACATCACTCGTTGGGAGAGAGTGCTTTGCTAGCCTCCATAGAAACACTTTTATTTTGGATGGAACTTGGGTTCGCCAATGGGAAGTCTACTGTTTTTCTACCTTATTTGTATCAGACAAAGTAGATGACCCCTCTAGCAGGGATTCCCTAGTTGTTTTGGGATGCACAAGCATCTTGTACACTGGTCGAACTATAAAATCCCTTTGCGGTCGTAGTGCCAAACCCACTCGTCACGCTGGTTCCTGGTCGACAAAGGGAGGTTCAAAATCAACTCCACATCCATTGGCAGGAAACACTCCTTAAGCTTGTCGTAGTTCCATGTTGCTGATGTGCGATCAATGAACTCACTCACTCTGGCAGGGGCATGCGCCGCCA
This sequence comes from Triticum dicoccoides, assembly GCF_002162155.2. Taxonomy (NCBI): domain Eukaryota; kingdom Viridiplantae; phylum Streptophyta; class Magnoliopsida; order Poales; family Poaceae; genus Triticum; species Triticum dicoccoides. The sequence goes on along the minus strand of NC_041391.1, from coordinate 464,878,531 downwards.
GACAAGCAATAGGTCATAGTCTTCCATCCCGGGCAGCCAGTAATCATTCCATGGATCGGTAGCTTCTCTGGTACCAATTCTCTTAAGTATCCCTTGCTTCAGAGTGTCTCCCCCATCAAGGATGGCTCGCCATACCTACGACGGCCGCAAGCCCATTTCTGCTTGCAAGAACTCTGTTGCTGGGAACTACTCCCTCCGTTCCTTAATGTAAGGTGTATTAGTTTTTCAAAAAGTCAACCATTGTCTATGTTTGACCAACTTTATAGCAAAATCTATAAAGATTTACAATATTGAATATTTAAAATATAGAAATATATTTCATGGTGAATCTAGTGATAATGATTTGGTATTCTAGACATTGATATTTTTGTCTAAAAACTTGGTCAAAGTTAGAGAAGTTTCACTTTTTGAAAAAATAATACACCTTATATTTAGGAACGGAGGGAGTATATCGCTTTGAGTATCCTCGCACTGAAACTATTTGCTAACGCCGTTAAGTCGCATAGACAACCGAGCAAGCACCCGAAATGGGGCGACCCATTTATTTGTATAGTAGTTCCTCTGTTTTGGGAACCTTCAAGAAGGTTTCGGTCTTGTGTTTTTTCCTCAAAAGATCCCTTTCTAGAATATGTTTGAGAACTTAAAATGTAATTTAAAAAATGTTTGTGCTTTTAAATATTGTTTAGAATTGCAAAATGGTTTTGTTTTAGATTTGTTAAAAAAATCAAGAAAATTTATATTCTCAATTTTTCATGTTTTTTTCGAAAAAATTGGAATTTAAAAAATGCCCCAATTTAAAAAGTAATTCAAAAAGTGTTCATGATTTTCAACTTTTGTTTGTAATTTTAGAAAATGTTCCCGTCTTCAAAATGTGTTCGCAAATTAGAAAAAATATTAGCGTGCTAAAAAATGTTCAGATTTTCAGTAGATGTTCAGATTTCTTTTAAACAAATCATGTTTTCAAAAAGTATTTGATTTTTGTAAAGAAAATGACATTTTCAATAGATGTTCAATTTTTTTTAAAAAGTGTCCAGCTCACTGTAGTGTTAGACATTTTAGTGGACCGTTGGCTACAATTGCTCGGCCTAGTAGGAGCACACCTATGCGAAGCAGCATCTTCTGGAACTATGCGATGCAACATATGACATTTTCAAAAGATGTTCGAAATTTTAAAGAAACTGAGTAAAATGTCCGTTGCCTACAATGAACCGCTGGCTACAATTGGTCAGCCTATTGGGATCACACCTATGTGAAGCAGCATCTTTTTGACGCGATGAGTGTCACATAGGTGCCCCCCCTATTCTTAGCTTGGAGCGACTAGTAGGCATGATAAGACATAACCGGCGGGCCCATTAGCTTTCCCGCATAGCCTCTTCAATCCACCATGAAAACTCGCTTCTCTCGTCAGTTGAACTAGATGATACCCCGTGCGTTACGGTAGAAATATGTTGTAATATGTTTTAGTAAGATATATTTGTGTGAACCATTTGGATTAATAATATATAATAAATGTTAAAATACATGTTATAATTTGTATTAAATTGTTGTGTAGTTAAAAAATATTTATCGGAAATAGTAGTATAATATAATGGAATCTTCCCATGCATGTTGGGTGGGCCTTTGATGAAGTGACATGTGTGCATGGCTTATGTATGCATGTTGAAATAAATAGAATTAGTGGGGATCAACTAATCATGAAAAATAATTCTCATGCGTGATGTGATGGGCCTTTGATGATATGACATGTGTGCATGTCAAGATAATAGAAATAGTGAGGGCTGAACTATTTAGGTATATAGGATGTCCCTGAAATAAATGATCAGATAGGGTTGTCGTTCGCTTCCCAAAAGGAGAAACTGACTACTCCACACTTTAGAGAAAAAAAAGTGTTTCATATTTAAAATATTCATGACTTTTGAAAACATTCATGAGTTTTTGGAAACTATTTTCACTCATTTAGTTAACATTCACAAATTTAAAAATATTCACACAAATAAAATTATAAAGAATTCAATTAGTGTATGTAATTTTTTCAAAGTATTCATAAATTTTAAAATTCAAGATTTACAAAACATTCATGATTATTTTCAAAAAATATGCCCTTTTAGAAATATTCAAAATTTGATAAATGTTCATAAATTTGGAAGTGTATTTATGCGTTTTGAGTACAATTTTAAATTATTCACAAAATTATTTATTTTTGTACTTTTAAATAAGTTTGCAAAAAAGAAATAGTGAATTGAAAAGAAGAACCAGATAGAGAAAACCCCAGAAAAACCAACAAAGAAAGAACAAAAGCAGGACTACCTAGAAAAATTGGCGGGGCTCGTCCATCAAAGTTTTTCTTAGGTAATGAGCAGGACCCTTTCATTTATTCATGAACTTATTTTTTTTACAGATAATGGTCATGATTACATCAGGAACCTCATTAGACCAACATGACCTAACATCATACTATGCTGATTCTACAGGAGTATGAGATGCCTCATGACAAGCACGGTTAACATGGATAAAAGTACAAGATACAAACTTTGTGGCACATTTCTTATTATCCTTGGCTATGGCTCTAATAGGGGTTATGTCCGAGTATGAATTCTTCATCTTGTTAATGAGTGTCAAGTAGTCTGATGCCAACATGATCCTCTAAGTAAAGTATCTCTTGGAAGGATTAAGGTTTGACGCAGTGCCATACCTTCTGCAATTTCAGGATTTTGAAATCGAGCAAAGTATTATGTATTTGTTGCCTGCACCCTCTCCCAATGATCACGTATCACCACACCAAAGACTGATTGTCTAGATCAAGATAAGATCGATGCATCCATGCTGACAAGCATCGACCTATCTGACATCGGAGTCCATTTTTTGTTTGACTTTAGTGTCTCATATCTCATGGATATGGTCGAACATAAAAAGTGCAGATTCATGAACTCAATGTACGCCTTAATCTTTCCCACAACACTAAGAGAACGACTTAAGGCCTCCCCATTACGACCGTCATTTCTATTCTCCCAAATATGCCAAACAGCCACAACCATAACCATAGCATGAAAATCTACGGCCCTTGCTATTCGCTTTAATATGCATTGCCAGATATGGTTAAGGCTCTTGAAATTCAGGGAAATTATATCTTTTTAAAGTTCTTTCTAGATTTCCTCAACATAATGATAATGCGGAAAACAATGTTCAACAGTTTCCTCCCTATTGCACAAATAACAGTCATACCTTGTTAGTCCTGACTTGATTTGTAGTTGATAGCTTGTAGGGAGACAATCATGGGCCGACCTCAATAAAACTAGTTTCATTTTATTAGGACATTGAATGGCCCATAATTTTTTTCAAGTTTTCTCACGGGATTTCTGTTTGGATGTAGTCCCTTTACCATATGCACTTTGATCTCTCTAGAAGTTGAGTGTTCTTGCATGATTATAGGTTGATCTGACTATGCAGACGCCACTCTTTGTATGTGGCCAGGAGGCAAAATCAATACAACCTTGAACGCTTAATGGAATTCTAAGGATTTTTACTGCTATGATCGTCCTAGTTGGTTGGCCCACAAAATCACCCAATGTGGGTCAGAGCAACTATCCATTGCTATGAGAAGAATAGGAACTACCCATAACACGATATTGTAAAAATTCTCAGTTTCTTCCCGCTAAAGCGCATACATGAAAAATTGACACTACCATTGCAGGGTCGCTGGACGAGAGGCCAATGGGCACCTGGTGGGTTCGCAATTGTATCCTACACCAAATTTCTAAAAGGAAAACACTATGCTGGAGAATTTGCCACACCAGAACGGGAGTGCCGCTGCCCATAGGGCTCTGCCCACTTCCCAGACTATCGGTGTTTTTGGCTTGAGAATTTTAACTATTCAATACGGCAGTCCCAAGCAAGGTTTGTACCTCATTATTGTATTCAAGATTCAATTGGTTGTCCAGTCTTGTTACTGGATGTCTCGACTTTTTAGGATTTTGGGGACATAAGAATTGCCTCACTCACTAATTAATAGAGAATAATAGAGTTAGATTATGCACAAAACATATTACAATAGTCGTTAATCTTCCCACATGACATTACCCATTTTTTCACTCTTACAATAACCAAAAGTTATACCTCTCTCTTGATGGCGTCAAGATGACTAGCACTGGAGTGGATTTGTGTCAAAAGGCCCACACATTACTCTTATTCCACCTAGTACAACCAACAAGCATTGTGAGAGAGGCATCATTTTTCTATCGGGTATCTTGTCCGCCGACATGTTGCTCCACAAATGTTTGAGGGAGCGTTCCGCTGAACGTGTGGGCGTGTTAATAGCATGGCAGCCTAGCCAGTCCTTGATGAGGTTCTGTATCCAAATCATGAAACAACATTTCAAGAATAGACTGGCCTCACTTTCTTGCAAACTTTGGCTAACTTAGCCATAATTTTCCCAACCTCGCGTGGCAAGCCGATCACCTGTCGAAAATTGAGTTTTGGATTGCAAGCCAAGCGAACAAATTTGCCTTTGGGAGAGCCCAAGCACTCCAAACAAAAAATCATAGTGTTGTGTTTGTTGACCCAATGAATTTCGTGTTATATGTCGAGGTCAATGAATATTTTCAACTCGCCATACTCTTCCACACCAAGTCATTTTACACACCCACAAGAAGGTGGGTGCCTCAATGCACAACCAAGGCATAATAAATTCCATAGGTGCTCCATGGAGGTGATCTCAAGAAGTTTGATTTTCTGCAAGCATCATCTGCCAAAACTTCTTTAACTTTATGACTTTTACGTGAGGAGGCCATGTGGATGAGGGAGGCTATGTCCTTAAGCTTCTTCCGATTGAGACCATGGGAGTGCCAAAATGGGGCATGGGCATCATTGGCAATGATGATATATGGTTGTAGAAGCGTAAAAGAGTTCTAGGTCCATCTTATCACATGAGTTCTCTAAACCAACCCAAAGCTTTCCGTGCTCCTTCCACTCGTACCAAAGCCATCCCAAATGAACAAATGAGAAAATTTCTCTAGATCAAGTAAACCAAAATCCAAAACTCCTTAGGGCGGCATGCGGTGGTCCAATTGACCTTACATTTGGCGGTAATCTTGTTGTTTCTCAGCCAAAAGAAAGCCCTCTCAATATTGTTCATTCTCTTTAGGATTGGTAATATGATAATGATGTGTGTGGCATGGTAGATCACTTGCGAGGTAGCACATATTTCAAAAGAGTGCCACGACATGTGGTGGTGATGTTTTTCCATCCCATGGGACAAGCCTTGCCACAACCTTATCCTCAAGGAATTGGAAGTCTACCCTCGATCTTGAGTTGCCAAATCGATGGAGGTATACCCAAATACCCCATAGGGAAGAAGGTGCAGGCCACCAAGAATCTTTGAAGGACGGTCCCCAATTTATGATTTGCGCACCGGATGGGAACATATGAGCTTTTTGGAGGTTAGTCTCCAATACCGCCACTTCACCACAAAAAAACCAAGATATGTGAGAAGTTTCCAATGACTTTCTCTATGGGGACAATGAATATGCCCTTTTATCTTTTGGAGCAAGCATGCCTAGTGGCTAAGTCAAGAATTTTTGGAGCCGGTCAATGTCAATGACAAATAGGATGGTGAGAGTGTGTCCCCTTGAAGGAACCCGCGGTTGTGCTTGATGAAGTGTCTGGCCACACCATTGAGTAGGGTCTTGGATGGGAGGTACATAGGAAGGTGGAAAACCATTCTCGAAATTTGCTTGGGAAGCCTCTACGTTGTAGGGGGTCAAGAATATAGTCCCCTCATTTGTAGTCTATGGATTGTCTTGTTCTAAACATGTCTGAAATTTAGAAAGCACAAAACATAATTTCCGTCTATAAACTCCAGGTAAGTTTCATTCACATGTAGTATGCAGACTAGAAGAATAAAGAAGAAGAATAGCTAACCAGAGGGATAAATGAAAAGATTTCACACTCATCTTGATACACGATAATTAGGGGAAAAGATCCATGCAATGGCCATGTGAACGACAAAGGAGGATACTCGAAGATCTTGACACACACAAAAATCCGTGCGGAAATTTGGCACAAATGCCCAAGACCTGTATTTTACTATAGTCCATATGAGAACTGAGATCTCCTCTATCACAAAGTAAAAAATGGTGCAAACTATATCAAGTAAATCTCCCTTTGAAAGAACTAATCATCTTGGTAGGTTGCAGTTTCAAGGCTTATGTACTTGCAGAATATTACTTCAATGAAAACACAGCTAGTTCAACTTTAATATAGTCATTTTTCTCACAAAACATGCATTTTTGCATTACTTTATAGATAAAGCACAAGATTCAGGGGACCTTACAAGCTTTAAAACAATAAAACATCCACCTATATGCCCATGAAGTGGCCATATGGTTGAGACAGGCTTATCCCTCGATGCCATGGATGGAGTTTGTCATAGTAGTGCTAAAGGAGTCGATGCAATTGCTTAGATCTGCTTCTTGGTTGTCGGATGGAAACAAAAACACACTGATCTAGGATGATAGATGGCTCCAAGGCCACCGAGGGGAGGAGCTCGCGCCTAACCTATATGCTCGGTTGAGGCAAGCTACATGAACTACACAATAAGTATGCTAAGGGTTGTTGAATGGATTTTGGGCGTGGGATGTTGAGCCGAAAGTGACTAGACAAATGTTGCATGAATGCATGCTGCTTTGGGACCAGCTGACGGCGGTCCACCTTGATCCAGCGATGGAGGATTCTATTCGATGGGCCTGGGAGAAGAATGGGTGGTTCTCAACACGAACGGCCTACACAACCAAGTTTCGAGGGAAGGAAGTAGCGTCGGTTGCTAATGTCACTTGGAAATTCAAAGCTCCGATGCCATGCCACTTCTTTGCTTGGCTTGTTTTCCGGGACAGATGTTGGACCTCAGACAGGCTTGCATAATGGGGTTGGACCACCAAGAAATTTGTCCATTTTGTGATCATGAGCAAGAGAGTATAAACCACATCCTCCTTTAGCATGTTATTGGAAGGGAGGTGTGGGCCTGTGTGTGCCTCATGATGACTGTCGGTGTCAAAACCGGCGGATCTCGGGTAGGGGGTCCCGAACTGTGCGTCTAGGCGGATGGTAACAGGAGACGAGGGACACGATGTTTTTACCCAGGTTCGGGCCCTCTTGATGGAGGTAAAACCCTACGTCCTTCTTGATTAATATTGATGATGTGGGTTACAAGAGTAGATCTACAACGAGATCAAGGAGGCTAAACCCTAGGAGCTAGCCTATGGTATGATTGTTGTTCGTCCTATGGACTAAAGCCATCCGGTTTATATAGACACTAGAGAGGGCTAGGGTTACACAGAGTCGGTTACAAAGGTAGGAGATCTACATATCTGTATCGCCAAGCTTGCCTTCCACGCCAAGGAAAGTCCCATCCGGACACGGGACGAAGTCTTCAATCTTGTATCTTCATAGTCTTGGAGTCCGGCCGATGATGATAGTTCGGCTATCCAGACACCCCCTAGTCCGGGACTCCCTCAGTAGCCCCCGAACCAGGCTTTAATAACGACGAATCCGGCGCGTATGTTGTCTTTGGCGTTTGCAAGGCGGGTTCTTCTTCATGCTCCATGTGTTTGCCGGATAGTGTCCGGTTGCTTCATAAATGTTGTGCTCCTTGGCTTCCGCGCCCAATAATGGTCTTCTTCCATGCGTCGCACGAATGCGAAAAGCCAGGGTATTTTTATGTTTTACCCCCTAACTGCGCAAATAAGCTGCCTATAAGGGAGGCGAGGATCCAGACCCAAATCACATCATCCTCCTTCCGCAAGCACCCACCGAGGCGCATCTGACACCAAACCCATTCCAACATGGACAGTCGACGCGGCTCCTCTTCTCGTGCTCCCAGCCCTAAGCCAGGAGATTGGAGGAGATGCTCAGTCCCGCACAGCGAGTTAGTGACGCTCCAAGCAGAGGGATATCTTCCCCCGGCCTTCATGGTTCCGGTTCGAGCCGGACTAGCCACCTACAAAGGTGGGAAGCAGGCGAAGAGCGTCCCCAATCCCTCCAAAGGAGAACGGGTGTGCTTCGTCTCCTACTTAATAAGGGGACTCGGATTTCCTATACATCCGTTTCTCCGGGGGCTCCTGGAGTTCTACGGACTCCAGCTTCATCACCTTACACCTGCCTCCATTTTGCACATCGCGGGCTTCGTAGCTCTGTGTGAGCTGTTCTTGGGCATTGAGCCCCATTTTGCGCTGTGGAAGAGGTTGTTTTGCCTCGTACCCCGCTCTCACGAGGGGTCGATATATCAAGTGGGTGGAGCCGAAATATGGCGCATCGCCGGGACTGGATACCTGTCCGGGGCCCCGAAGAAGGCGTCAGAAGATTGGCCTTCGGAGTGGTTTTATATGGAGGACGCTCCGCTGTCGGATCCAGTCCGGATCGGCCTTCCGGAGTTCAGCAACGCTCCCCTGAAGAAACGCCTAAGTTGGCGCCCACGGAGCCCTCGACGAGAAGATGATAGTAGCGTCCATTACTTGATGGGCCGGATACGGCTGCTAGCCCATTCCGGATTAACCATGATCGGAGTCATGGCCACATGCATTATGCGTGGGGTGCAGCCACTCCAATATAGGGGCCACCCCATGTGGGACTTCAACAGAGACGACGATGCCACCCGTCACGGCCGCAAGGGACCTGGCTCGGCCGACGATCTGGTGAAGATCCTGTCCGGCTTGTACAAGGGGGAGAAGGAGGACTTCCTCCGCATGAATCCTCTGAACGAATTTTCCATGAACAACCCTCGGAGCTGGGTAAGCGGTCGCATGCATATCTGAACCGCGCCTTTAAAGGCAATTGTCTTATTGTATGATTTTGACACAGGAACTGCATCGGGATGTGGAGGGCATAAAAAGCCCAGCCCCACAACCCGAAGACCCAGAAAGGCCCCTCGATCCGGCCTCCGAAGAGGATCCGAACTTAGCGGTGGAACTGATCAACGGGGTGTACCACCAGCTCAGCATAGATAATGCTTTAGTCGCCATTATGGCTGACTACCCCGGTTTGTGTCCGGCTTCCCCGGTGAGTACGACCGAAGTCCTGTCGTCGTTACTTCTTTAATGCTTAGTTCTGACCACCGTGCTCCAATGGTGTTCGGCAGGAAGCGCCTTTACGGCAGGAAGTCGAGCCCGCGGCGACCGGCCAACAAGGGTCAGTCCGGCCCAGCAGGCGGAAGAGGAGTGCGACGCGAACTGAAACGTTGCCTCAACGGTATGGAGCACCGCTATTTTTTTAGGGAAGGATTCCCTGGAGGTATATAAATGCTCATAACCTTTCCAGAAAGAGCGCTTGCCGGACAGTGTCCGGAGAGGTTACCAATCAAGCCTCCGCCAGCCATGCTCCAACGCATGGCCCGGAAGGGGAGGCAAATACAAGGCATGAGTCGGATGCTCCTCCGACGGAGGATGCCGACAGGCTGTTCGCCACCCGGTCAGAGGTGGAGAGCGCCATGAATCACAGGCGTCGCCGGACAGTTCTTCATGACGCGTGTTTCTCCCCGGAGGCGTTAAATGCCTTTGATGCGAGAAACGCGCACCTCCGTGCCGCTCAAGATGGGTTAACCAGAGCCACGGAGCAGTATGTGAAAGACATACGTGTAAGTAATTTTAATAGTTATATATGCCAGTAGCCCCCGAGACTTAAAATGGTTAAAATAACTGATTTAAGGATCAATTTTTATGCAGGATCTTACGGAGAAGAATACCCATCTGTCCCAGGAGCTCCAAGAGTGCAAGGCCCAACTTGAGGCCGCACTGGCCGCCACACGGGGAGCCACAAAGACCCCCGCTGGTAAGACGTACTTTGAAAAGATAATTAATTAACAAAGTGCGGCATGAATCTGACAATAATATTGCAGAGGGCGTCGGACTAGATCCGGACAAGCAACAGCTACTGCGTCAGCTAAAGGCTGGCGAGAGGGTGCTTATGAAGGTGCAGCAGGAGAGAAACAAGCTCCAAGATGCCCACACCTAGCTAGGAGAAGAGCTGAAAGGTGTTCGGGCCCAGCTGTCTGGCTCCTTGAAGGAGAATCAGCGACTTCGTCGCGACATTTATAGTAAGTGCTTGAGCAAATTCCTTTGAAAAGAAGAATTCGGCGAGGAAGTCATTTGACAGAAATATGTCTTTAGGTGTGCTCACAGGTCGCCCTGCGGAGGAAATGCCTGGGTCAATAGGTGACCAACTTCCCGAGCTGGCGCAATTGTTCGAACGTGTTCGGCAGGCGATGAGTGGCGTCGTTCAGGCTTTATGGCCATCCGTCGCCCTATCCGAGGGCCTTGGTGAGCTTGCTGAGAAGCTCCAGGGAGCACGGTGACGCCTCCATTTGTGGAAGATATCGGCCTGCCGTCAGGGCGCCAGGGAGGCCTGGGCCATGGTGAAGACGCGCTACCCGAAGGCTGACCCAAACCACATGGCCGAGGTCGGACCTGCGGGGCCTGATGGGAAGGAGATCCCTATGAGCTTGATGTATGGCCAAGTAGAACTGGCCGCGAAATATTCCCAACAGGACTGTAAATTAGACAGCCTGTTAGATGGGATTGAGGAGGAGTACAATCATTCGGTTTGACGATTGAATTTGAAATGACATGTAAGATGCCTTCTAGCCGGATTGTAGATCGTTTGTCTTTGCGGATCGTTTCGCTTCAACCTCGGGACCCAACAGTCCGAGTATGTCCGAATACCCCTACGGTTATAAAAGAACCGGTGCATGCACGAAGACAAGGCGTCGGGGTCATAATTGCTTTATCAGAGAAGTGCCCAACTAGTTATGTTATATTACATGGTTAGTAAGAAACATCTTCCAGGGAGAATAGTTCCGTTAAGGGTTCCTTTCCCTGGGAGGCATGCCCTAAGGTGCAATGTCGGACTGCGAAAATAGCAGAAAAAGCATCTAGGGGCTTATAAATAAGTAAGTAATAAATCATCTTTCAAGTCACCGACCGAATATTCTCTTAAGAATGCTAGCTTTCGGCTTCACCCAGTCTGAGGTACACATCCGGCTGACCCGACAGTAACAATCGCAGAGGTGCTCCCTTTACCTCCTAGCCAAACAATCGGGAACGTAGGGTAAGCACAGGAGCCAGGCAACCTAGCTTGGCCAAAACTTAAGTCATATCGATGCATATAATGGTGAATAAAAGGTACATGCGGAAGTATGACACATGTATTGGGCGTGAAGCCCATATTAATAAGCTTCTGGTAAAGAAGCCCCCAAGTATAATGAGTGCTAGGAGCACATCAAGTGTGTGCGAACAAAGTGCAAATCAGCCTATAAAAGGTAATGAAAAAAAGTGGGAAGGAGGGGGACAAGAGACAGTAAAAAATATAAAAAGGTGGACGGGGGAGTGAGATGAACTCTGAGTCTGGTGTTTAGGCGTAGAATCTTCGGAGACGGGCTACGTTCCATGGGTTCGGCTCGAGTCGGTTGTCAGATGCTTTACGTAGACGGTATGCTCCGCCGGTCAGGACTTGGTCGATGATGAAGGAACCTTCCCACTTGGGCTTAAGTTTGTCCTTTTTCTTGTCCGGCAGGCGTAGAACGAGTTCGCCGACATTGTAAGTTTTGGCCCGTACTTCTCTGCTTTGATATCTTCGAGCCTGTTGCTGATAGAATGCGAAACGAGCCTTTGCCACGTCCCGCTCCTCCTCTAAGGCGTCCAAACTGTCCTGCCGATCCAACTCGGCTTCTCTTTCTTCGTACATGCGCACACGAGGTGAGTCATGAATTATATCGCAAGGCAGAACTGCCTCTGCGCCGTACACCATGAAAAATGGTGTGAATCCAGTAGTTCGGTTTGGCTTGGTCCGCAGCCCCCAGAGTATTGAGTCGAGCTCCTCTACCTAGTGCGTGTTAGATTCCTTGAGGGACCGCACTAGTCTGGGTTTGATGCCGCTCATGATTAGACCATTTGCTCGCTCGACTTGACCGTTAGTTTGGGGGTGATAGACTGAAGCGTAATCGAGCTTGATGCCCATGTTTTTGCACCAGAGTTTAACCTCGTCGGCAGTGAAGTTCGTGCCGTTATCAGTGATGATGCTGTGGGGGACGCCAAAACGGTGTACTACCCCGGATAGGAAGTCTATCACCGGTCCGGATTCTGCCGTTTTAACCGGCTTGGCCTCAATCCATTTGGTGAATTTGTCCACCATGACCAATAAGTATTTGTGCTTGTGGGTTCCCCTTTTAAGGGGTCCAACCATGTCAAGCCCCCAGACCGCGAACGGCCAGGTAATGGGTATAGTTTTGAGGGCGGTGGGTGGCATGTGGCTCTGATTAGCAAAGAGCTGGCAACCGACGCATCGTTGGACTAAGTCCTAAGCATCCGCCCGGGCTGTTGGCCAATAAAATCCTGTACGGAAGGCCTTGCCTACGAGTGCCCGGGCTGCAGCGTGGTGCCCGCCGAGTCCGGCGTGAATTTCAGCCAGGAGATTCCGCCCCTCCTCTTTGGAGATACACCTTTGAAGGACTCCAGTTGTGCTTTTCTTATAAAGTTCTCCCTCATGGACCTTGTAGGCTTTAGATCGCTGAACTATGCAGCGGGCCTCATTTTGGTCTTCGGGAAGTTCCTGCCGAATTAAGTAGGCTAGGAATGGTTTTGTCCACGGGGCAATTACTGCCATTATTTCGTGAGCTGAAGGTGTTATTTCATCGGCTGAGCCGCCGATTGTGTCAGAATGGTCTGAGTTCGGTGATGCAGCTGGCTCCGGATTGTGATTTCCGGACTCCTCTTCCCATAACACGGATGGCTTGAAGAGCCGTTCCAGGAAGATGTTTGGAGGGACGGCGTCTCATTTCGCGCCGATGCGTGCTAACACGTCTGCTGCCTGGTTATTATCCCGAGCTACATGGTGGAATTCGAGTCCTTCGAATCGAGCTGACATTTTTAGGACGGCGTTGCGGTAAGCTGCCATTTTTGGATCTTTGGCATCAAAGTCTCCATTTACTTGGGATATTGCAAGGTTTGAATCCCCGCGCACCTCTAGGCGTTGAATGCCCATGGAGATTGCCATCAGGAGGCCATGTAGAAGGGCCTCGTATTCGGCTGCATTATTGGAGTCCATGTACATTATTTGAAGTACGTATTGGATTGTGTCTCCAGTTGGGGACGTTAGGACGACGCCAGCCCCCAAGCCAACCAACATTTTGGATCCGTCGAAATGCATGATCCAATTGGAGTATGCGCCGTACTCTTTAGGGAGTTCGGCTTCGGTCCATTCGGCGACGAAGTCGGCCAGAACCTGCGATTTTATAGCTCGCCGTGGTTTATAGGTTATGTCAAATGGTAAGAGCTCAATAGCCCATTTTGCAATCCTGCCCGTTGCATCGCGATTGTTTATAATATCGTTGAGAGGTACTTCAGAGGCCACCGTTATGGAACACCCTTGAAAGTAGTGTCGCAGCTTCCGGGATGCCATGAACACCGCATATTCTATCTTTTGATAATGTGGGTACCGGGACTTGCATGGAGTTAGAACAGTGGATACATAGTACACTGGTTTTTGAAGAGGGAATCTGTGCCCTTCTGTCTCTCGCTCGACGACGAGTACCGCGCTGACAACTTGATGTGTTGCTGCGATATATAATAACATAGGTTCGCCCAGGTTGGGCGCGGCGAGGACCGGATTTGTTGTCAGTATGGCCTTTATTTCTTTGAGTCCGGCTGTGGCAGCATCTGTCCATTCGAATGGTTCGGTGCGCCGGAGGAGGCGGTAGAGGGGCAGAGCCTTTTCTCCCAAACGGGAGATGAAGCGGCTTAAGGCCGTTATGCATCCGGTTAGTTTTTGTATTTGCTTGAGGTCTTTTGGAATATCCAATTGTGACAGAGCTCAGATTTTGGCCGGGTTTGCTTCAATTCCTCTACCGGATACGATGAAGCCCAAGAGCTTTCCGGCTGGTACGCCGAAGACGCATTTCTCTGGATTGAGCTTAATGTCATATGCTCGGAGGTTGTCAAATGTCACCCTCAAGTCTTCTACCAGAGTTTCGACGTGTTTGGTCTTGACGACCACATCGTCTACGTATGCCTCTACTGTTTTGCCTATCTGGGTAGCCAGACATGTTTGAATCATGTGCTGATATGTTGCGCCGGCGTTTTTGAGTCTGAAGGGCATTGTGTTGAAGCAGAATGGCCCATATGGAGTAATGAATGCCGTTGCGGCCTGGTCTTTCTCCGCCATCTTGATTTGATGGTATCCGGAGTATGCGTCGAGGAAGCACAATGAATCGTGCCCTGCGGTAGCCAGCCCTCTAGTACTGTGGATTTTGCAGGGTCCGTTGAGCCAGCCCTCCAGTACGGTTCCATGCCCTTTAGGGGGTCTTTGCTTTTTGGTTTTTAACCCAGGTGCTTGAGTATGGCGCACCCTTTTACTTCGGACTAGGGTTGTGGTCAAGGCCGGACTGTCCCAAAACCTAGTTTCGGTGTTCCTGGCACTCTCTACCGCATAGTATTTTTGTATGATAGTCGCTAGGTCGATGAAGCGTGTAACTTTGCGACGACTTATGGCGTTCATGATTCCCTTGTCCGTGCAATTGTTGTAGAAAATTGAAATCGCGCTTTCTTTGCAGCAGTGCTTTATCCTGTTCATAACCAGGAGGAATCTGGCCCAGTAATGATGTACTGTTTCATCGGGCTCTTGCCGTATTCGAGATAGATCGCTTATGTTTGGGTGGGCGGGTGGAATCAAGTTCGGAACCCCGCCCAATCTGAGGCTCAAAGGCCAAGAAGTTTCCGGATTTGGAAGCTTGACTTGCTGGATGCTTTCCAACGAATCTAGTCCGATGCCTGACTCTAAGTTCAATATTTGATTAGCGTCCGTCCCTTCGCAGGAATCCGGCTTGGAGGGATCGGGAATCCGGACATAGTTGGTTTTCAACGTAGAAGAAGGGTTGCCGCATTGTTCCTCTACCATGACAACGTGGTGGGTGGCCTGAGGAGAGTTAATCTCTCTCAGATCGGGTTTAATCCCAATCTGATCGTAGTCTGTGGCGACTCCCAGGGCGGCGATGCAATCCAAGAGCTCGTTTACAGAGGAGAGCTCAATCGGATCTAATTGCTCGGCGAATTCCGGGCTAACGTGAAGATCGCTTTTGATGACCTGAGAGGTCATCGTCGGAGCGGTGGCCGAACAGGCGGTCATAAGAAAACCACCTAGCCGAACAGTTTGGCCGGCGGCCAAAGCTCTCTTGACAACGGTACCATCTTTAAAGATGGGAGAAGGCATCCTTCCTGATCGCGACGACACAGAGGAACTCTCAATGAAAGCACCAATGTCGGTGTCAAAACCGGCGGATCTCGGGTAGGGGGTCCCGAACTGTGTGTCTAGGCGGATGGTAACAGGAGACGAGGGACACGATGTTTTTACCCAGGTCCAGGCCCTCTTGATGGAGGTAAAACCCTACGTCCTGCTTGATTAATATTGATGACGTGGGTTACAAGAGTAGATCTACCACGAGATCAAGGAGGCTAAACCCTAGGAGCTAGCCTATGGTATGATTGTTGTTCGTCCTATGGACTAAAGCCATCCTGTTTATATAGACACCGGAGAGGGCTATGGTTACACAGAGTCAGTTACAAAGGTAGGAGATCTACATATCCGTATTGCCAAGCTTGCCTTCCACGCCAAGGAAAGTCCCATCCGGACATGGGACGAAGTCTTCAATCTTGTATCTTCATAGTCTTGGAGTCCGGCCGATGATGATAGTTCGGCTATCCGAACACCCCTTAGTCCGGGACTCCCTCAATGACCAAGTCGGACTAGATTTTAACAAGTGGATCGATGCTGCTGGAATGGTGCAACAGTAAGAGTGACAACAATATAGGAAGAAAGGATATATGGGCAATCTTACTACTTGTAATGTGGGAATTGTGGAAGCATCGGAACGTGATTGTGTTCGATGGAGCTACTCCATCAATCACACAAGTAATCCTTATAATAGTGATCGAGGGGAGAACATGGAAGATGGTGGGCCTACTAAAGGGAAAGGTGGAGGCCTTCATGGCGCTAACGACAGGGATACACGTGAGGAGTTAGCTAGAGTCTCGACATGTACATGGAGTTGGGGCTACGTAATTGTAATATGTAATCACCAATTTGGAGGGGCTCTTTACCCCCACCCCCTTCTCTAACATATAGTACGCACACTCCTACATATTCCAGAGAGAAGACTGAAGGAAATATGCCCCAGAGGCAATAATAAAGTTGTTATTTTATATTTCCTTATTCACGATAAATGTTTATTATTCATGCTAGAATTGTATTAACCGGAAACTTGATACATGTGTGGATATATAGACAAAACACCGTGTCCCTAGTATGCCTCTACTTGACTAGTTCGTTAATCAAAGATGGTTAAGTTTCCTAACCATGGCATGTGTTGTCATTTGATGAACGGGATCACATCATTAGGAGAATGATGTGATGGACCATACCCATTCATTAGCTTAGCATTATGACCTTTCAGTTTTATTACTACTGCTTTCTTCATGTCAAATACATATTCCTCTGACTATGAGATTATGCAGCTCCCGGATACCAGAGGAATTCCTTGTGTGCTATCAAACGTCACAACATAACTGGGTGATTATAAAGATACTCTACAGGAATCTCCGAAGGTGTTTTTTCGGTTGGCATAGATCGAGATTAGGATTTGTCACTCCGAGTATCGGAGAGGTATTTCTGGGCCCTCTCGGTAATGCACATCATAAGAAGCCTTGCAAGAAAAGTGACTAATGAGTTAGTTGCCGGATGATGCATTACGGAACGAGTAAAGAGACTTGACGGTAACGAGGTTGAACTAGGTATGAAGACACCGATGATCGAATCTGGGGTAAGTAACGTACTGATGACAAAGGGAATAACATATGTTGTCATTACGGTTCGACCATTAAAGATCTTCGTAGAATATGTGTGAGCCAATATGAGAATCCAGGTTCCGCTATTGGTTATTGACCGAAGAGGTGTCTCAGTCATGTCTACATAGTTTTCGAACCTGTAGGGTTCGCACGCTTTACGTTCAATGATGATTTTGTATTATATGAGTTATGTGATTTGGTGAACGAATGTTGTTCGGAGTCCCAAATGAGATCTTGGACATGACGAGGAGTCTTGAAATGGTCGAGAGGTAAAGATTGATATATTGGATGATAGTATTCGGGCACCGAAGGTGTTCCGAAATGTATTGGGTACATATCAGAGTACCGGGGGGGGGGGGGTTATCGGAACCCCCGGGGGAAGATATGGGCTATAGGAGGGGAGCACACCAGCCCACAAGGGGTCGCCCGCTGTTATGGTAGGAGGCCGAATAGGAGAAGGAGGAGGGGGTTCGCCCCCCATTCCTTCCTCCTTCCCTCTTCCCTCTTTTCCCTCATCCGGTAAAAGGAAAGGGGGAGGCCGAATTGGACTAGGGGCCCAAGTAGGATTTCTCCTACTTGGGCGCGCCCTAGGATGCCCTCTCCCCATACCTCCTTTATATACATGGGGAGGGGGCACCTAGAACACACGCCAATGATTGTTAGCCATGTGCGCCCCCCCCCACAGTTTATGCCTCCGGTCATATTCACGTGGTGCTTAGGCGAAGCCCTGCGCGAATACCTTCACCACGCCGTCATGCTGACGGAACTCTTCTACTTCCTCGACACTCTACTATATCAAGAGTTCGAGGGACGTCATCGAGGTGAACGTGTGCAAAACTCGTAGGTGTCGTATGTTTGGTACTTGATCGGTCGGAACAAGAAGAAGTTCGACTACATCAACCGCGTTGGCAAACGCTTTCGCTTTCGGTCTACGAGGGTACGTGGACACACTCTCCCCCTCTCGTTGCTATGCATCTCCTACCTAGATCTTGCGTGAGTGTAGGATTTTTTTGGAATTGAATATATGTTCTCCAACAGTGGCATCCAAGCCAGGTCTATGCGTAGATGATATGCACGAGTAGAACACAAAGAGTTGTGGGCGGTGATCGTCATACTGCTTACCACCAATGTCTTATTTTGATTCGGCGATATTGTTGGATGAAGCGGCCTGGACCAGCCTTACATGACCACGTTCATGAGACCAGTTCCACCGACAGACATGCAACTAGTTTTGCATAAAGGTGGCTGGCGGGTGTCTATTTCTCCAACTTTAGTTGAATCGAATTTGACTGCGGCCGGTCCTTGTTGAAGGTTAAAACAACAAACTTGATAAATCACTGTTGTGGTTTTCGTACCGTAGGTAAGAACAGCTCTTGCTAGAAGCCCGTAGTAGCCACGTAAAACTTGCAACAACAAAGTAGAGGACGTCTAACTTGTTTTTGCAGGGCATGCTGTGATGTGATATGGTCAAGACATGATGTGATATACGTTGTTGTATGAGATGATCATGTTTTGTAAAAGTTATCGGCAACTTGCGGGAGCCTTATGGTTGTCGCTTTATTGTATAAAATGCAAACACCATGTAATTGCTTTACTTTATCACTAAGCGATAGCGATAGTTGTAGAAGCAATAGTTGGCGAGACGACCTCGACGCTACGATGGAGATCAAGGTGTCAAGCCGGTGAAGATGGAGATCATGACATTGATTTGGAGACGGAGATCAAAAGCACAAGATATGATGGCCATATCATGTCACATATTTTGATTGCATGTGATGTTTATCTTTATGCATCTTGTTTTGCTTAGTATGGCGGTAGCATTATAAGATGATCCGTTAACTAAATTTCAAGGTATAAGTTTTCTCCCCGAGTATGCACCATTGCGAAAGTTCTTCGTGCTGAGACGCCACGTGATGATCGGGTGTGATAGGCTCTACGTTCACATACAACAGGTGCAAGCCAGTTTTGCACATGCGGAATACTCGGGTTAAACTTGACGAGCCTAGCATGTACATACATGGCCTCGGAACACTGGAGACCGAAAGGTCGAACGTGAATCATATAGTAGATACGATCAACATAGAGATGTTCACCATTGATGACTACTCCATCTCACATGATGATCATACATGGTTTAGTTGACTTGGATCACGTATCATTTAGATGACTTCGGGGATGTCTATCTAAGTGGGAGTTCTTAAGTAATATGACTAATTGAACTTAATTTACCATGAACTTAGTCCTGATAGTTTTCGCATATCTATGTTGTAGATCAATGGCCCGTGCTACCGTTCCCTTGAATTTTAATGCGGTTCCTAGAGAAAGCTAAGTTGAAAGATGATGGTAGCAACTACATGGACTGGTTCCGTAACTTGAGGATTACCCGCATTGCTGCATAGAAGAATTATGTCCTTGATGCACCGCTAGGTGAAAGGCCTGCTGTAGGAGCAGATGCTGATGTTATGAATGTCTGGCAAGCTCGGTTTGATGACTACTCGATAGTTCAGTGTGCCATGATTTACGGCTTAGCATCGGGACTTCAAAGACGTTTTGAACGTCATGGACCATATGAGATGTTCCAGGAGTTGAAGTTAATATTTCAAGCAAATGCCCGAGTTGAGATGTATGAAGTCTTCAACAAGTTCTATAGCTGCAAGATGGAGGAGAACAGTTCTATTAGTGAACACATACTCATTGTGAACATATCATAATCACTTGACTTAGCTGGGAGTTAATCTTCCAGATGATTGTGTCATTGACAGAGTTCTTCAATCGCCGCCACCAAGCTACAAAGGCTTCGTGATGAACTATAATATGCAAGGGATGGAAAATACTATTCCCGAGCTCTTTGCAACGCTCAAAGCCGCGGAGGTAGAAATCAAGAAGGAGCATCAAGTGTTGATGGTTAACAAGACCACTAGTTTCAAGAAAAAGCGCAAGGGAAAGAAGGGGCACTTCAAGAAGAATGGCAAGCAAGTTGCCACTCCCAGGAAGAAACCCAAAGCTTCACCCAATCTTAAAACTGAGTGCTTCTACTTCAAAGGGACTGGTCACTGGAAGCGGAACTGCTCCAAGTATTTGGCCGATAAGAAGGATGGCAAAGTGAACAAAGGTATATTTGATATACATGTTATTGATGTGTACCTTACTAATGCTTGTAGTAGTGGCTGGGTATTTGATACCGGTTCGGCTGCTCATATTTGTAACTCGAAACAGGGACTATGGATTATACGAAGATTGGCTAAGGACGAGGTGACGATGCGTGTCGGGAATGGTTCCAAGGTCGATGTGATCGCCGTCGGCACGCTACCTCTACATCTACCTTCGGGATTAGTTTTAGACCTGAATAATTGTTATTTGGTGCCAACATTGAGCATGAACATTATATATGGATCTTGTTTAGTGCGAGACGGTTATTCATTTAAATCCGAGAATAATGATTGTTCTATTTATATGAGTAATATCTTTTATGGTCATGCACCCTTGAAGAGTGGTCTATTTTTTTGAATCTCGATTGTGGTGATACACATATTCATAATATTGATACCAAAAGATGCAAAACTGATAATGATAGTGCAACATATTTGTGGCACTGTCATTTAGGTCATATTGGTGTAAAGCGCATGAAGAAACTCCATGCAGATGGACTTTTGGAATCACTTGATTATGAATCATTTGATACTTGCAAACCATGCCTCATGGGCAAGATGAATAAAACTCCGTTCTCCAGAACAATGGAACGAGCCAATGACTTATGGGAAATAATACATACCGATGTATGCGGTCCGGTGAGTGTTGAGGCTCGTGGTGGGTATCATTTTTTCTGACCTTCAGAGATGATTTGAGAAGATATGGGTATATCTACTTAATTAAACACAAGTCTGAAACATTTGAAAGTTCAAAGAATTTCAGAGTGAAGTGGAGAATCATTGTAACAAGAAAATAAAGTTTCTATGATCTGATCGCGGAGGCGAATATTTGAGTTACGAGTTTGGCCTTCATTTAAAACAATGTGGAATAGTTTCACAACTCACGCCACCTGGAACACCATAGCGTAATGGTGTGTCCAAACGCCGTAACCGTACTTTATTAGATATGGTGCGATCTATGATGTCTCTTACCAATTTACCACTATCGTTTTGGGGTTATGCATTAGAGACAGCTTCATTCACGTTAAACAAGGGACCGTCAAAATCCGTGGAGACGACACCGTATGAACTATGGTTTGGCAATAAACCTAAGCTGTCGTTTCTTAAAGTTTGGGGATGCGATGCTTATGTCAAAATGCTTCAGCCTGATAAGCTCGAGCCCAAATCGGAGAAGTGCATCTTTATAGGATAATCTAAGGAAACAATTGGGTACACCTTCTACCACAGATCCGAAGGCAAGATCTTTGTTGCCAAGAATGGAACCTTTCTAGAGAAGGAGTTTCTCTCGAAAGAAGTGGGTGGGAGGAAAGTACAACTTGATGAGGTAATTGTACCTTCTATCAATTTGAAAGTAGCTCATCCGAGAAATCCGTTCCCGTGATGCCTACACCAACTAGAGAGGAAGCTAATGATGATGATCATGAACCTTCAGATCAAGTTACTATTGAACCTTGTAGGTCAACCAGAGCATGATCCGCACCAGAGTGGTACGGCAATCCTGTTCTGGAAGTCATGTTACTTGACCATGACGAACCTACAAACTATGAAGAAGCTATGATGAGCCCCGATTCTGATAAATGGCCTGAGGCCATGAAATCTGAGATAGGATCCATGTATGAGAACAAAGTGTGGACATTGGTGGATTTGCCCGATGATCGGCGACCCATAGAGAATAAATGGATCTTCAAGAAGAAGATTGACACTGATGGTAATGTTACTGTCTATAAAGCTTGACTTGTCGTGAAAGGTTTTCGACAAGTTCAAGGATTTGACTATGATGAGACTTTCTCACCCGTAACGATGCTTAAGTCTGTCCGAATCATGTTAGCAATTGCCGCATTTTATGATTATGAAATCTGGCAAATGGATGTCAAAACTGCATTCCTTAATGGATTTCTTAAAAAAGAGTTGTATATGATGCAACTAGAAGGTTTTGTCGATCCTAAAGGTGCTAACAAAGTGTGCAAGCTCCAGTGATCCATTTATGGACTGGTGCAAGCCTCTTGGAGTTGGAATACACACTTTGATGAGGTGATCAAAGCATATGGTTTTATACAGACTTTCGGAGAAGCCTGTATTTACAAGAAAGTGAGTTTGAGCTCTGTAGCATTTCTAATATTATATGTGGATGCCATATTGTTGATTGGAAATGATATAGAATTTCTGGATAGCGTAAAAGTATATTTGAATAAAAAAATTTCAATGAAAGACCTCGGTGAAGCTGCTTATATATTAGGTATCAAAATCCATAGAGATAGATCAAGACACTTGATAGGACTTTCACAAAGCACATACCTTGATAAAGTTTTGAAGAAGTTCAAAATGAATCAGTCAAAGAAAGGGTTCTTGCCTGTGTTACAAGGTGTGAAGTTGAGTCAAACTCAATGCCTGACCACTCCAGAAGATAGAGAGAAAATGAAAGTCATTCCCTATGCCTCATCCATAGGTTCTATCATGTATGTTATGCTGTGTACCAGACCTGATGTGTGCCTTGCTATAAGTTTAGCAGGGAGGTACCAAAGTAATCCAGGAGTGGATCACTGGACATCGGTCAAGAACATCCTGAAGTACCTGAAAAGGACTAGGGATATGTTTCTCGTTTATGGAGGTGACAAAGAGCTCGTCGTAAATGGTTACGTCGATGCTAGCTTTGACTGTATAACATCAAAATTTTCAATCTGGATGTTATACATAGATCATTCTTATGCACCCATGATTGATTGTATTTTGTTCTTTTGTTTCGCTTGCATTTTGATCTAAGAGGCCTTAAGCAACTCAAGGACCAATTTGAGAGAGTTGGAAGTTTCGCAAAAAATCCAATTTTGATTTATCAAAATTTGGTATTTGGGTCAAATTGTTTTTCAAAATTCTTTTTTCCAAATATTTTAAAAATAATGAGAGAAGATAATAGGACTTCTTCAAATCAGTAGAAAAATATTGGAAATTGATTTTTAAATTTTTGAGAGTTTATTTGATTTTATTCGCTAGTTTATTTCTTAGTTAGCGGAGTGGAACTGTAATGTTTTTTTAGTTTAGGCATATAAGTCTAGAAAAATGTTCACGAGGTCACTAATAAGGCCATTTAGATACTTGAATTTTTCTGGAATTTTTAGGATTATATTTATATTTTCTTCAAGTGTTTTTAGTCTCTCGAAAATTGTTAAAAAAACGCGCTGCCGAACTGGGCTGGCCCAGCTCAAGCCAGTCCGCGGCCTAGCTCCCGCCACCGCCCTCGCGCCCGATTGACTCGGGACGGGAGTCCCCGTTGCCGCCACCGGCAGGAGTCCGAGCCGGATTCCGCCTCGCCTCGCCCCTTGTCCAAGTCGGCCACCCCGAACCCCTCTTTATAAGCCGCCGCCCCCGCCGCCTCTCCACCCCGTCCCAAGCCGCCGCCTGAGCCCGCGCAGCTGCCGATCCCGTGCCGCCGC
>NC_041391.1:464728151-464854654 GCF_002162155.2 Triticum dicoccoides | reverse complement strand
CCGGAGCCGCCGCCCCGCCTCGGCGAGCCACCGCCTCTACCGTTGACCAAACCGGCCGAACCAGTAATAACTGATCCGACCACCGGTTTTCTCTATTTTTTCGGTTTTTAGATTAAATCGGTTTATTTTTTTAGTTCGTTTAATTAGTGAATGTTCACCCATTTAGATCTATTAATGAATGAATTTGTTCCTTAGTCTCTGTTAGCGGACGTTCGTCCGGTATATTTTTTCTTTTTCTGTTTATTTTCGGCCAGGGACCTATTCGTGAATAGTTTTATCGCAGATTAGCCCCTGATCTTCAAACTAGCACAACTTTTAGCTCGTTTATCCAAATTCGGTGAAACCAACGCCTAAATCTTCAGAACAATCCCCTCTATCCAGTAAACCAACTTGAACATGATTTTGATAATTTAACATTTGAGTTTAGTCCAGATTAGTATTTGATCTTGTTTTCTTTGTATCTTGAGTTTCGTAGCTCCGTTTGAGTTGATTCTTTTTGCTAATCGTAGCTAATCACATCTACCTACTGTTAGGATCTAATCCACATAAATATAATGTTGTTAAATTTTGTTTTCTATTTAGATTAGTTATTTTCTTGTTTCAAGTTTTATTTGGATCTTTTCTCGATTTCTTTTTGCATTGTTTGCTTGGTTGCTTATGTATGCTATTGTTTGTCTACGCTAGATTTTCGGGAGTGCGAAGTTTGTTAATACGAATCTCTAGAGTTTTCCGATCGTCAGCAAGGCAAGTTATAATTTGATCATACTTTTCTATACCCCGTTTTTACTATGCATTAGTATTGCCCTCAAATATTTGCATGAGCAAGATTGGGAACATGTGGTTGGTTGCAGTACTTGAGGTAGGAACCTATTACCTTTGATCACCCTGGGAATATAGGTTATGCTCAATTATTGCTTAGCCATGCTCGTAGATGGGGATTGGATCGTGTCGTACATGGAAGATGTGAGAGATAATAATTTTGGATAACATTAAGGTGGCAACTTTAATACACATCTGGGTGGATTGGTTGGGGCACCTGGGGAAACCAGTGCTTGCCCATGGGAATCCTAGAGTACCGGTGTGATTTTCCCTCGGTTCGCCACCCAGGCTCAAAGGGATCATATGATATTTCATGCCTAGAAACTTCTGTGTGCAGCCACAAGCCATTATGGGCTCTGGCATAGTTGAGTAAGTTGTGTGAGCGCTTGAAGAGGTGGACTAGCAGATGTAGGGGAAAGTAGGTGTACCGGTCTACCCAGAGTAGACAGTTAATGCTTCAGAAAGACTATGTCTCGATATTACGATCATGGATGCGGTCGAGTCTTGTGGGGAAAAGTGCACAACCTCTACAGAGTGTATACTAATCATGGTTAGCCGTGTCGCCAGTTATGGACATCTTGAGTATGTAGAAGTGGATATTATTATTGATCTCATCACTCTTTAATTAATGAATTGGGTTTAAGGATGATACATGTTTAATGGTGGGATTGAGTTGGAGGAACCTTCTCAAATCATTGGTACAACTTTGTAGTTAGTAAAATTATTCCTTTGTTGTAGGAAAAAAATAGCTTTATGCAAAACATTATAGAGCCTATACCAGCCAAATATGCATGTAGATATAGTTTCTTGCATTCATTGCTCTACAGTGTAACTCTGCAAGCATATTCCATGTGCTGACCTACATGGCTGCAACGTCTCATGTTGCTGACTTTACCAACGAAGAATAAGGTGCGATAGGTTATTGTCATGCACTCAGTTATGCCATTGGAGTTGATGGACTCATTTATCTTCGAAGCTTCCGCGGTTATTTAGTTTAGATGGCCTTCTACCATATTATTTGTGTAACATATACTCTTTATGAGGACCTCGATGTAATAAGTGTGTGATTGAACTCTGTTATAATTCCTCGAGTATTGTGTGTGTCAGGCATACCGATCTAGAGATGACAGTTAAGCACAGATACTTCAGTCCATTGGGATCGTGGTCGCTGCATTGACACTGATCCGGATGACTCTAAGTCACAAACCAGATACGTATTTTTATTGAATGGTGGAGCTGTCAGTTGGTGCAGTTCCAAGCAAAGCCTCGTGGCGGGATCTACATGTGAACAGTACATAGCTGCTTCGGAAGCAGCAAATGAAGGAGTCTGGATGAAGGAGTTCATATCTGATCCAGGTGTAATACCTAGTGCATTGGGTCCAATGAAAATATTTTTTGACAATACTGGAGCAATTGCCTTAGCGAAGGAATCCAGATTTCACAAAAAAAGACCAAACACATCAAGAGACGCTTCAACTCCATCTGTGATCTAGTCAAGAAGGGAGACATAAAGATTCACAAAATGCACACGGATCTGAATGTAGCAGACCCGTTGACTAAGCCTCTTCCACGAGCAAAACAGATCAACACCAAGACTCCATGGGTGTTAGAATCATTACAATGTAATCTAGATTACTGACTCTAGTGCAAGTGGGTGACTGAAGGAAATACGCCCTAGAGGCAATAATACAATTGTTATTTTATATTTCCTTATTCATGATAATTTTTTATTATTCATGCTAGAATTGTATTAACCGGAAACTTGATACATGTGTGGATATATAGACAAAACACCGTGTCCCTAGTATGCGTCTACTTGACTAGCTCGTTAATCAAAGATGGTTAAGTTTCCTAACCATGGACATGTGTTGTCATTTGATGAACGGGATCACATCATTAGGAGAATGATGTGATGGACAAGACACATTCATTAGCTTAGCATTATGATCGTTCAGTTTTATTGCTACTGCTTTCTTCATGTCAAATACATATTCCTCCGACTACGAGATTATGCAACTCACGAAAACCCGATGAATGCCTTGTGTGCTATCAAACGTCACAAAGTAACTGTGTGATTATAAAGATGCTCTACAGGTATCTCCAAAGGTGTTTGTTGGGTTGGAATAGATCGAGATTAGGATTTGTCACTCCGAGTATCGGAGAGGTACTACTGTAGGATGTTGCTAACGCGACACTATGATCAGAGACCCTTTCACGAAACTGTGTATGATGCATTGATCACAGACGGTGGTGTAAAAGAACCCTAAACAAGGTGCAAAACATTTGCGATGGCGGAGCCATTAAACACAATTCAGATTTTAGTTATGTGTGCGATGCAGGGCACACGGTTAGTCCATTCGAACTATTTGCGATGAGGCAAAACAATATAAACGGCAACCATATCAATGTGTGTGCGATATACGCCATACAGTTTGCTCTGATGAACTGTTTGCTATTAGGGAGTGCAACAGAAACAATTAGCCATATCAAGGTGTGTGTGATATATGGCATACGATTCACTCAGACGAATTATTTTTGATTAAGGAACACAACAGAAACGGTTCAACTTAACAAGATGTGTCTGATATGCGGCATACAGTTCACATGGATGAACTGTTTGCGATGAGCCAAAAGAACACAAATGAGACCTGTAAACAAGATGTGTGTGATACGTGGCAAACAGCCGACTCAGATGAACTATTTGCGATGAGAAATTACAACACAAATGGTTAATACAGTAAGTTCATGCGCGGTTTTGTGTGTATAAAAATCTTTGAAAACTGCAAACTAGTTGCTTGCGGTGGCTAGGAGTATCGCACGATGCGTCTACGAGTACTCGTGTGCGATGATTAGTAAGTTACACAAACATTTCCTTATGTTTTCATGTGTGTGAATTTGCAATATGGACAGTTAATATGCAAATGCCTTCTGGACATCGGGCACACGCTTAAACTCAAAGAACCGTGTATGATACTAATACTTTCCATGAAAATTTAAGAACTTGGCTAACATCATTTGAGTAACATATATATATATATATATATATATAGTGGTTACACTCACTACAAAAAAAAGACACATCCGTGACATTTTGGGCCGAACGATTTTTTTTCTGTCATGCTTATGAGACTTCTATGACGATAATTGTGACAAAACCCGGTATCATCATAGATGTGGTGGGCTCCTACTTCTATGACAAAAAATCATGACAGAAAATGGACTTTTCGTCCTGGGCGGGCCGGATACCCAGCTGCATGACATTCTTTGGACTGTCCATGACGGAAAAAACCATAGTAGAAGCAAGGGCGAGGAAAATATCGGGGTGTTCCCGGTTACGGTGGGTGGTCGGGGCCGAGCGATGCACGGAGGTTTGCGCATTTCTCTCGTACACGCACGCGCATGGGTGCGAGGCGTTGGGCTCTAACTGAACCCGAGCGAGGCGTTCGCCTACTGAACCTGAGCGACTGCACTGCAGGCTACGCGTTACTGAACCCGAGCGATCGATCGATGGCTGTTAATTGAACCTGATCGAGTGATTCCTTCGCTACTGCTGCTAATTGAAGCCGATCAATGCTACCTCTGGATGAACAGTGAGTCTTGTTGGGGGGGGGGTTGGATGAATAGTTGCCGGTGGGGGGTTGGATGAATAGTTCCCGGTGGGGGGTTGGATGAACATGACCCCCATGGTGTTGCCACTGGATGAACAGGACCCCGATCGATCGAGCCGGTTGGGCGTGGATGAACAGGACCCCGTGGAGGGCTGGATGAACAGGACCCCATGGAGGGATGGATGAATAGTAGCTGGTGGAGGGCTTGTTGAACAGTAACCAGTGGAGGGCTGGATGAACAGTAGCTTGTGGATGAACAGTCATAGGTGGAGGCTGGAGGAGGTCGACGGTGGATGAACAATAGCCCGTGGAGGCTGGAGGAGGTCGACGGTTGAGATGAACAGTATCCCATGGAGTCCCATTTTGCGGTACGCCACACCCCTCCCAATTAATAGGACACGTAGCGCTCCAACACAAGTTCGTTTACTCTATTTTGCGGTACGCCACACCCCTCCCGATCAACAGGACCCCGTTTCAACCATAGGAGGTCCAACAGAAGTCCATTTCGTCTGTTTTGCGGTACACCAGACCCCTCCCGATGAACAGGATCCCGTTTCGACCATGGCCAGTCGAACACAAGGCCGTTTCCTTCGTTCTACGGTACGCCAGGCCTCGTTTCCGTCGGCTGTTCCGTCCAACCCGGTTGGCTCCCGATGAACATGATGACACATTCTGTTCTGACCCAGCCGGTTGGCTCCCCATGAACACGATAACGACATAGTTTCTCCATTCCGACCCAACCATGTACACGAGCCTTTGCCATACGTATGCGTGAGTAGGCATTCAAGAACCCGTCGTCGGTGTCAAAACCGGCAGATCTCGGGTAGGGGGTCCCGAACTATGCGTTTGAGGATCAAAGGTAATAAGAGGCAGGGGACACGATGTTTACGCAGGTTCGGGCCCTCTTAATGGAGGTAATACCCTACTTCCTGCTTGATTGATTTTTATGAGTATAGGGGTTACAAGAGTTGATCTAGCTCGAGATCGTAATGGCTAAACCCTAGATGTCTAGCCTATATGATTGTGATCTTGCCCTATAGACTAAACCCTCCGGTTTATATAGACACCGGAGGGATCTAGGGTTGTATAGAGAAAGGAAGGTGCATGATCTGAATGCCAAGCTTGCCATCCACGCAAAGGAGAGTCCCATCCGGACACGGGGAAAGGTGTTTAATCTCACATCTTCACGACCCATTAGTCCAGCCCATATCATATAGCCCGGACACCCAAGGACTCCCTCAGTAGCCCCTGAACCAGGATTCAATGGCGACGTATCCGGCGTGCAGATTGTCTTTGACATTGCAAGGCGGGTTCCCCTTCCGAATACTCCAAAGCAGCTTTCTACATACAAGAGTTGTATCCGGCCCTGTTTAACAGGTACATCCCTAAGTTGTAAAAAGCAGCAATACTTAAAATAATTCACGTCCACGGGCTACATCTTCTGCGAGACGTTATGTCTGGGCTTATTATTATTCTGAACCGTTTTACAGCCTCGTTTCGCATTTCGAGGCACAACCAATGACACGTCTTGTCAAAGGAGAGATCATGTCCCCTTATCACGGGATTCTCATCAATTGGGGTTTTGGGTAATCCAACCATGCAGTTCGCAGGCCCCCTTGGGAATAGGTGAGATTTAAGACTTATGAGGGGGCGCTTGATACTCGCTGCCTCTATAAGAGGACAAAGACCCATCTGTTCACCTCACACCTTCTTCTTCCTCTGCCTTCCAATCCCCCAAGCTCCAGTGCCTATGTTCTAATTTTTTCCTCCGCCCCAACTTCTCCAGCAATGGCCGGATCTGGCTTTCAAGGCAAGTGGATTCCCTCCTCTGTATCAGAGAAGAACATCCAGGATCTGCGGGAGGCGAGGTACCTGACGACGGAGATCAAACACAGGCTTCCAACCCCAGGGCAGGTCATCCCCACCCCAGAGCCCGGCGAAAGGTGGTTTTTATCCCTCACTTCCTCCGAGGACTCGGGTTCGCCCTTCACCCCTTCGTCCGAGGTCTCATGTACTACTACGGGCTGGATTTCCATGATCTGGCCCCGAATTCCTTCCTCCTCATCTTGGCGTTTATCGTCATGTGTGAGGTATTTCTCCGTGTCCCTCCACACTTCGGCTTATGGCTCAACGTTTTTAATGTGAAGCCGAAGGTGGTTGAAGTCCAACACGCTGAGTGCGGCGGCGCCATGGTGAGCAAGCTCAACCATGTTACCTGGCCTAAAGGAAGATTTGTGGATACTGTCAAGGTGTGGCAGCAGGAGTGGTTCTATATCACCGAACCCTGCAGCACCAAGTGGGATGCTATTCCTGCCTTCAGATCTAGACCTCCGTCGCGGGTCGCATCCTGGACCAACAAAGGCCTAGATTGGGGTCCCTTGACGAAGTGTCGACGCTACATAAGTGTATCAAGAGCATGATAAAAAAGGGCATCGCCCTTGCTGGTGCGATTCAGGTGATGCTCATCCGCCGAGCTCTCCCTTGCCAACGATGACCTCTCAAAATGTGGGAGTTCAATCCGGAGGGGCCACGGACCATGCAACACTTCTTTGGTACAATGCACAAAGGGATCTAGAAGCTGCTCTTTAAGAAGCAGAAGACGTGACCACGGACGTCTGACGACACCGGCCTCGACTACAACAATCCGGCATCCCCGGTAAGTATCATATTTCCGAACATTACTTAGCTTGTCAATCTTAGGGAGGGGTCCTGAAAGTTCCATCTCCTGAACAGGACTGGATAAAGAAGGCCGAGCGGATTAAGTTTCCGGCCCCGCTCCCCGAAAACCCAGCTGATCCTCTGTTAATGAAGATGCTGGTCCTGGCGCCCTACCAAGTGCCGGCAAAGAAGGACAAGAAGAAGAAGACCAAGGAGGCCGAAGGTGGCCTCCATCCCGAAGAAACTTCGGGCGCCGTGTCCGGAGGAACCAAAGCTCCTTCCTCTCATGAGGAAGACGAAGACGAGGAGGAGGAGGAGGAGCAGGAGGAAGCAGAGAACCCTCCTCCCAAAGGCAAAAAGAGGGCGACCTCCGTAGATCCGGAGGAGGGGGCATCCAAAAGGGGAAGGATATCCCTCTCAGATGACTCGGATTCGGGCACCGAGGCCGTCCCCAAGCACCGCCCCCAAACCAAGCCCCTCGCTGAATCGTAAGCTCCTTAAGATGTCTTATATACATCTAATATTTTTGTAGATTATAAGGATAATATCAAATTTCATATTCTAGTCCGGCCCGTGACATTCCTCAAGAATCGTCGTCATGGGGGAACTTTCGCCGGAGAAGATGGATAGCGAGACGCCTCCACGAGGTTCCTCTCCTCCTAGGGCGGACGATCCCGAGGTGTCGTCCCAAAGGATATCTCCAGGCTCCGGAGAAGTGCGGGAGGAGACCAATGCGGCACTAGAGTCTGTCGAGAACATGGGGGGGGGGGGCGCAACCCCCATGGAGACCGGCCACATGGGCCCTGGATCATCCGACTCTCAGCCGTATAATGTTCTAGAGACCCAAACGGTTCCGGAATCGGATCAGCAGCCCCCGCTACAGGAGGGGGAGACGACGACCTCTATGAATGCAGAGGCGCCGAACATGCTGTTGGATGCACTGCAAAGTGCATCCGTCTTGGAGGAGCACCATACCTTAATGGGTACGGTGGTTAAAAAGGTTCAGTCTGCTAAAAGTGGACTGAATGAAGCCTTCACGAGCCTACTAACAGGCTTCAAGGTATGCGATGTAATGTCTTTTAGCCGCTTTCCATAAAAATCCGCCTATATATATAGATTGTAGCCCTTGAGACTCTGTTTGGCCAATGAGGAAGGGCGAACAGAGGGTCTATAGATATCTACAGGAAATAACA
Organism: Triticum dicoccoides; assembly: GCF_002162155.2. Lineage (NCBI taxonomy): Eukaryota > Viridiplantae > Streptophyta > Magnoliopsida > Poales > Poaceae > Triticum > Triticum dicoccoides. Next base: position 464,846,376 of record NC_041391.1, on the reverse strand, counting down.
TACTTATCCATTTTGATAAAAATCAGGCTTCACTGTTAGCGGCGACCGCTCAGGCCACCGAAGTTTCCGAACTGAAGCGGAAACTGCAGCTGGTCGATGAGGACAATATCCGGATTAACAAGCGGCTCGACAAGGCGCAAGGTATGTTTTCAAGTGCTCCATGTCCATTTGCATTAGTTTGCAAATGCTAAGTTGAAGCTCAAGCGCTGCCGTATGCATAATTGCAGATGGCGCTGCTGAGGTCGAGACCCTCAAGAGTGACCTTGCCCGCGCAAAGGATCAAGCAAGGGTGAGCGATTAGGCCGTTGAGAAAGCGGCTGTCGATTTAAAGGACGAACAGGCCAACCGGCGTCAGTTCGAGGAGCACGTATCCAAGATTGAGCAAGAGCTCAAAGACAATTGCAAGTGCGAGCTCCTTGAGGAGGAGAATAAAGTGAAAGCGGCCGAACTCGCCAAGGCCCTTCAGGACGCCCAACAGGCAAGGTCCGAATCCTGAGCGGCTCGCGAGGAGCTCTGATAGGCCGGACAGATAGCGGCTGGTAAGCCCTTTCTTTTACTGTCTAAGTTTGGCAATTAGAGGTATGCCTTACTTAATCGACTATGGAGTTCTCCAGATGCCTTTGCGGATCTTCCAAAGAGCGCCGCTGATGCAGCGCAATTCTACCGGGCCCATGAGGGACATGGGACGAAGAAGCTATTCTGGTCGCGATTCGTGACGCTGCTGAACGACCAGTTGGTGCAGTGGGCCGAGCTGCATAAGATGCCTGGAGCAGCCATGAAGGAGGTCATACTCTGGCTTTGGCCGGCTGAACCCGCTTCGAGCAGCTATTTTGGCCTAGTGCGGCGACTCATCGATGTCGTGCCCCGAATTTATGCCATCAAATGGTTGGTGTGCATAGAAGGTGCACAGAGGGCCTTCGCCCGCGTCAAGGTTTACTGGGCCAAGCTGAAAGCCGCCGTTGTCGCGGTGGAGGGTCCCCCCGAAGGCAAGGACCACCGCACGCCAGAGCATTATTTAAACAACGTCCTCGAGGGTGCTCGCTTGATAGAGGGTCAATGCTCAAAGGACATTATATTCGAATGAATGTATCAAAATGACCCGGTCATGTGTATTATAGATATTAAGGCTTTGTAATATATTTGTGCCATCATCTGAAGTTCTTTTTCCTCCTGTGCGGTTGTTTTTAATGCCTGAGAGTTTTCCGGTCGTCAACTTCGACCCCCACGTAGATACTATGAGGGTGTTCGGAATCGCACATCAGCACTCTTGACCCAGCGTCTTGGTCCGTGATGGAGGTGTCAATGCGGCGAACCAGGCAATCAAACTATACGACTTTACCACTCTCAATTAGCCATAGGAGTTTGACAATGGGGCTATAAAGTAGACTCTAGTATGTATGTGACTATCTGAATGTGGATGCGCTACATATATGACTGGAAAAACAGTCCTTCGTTTAATACGGAAAAATCGTTAAAGATTTAGTAAGTCATCGAACGACTGACCAGCTCTCGCCGCATCATCACAGTCAGTTTTCGGCTTTCTCTACCGAGGTGCTTGACCGGACGGACCAGAAACACAATCGCAATAGTTCTTCCTTTACTACCCTAGCCGAACAAATGGAACGTAAGGTAGCGAACACAGGAGGCGGGCAACCCAACTATTGATCAAAGACATGATTCGGAGCCGATGCATATAATGCCAAGCTCGGGACGCTGAAGTGTGCTACAAAGCTTTTCGGGCTTTCGTTTAGTGGCACATATATGGCCGTATAGAGCCCCTGGCAACGGGTGTCGAGGTATGTGAGAGAACTAGAGAGGCGGAGTACAGTTTTATGAATAAAGTTGATACCAAAAGAATTGTCCCTACTAGGACCTGATTGGTACGTCAAGACGTGATCTTACAGAGGGTACCATAAGTAGCAAAATCATTTTACATGCCGGGGGTCTAATAATAAGGAGAAAAGCTCAGTACAGGTCCTTTAAAAAAGGTTTGTTTCGAAAAGTCCTTTGGGTGTCCTGCCGCACGTCTGTGCCTCTTTCGCCTTGTAGAGAGGGGTTCCTTAAAGGGAACAGTCTTCTGTTTCCCGTATGAAACCGGGCTCGAAGTGAGTCCTTGTAAATCCGTAGGATACATGGGCTCGAATGCACATGTGGTAGAAAAGTAAGCAAAGAAGAGTGGAAGCCCATACAGGGTCGAGCCGTACTATAGACCTTCTCGTATTGTGCCTCTGCTGATGCCCAAGGTATTTTGAGTGCGTAATGATGCATGCGTGGTACACATTCTGGGGGTGTGTGCGGCGATCGACGGAGGCGAAACTGCTAGTCTAGCTCTGGAAGTACTGACCAGACTCTTTTGACAAAGTCCGGCGGCTTGATGGCTGACGAGGTGTGTGGCTTGAGTGGTCCATTCTGTACTTCAGCTATGAGAGCCACGGTGTGCTCCTCGGTGCGGAGGGAGCATTCCTGTGACAGCCTGGTTTTTGCCCTCTTTTCTCTTCTGGTTTTCAGTTGGGTTTGGATTTAAATTTTGAGTTTGAATCATTTCAGTTGGACTTAAAATACTTGGGCATCACCTTGACTTTCACCCAAGTGGCTCACTCCTCCTCCAAACCATCATTTCCTCTATGTTCTACCTCAAAATAATGTCATGGATATTTTTCTTTAATGAAAAATATTCATTTTCCTCATAAAAACCCTAAACAGAAACTTGTGCTCCAAAGCCACCCCTATTTTTCTTGCCCACAAAAATTTGAGAAAATTCGCAAAAATCCTTTGAACCCTAGGGCACCTCCTTGAGAAAAAATATCACACCACATTTTGGAATATTTTTGCTACAGAAATTATTTTCTGTTCTGGACAGAAATGGTAGTTTCTATAGCAACTACCATTTTACTTGCTCCATTGGTGCTGCATTTTCTTGTGCATCACTACCCTCCTAGATCATTACTAACCACCAAAGCACAGCTCCCAACTCCCAGCCATTTAACCACATCAAGCTCTCAAAGTTACTGTCCAGTAACTTGCAGTGAAGTAAAAACCATGTTCACTGCGTTTGAGCTCAAACCAAAGTATGGTAACCTCGAAATCTACCACGGACAACACGCCAGACATGAAGTTTAGGCTTAGCTCGGCCTGAGGTCAGAGTTCACGCAGTGACTGCGTTCGACCAAGCGTGCCGGCATGCAGCCGACGCACTCTGTGTCATGCCCGAGCCTCTGTTGCTTGCGTGATCACTTCCCCGCCTGCCAAACCTTGCCAAACCCCGCCACCATCACCGTCCCGACGCCATTAACTTCACCCTGGCACTCGTTGACGCCGGAGTTCACCGCAGCAAGCACGGGCACGGTCCGGCCAACCTAACAATGCGCTGCGCACTGTGTTCGTCGCCTTCTCCTCGCTCATGTGCTCGTCTCCGCGTGCCCACAGTTCTCGCATGAGTTGCGTCACCTTCCCCCTCTCTCACTGACGCTGCTTGTCGCTGGGCGCAGCATCCAAGTGTCCTCTGGCGGAGCCCGAGCACCTCTCGTCGCTCGGCTATAAATAGATCTCTCCCCAGCCTCCTCGAGCATCATCCACTCCTCATAGACACTCCACAAACCTGTAGAAAGCCGTGGCCTGGCCGGGCAGGCCTCGGGCCGCCGTCCCCGAGCTTGAGCTCGCTGGTGATCCTCTTTGTCCGTCCGCACCACTCCAGCCCCTCCCAAGCTCAGGCGACCCTTCCAGGGCCTCCCCCGTGCCTCGGTGGTGTCGCTCCACCCGATTGGAGCCCCTGGTGCTGCCTCTAGTCGTCGTTGTCTCAAACTCCAGCGACCTCTGCTTTCTGTCGCCGCTGGAGAGGCCATTTATGACGCTGTCCGACCACCCCTAGCTAACCTACGGGTACGGGCAGGTGCGCCTCTGTCCCCTCTTTCGATCCCTCCCTCCAGTTTTGGCCAAGGAGCCCTCCTCGCCGGTGTGTGCTCCGGCGGAGCCCCGCCGCCCTCTGTCTCTTTCACCCCCTCCCTCTCACCTGACTAGCGGGGCCCGCTAGTTAGCCACTCTGTACGCGCCCGAAGCGGTATGAGTGGAGGCGCCCTGCAGGGTTTACGCCTTCGACGTCACCCCCCTAGTTCTGTTTATTTAAATTCAAAATTTATATAATTCCAGAACACTTCAAACAGCCACAACTTTTTAACCATAAGTCCAAATGAATTGATTCTTTTTGCATTGTGTTCTGTATGGAAATCTCTAGCAGCACACCTAATATGGGATTTTTCCCTGCTGCCTAGATTTTTTGGTAAATTTCAGAAGGGTTCTTGATATTTTCTTGTTTTGTTTATAACTGTTTTTCAGAAGGTGGAGCTTGTCTTGAGGATCACCAGGGAGAGTGTGACCCTCATCTGCACTAAGGCAAGCCACAACAACATTTTCATGGTGCCATTGCAATATTTGTGATTTATTTTCAACTTGAATGGTTAAATTAGTTCATGCATTTAAATCACCTAGTTAAATAATTATTTTTATTCTGTTGCAAGCTATTTCTTGTGGGTATGTTGTTTTACAGAAAGTTAAGAGTTAACTAAGTTAGATTTAAGTGATTATAAGTGATGATAGTCTATGGAGAAATAATTTGCTTATAAGGAGGACTAGTTTTGAAGAATATTTTCTTGAGTAAGAAAATGATTATGCTAAGTTTTGCCATGATTAGTTGCTGCATAGACATGACCAGAATAGTGCCACGAGTTTCTGAAATGTTTGGTTAGTGCTTGATATAAGTTGACCCGGTATGGTTCTGATGAGTAGTGAAGCATGTTATATGAGTGCATTTGCAAGGCATGTCATGACACCGGTCATTTTTATCTTAAGTTGAACCTGATAATAAATCAACTTGAACATATCGTTGATCGGGTCATGGTGCCACTGAATCGAGTTTTTCCCAGCGCAACTACATTTTCCTTTATGGGAAGGCCTTTATTCGGTCCGTTGTCATGCCTCTGGTCGGTACCTCCAATGAGGGAAGGTTATGGGCGTGCGGTACCCTGGCCCGGTAAGCAGACATAACCTTGTGTGGCCGTTGATGTTGTTATGGTACCTTGTCCCCGATTGGGACCGTTTTACCTTATGTGGCCGTTTTGCCACGACGGTGGCCGTTGGTGTCTGGGGTAGACATGGGGCCACCCATGACTTAGCCCAGTGGGGAGTTAGTTAGAGTGGCCAGGAGAGTGTCATGGCAATGGAGGGGTTTTGTTGGAATGCCGTTGGTCCACCCAAATGGGAGTGCGAGGCCATGGGTTCCTTGGTGTGGGTACAGTGCGCTACCTCTGCAGAGTGTATTTAATCTACCGATAGCCGAGTCCACAGTTACGGACACGCTCGAAAGTAGGTCACACCATGGGTCAACGTTTTAAATAAATCTTGCACACTAAAATAACATGGCATTGTTGGAAAGATGACGATTGAATAACCATGTTGATGTTGATGACCAAGATGTTGGTCCGTTTGTGATCCGAGAAAGATCACCGTTTGGTTGCGAGGCAACCCATTTGATGACCAAGTTGTTGGTCCATTTGTGATCCGAGCAAGATCACCGTTTGGTTGCGTGGCAACCCGTTTGATGACCACATGGTTGGTCCGTTTTGTGATCCGAGAGAGATCACCCTTGGTTACTGTAACCCGTTGGTAAGCAAGTCCGTGGGACTTGAGGCACGAGATTTGATTCACTGCATCCAAAGCATGATCTTGCATTAAGGATTAAATTGGTTAATATCATGATATTGTTTGTCATTATGTTTATGCTTGTTGTGAGCTTGCAAGTACATTCAATGTACTGACCTGGCTTGTCATGCCAGATTTCAGGAAAGGTTCGTTTGAACGGAGTGCTGTTCGAGTCTAGATTGTGTTCACATCGGTGTCCCTGTGCTATGAAGTCCCGCTTCGTCGTCGTTCCGCTGCCGCGTAGTCGTCATGATCGAGGCCCCCTTATGTTCATTAAATAATGTACATATTGTTCAGCCGCACCGTGTGTGCCGCTTGGCCTCCTGACTTGTTGTAATATGAACTATGTTCCTCTAGCATCAATAAAGCGGTTGTATTTTGCACCAAGATGTTGTGTGTTGCCAGAAGACATGGTCTCTAGACTGGCAATGCAAGGTAAACCGGTTGCTCTGAGCCGGGGTGCCACAATTCCGTGTTTCCATTGACTGTTATGACGCCGCATGGACCGGGCATCTTGAGCTTTAAATAATCATAGTGCGGCACCGCATTGAATTGAGCAAAAGCGGTCTGTCCGAGCAGTGCATGATAGCCACTTCGGAAGGGTACGATATCGGAGATTAAGTCTCTGCGGAAGTTGTCGGGCGAGCCGAAGACAACTTCCAATGTTACTGAGCCCGAGCAACGGGCCTCTACTCCAGGTATTACTCCTTTAAAGGTAGTTTTAGTGGGCTTGATTCTTGACGGATCAAACCCATTTTGCGGATGGTGTCCTGATAGAACAGGTTGAGGCTACTGCCACCGTCCATGAGGACTTGTGTGAGATGGAATCCGTCGATGATTGGGTCGACGACCAAAGCTGTCGATCCTCTATGACGGATGCTGGTTGGGTGGTTCTTTCGATCGAAGGTGATCGGGCAAGCCGACCATGGGTTGAATTTTGGGGCGACTGGCTCTAGACGTTCCTTAATGCACGCTCCCATTTGGGGATGTGTGTGACATAAATCATATTTACTGTTTTGACCTCGGGGGGAAATTGCTTCTGCCCCTTGTGTTAAGTGTGCGAGGCTCTTCATCGTCGTACTCGCTGGGCAACCTTTTCCCCTTGTGTTCGGTGTTGAGCTTGCCAGCCTGTTTAAAGACCCAACAGTTTTTGTTGGTGTGATTGGCAGGTTTATCGGTGGTGCCATGAATCTGGCAAGGCTGATCAAGTATTCTGTCTAAACTAGATGGACCATCTTTGTTTCCTTTGAATGGCTTCTTCCACTGACCGGATTTTGAGCCATTGAATTCGGCGTTGACCGTCGTGTCTTCGGTATTGTTTCGACGCTTGTGCTTGTCGCGCCGTGGTTTGCTAGTGCCATCCCTGGCTTCAGAGGTGCCTGTGTCGCTGGTGCTATTGCTTCTAAGGCTAGCCAGCTATCTTCTCCCGTGCATAAGCGGGTCATAAGTGCGGTAAGGGATGCCTTGGACTTCGGTTTCTCTTGGCCGAGGTGTCGGGCGAGCCACTCATCTCGGACGCTGTGTTTGAAGGCCACGGGGGCTTCGGTGTCCGGACAATCTACAATCTGGTTCTTTTTAATTAAGAACTTGGTCCAGAGCTTCCGGGCTGATTCACCGGGTTGCTGGATTATGTGACTAAGGTCATCGGTGTCTAGGGGCCGAACATAGGTACCTTGGAAGTTGTCTCTGAAGGCGTCTCCAAGTATTTCCATCTTCCAATAGAGTTTCCTGGGAGGCTATTCATCCAATGCCGTGATGGTCCTTTAAGTTTTAGGGGGAGGTACTTGATGGCATGTAGGTCATAACCGTGGGCCATGTGTATATGGAGAAGAAAGTCTTCAATCCATACCGCGATCTGTTGTGCCATCGTATGATTCAATGTTCATGGGTTTAAACCTTCTCGGAACTGGTGCTCCATTATTTCATCGGTGAAGCATAGGGGGTGTGCAGCTCCTCTGTATCGAGCGACGTCACGACGCAGTTCGGATGGAGTCCGTATGCAGTTTTCGGCCCGAGTGATGTTGTGTTTATCATGCTAGGCCTGATGGCCATCTTCTTGCGCTGGTGCACGTGCCCTTGATCCATAAATTGATCTGGTATGACCGGCTCTATTGTCCAGGTCATGTCGCATGTCGTGTGTGTACCCTACTGCCGCTGTTTCTCCGCCTCTAGGGCGAGGTGGCGCCAGTTGGTGTTCGGCTTGGGTTGCCGCTCTGTCCCTGCCACGAGGTGGTCGGTCAGGCCCGTCAGCCGCGTTACACGCTGTCGGTATAGGCTCTGGGACCTCATCGTCGAATTGGGAGAGCAACCTGCGCTTTGGGTAACTCTTACTTGAGCGCTCAAGGCCGTATTCCTTAGCTGCCAGGACATTAGTCCATCTATCATTGAGTAAATCCTGATCGGCTTGAAGTTGCTGACGCTTCTTTTTCAGGCTTCTTGATGTGGCTATTAGCCAGCGTTTAAAGCGCTCTTGTTCGAGGGGTCCTCTGGTACGATGAAGTCTTTATCGCCCAGGCTTTCATCCTCTTCGGAGATCCGTAGGTAGTTACTATCCTCTGAGCCCTTGTTCCTGATGGGATCATTGGGGTTGACTTGCCCCACTTCCCAATCATCCTGTTCGGATGTTGGCTCGACCGGGGCATCTTGGTCTTCGGTGTTCTCCGGGGTGTTATTGTCTTCGGTGCCGGTATAGCTGTCTTCTTCGCGATGTGATTTTGATCTGCGCTGCTGACGTCGATGCTTCGGAGGTGCTTCAGTAGGCTTGTCCTCGTGATTCTTCCCATCGTCGGCGTCATTCTCTTTGGGTGTGTCCACCATGTATACATCATACGAGGAAGTGGCCGTCCAGTGTCTGATGAACGGCGGGTTCTGGCTTTGCTCCTCTTCGGCATCGTTGTCCATACCGTTGATGTCTTCGGAGGCGTAATCTAGCATGTCGGTTAAGTCATCGATAGTGGCTATAAAGTGGGTGGTGGGTGGGACGTAAAATTCCCTGCCCTCAGCCCCTAGTGTGGGTTGGGCGTACTTTGGCAGCGATCCTTCTGTAATGGCAAGGGATCGCATTAAGTCCAGGGCCTTGTTTAAGAGTGAGGTTTGGACAAGGAAGCGAGAGCCCGTGGAGCAGGGTGGGACAAGAGTTCCTATGCCAGGCTCACGTAACATGGACCTTGGGGGTTTGGATCCGATGTTCGGGGATGAGTCCGGCTTTGTGTTTATAAAGGGAGCCTGGTATGACTCCGGGTCTGCTAGTGAAACGATCCCCTTCGTATCTCCGGTATTGAGCTCTATGGTTGCGGAGAGTCCGGCAGGCTCTAAACTCCCGTCTTCGAACTCGGTGAGGTGTTCCGGATCTAAGGCCAGAGCTACAGTTGAGGCCGCGAACCCTTGGAAGATCAAGTCTTCTCGGATATCAGCAACGTAGTTTAGGTTTCCAAAACTGATTTCATGACTAGGGGCGTAGCTGTCAATCTACTCCAGATGGCCAATCGAATTGGCACACAATGCGAAGCCGCCGAATACAAAGTTTTGGTCGGGGAGAAAAGTCTCCCTCAGGGCGGTATTGATGTGGATGGTTAATGGAGCCATCGAGCCTTCTTGTAATGACACAGTGGAACTCTCAACGAAAGCACCAATGTCGGTGTCAAAACCGGCAGATCTCAGGTAGGGAGTCCCGAACTGTGCGTCTGAGGATCGAAGGTTGGCAGCTATTCGCCACATGGCAACCCCTTTCTACAGGAAAACCTACAAATGACACCCGTCCTGCGACATGTCGAACAAGCAGGCATGGAGCTGGCAGAATAAGCCAGGCAAAGTTTGCCGGGCAAGCAGCAATGTGACATTGAGCGGCGCATTTAATGCGCTCTGTTAGCCTGTAGAGTTACGTACGATAGCACTGTTTGCTATTGATACGTCTCCAACTTATCTATAATTTTTGATTGTTTCCATGCTATTATATTACCCATTTTGGATGTTTATGGGCTTTACTTTACACTTTTATATCATTTTTTGGGACTAACCTACTAACCGGAGGCCCAGCCCGAATTGCTGTTTTTTTGCCTATTTCAGTGTTTCGAAGAAAAGGAATACAAACGGAGTCCAAACGGGATGAAACCTTCGGGAGCGATCTTTTTGGAACAAACGTAATCCAGGGGACTTAGAGTGGACGTCAAGCAATAGAGGAGGCGGCCACGAGGGTGCCCGGCGCACCCCCTAGGGGTGGGCACGCCCCCACCCTCGTGGGCCCCTCGAGCATCCACCGACCTACTTCTTCCTCCTATATATACCTACGTACCCTGAAACCTTCGAGGAGCACCACGAAAACCTAATTCCACCGTCGCAACCTTCTGTATCCGCAAGATCCCATCTTGGAGCCTTCGCCGGTGCTCCGCCGGAGGGGGAATCGACCAGGGAGGGCCTCTACATCATCTCCAAGGCCCTTCTGATGAGTTGTGAGTAGTTTACCACAGACCTTCGGGTCCATAGTTATTAGCTTGATGGCTTCTTCTCTCTCTTTGAATCTCAATACAAAGTTCTCCTTGATCTTCTTGGAGGTCTATTCGATATAACTCTTTTTGCAGTATGTTCGTCGAGATCCGATGAATTGTGGGTTTATGATCAAGTTTATCTATGAGAAATATTTGAATCTCCTCTGAATTCTTTTATGTGTGATTAAGTTCTCTTTGCAAGTCTCTTCGAATTATCAGGTTGGTTTGGCCTACTAGATTGATCTTTCTTGCAATGGGAGAAGTGCTTAGCTTTGGGTTCAATCTTGTGGTGTCCTTTCCCAGTGACAGCAGGGGCAGCAAGGCACGTATTGTATTATTGCCATCGAGGATAAAAAGATGGGGTTTATATCATATTGCATGAGTTTATCCCTCTACATCATGTCTTCTTTCTTAATGTGTTACTCTGTTCGTCATGAACTTAATACTCTAGATTCAGGTAGGAGTCGGTCGATGTGTGGAGTAATAGTAGTAGATGCAGGCAGGTATCGGTCTACTTTTCACGGACGTGATGCCTATATACATGATCATGCTTAGATAATCTCATAACTATGCGCTTTTCTATCAATTGCTCGACAGTAGTTTGTTCACCCACCATAATACTTATGCTATCTTGAGAGAAGCCACTAGTGAAACCTATGGGCCCCGGGTCTATCTTTTATCATATAAGTTTTCCATCTACTTTTATTTTTATCTTTATTTTTCCATCTATATCATAAAAATACGAAAAATATTTATCTTATCATATTATCTCTATCAGATCTCACTTTCGCAAGTGGCCGTGAAGGGATTAACAACCCCTTTATTGCGTTGGTTGTGAGGTTCTTGTTTGTTTGTGTAGGTGCGTGGGACTTTTGAGGAGCCTCCTACTGGATTGATACCTTGGTTCTCAAAAACTGAGGGAAATACTTACGCTACTTTGCTACATCACCCTTTCCTCTTCAAGGAAAACCAACGCAAGCTCAAGACATAGCAGCTATCTTATCAGTGTATAATGACTGATTTGCCATTGTGGTGACCCCTTAACCTATAAAAGGAGGCCCGTGGCAACCGTAGAAGGGGTTCGGTTCACGAGGCTGGAAAGCTAGACGCCCATATGCGCGTAGCCAGTACCGCCCCTGCCGGGCAGGTGTACTATGCTCCACCACCATTCTCCCACCATCAATCCACCAAAGCAGGAGAAGGGTTTTACGCCTCGCGGCAGCCCGGACCTGGGTAAAATTGCTTGTGTGATCCCTGCCGTGCTACCCCACACTCCTCTGCTCCTTATGCAATGCGACATCCCCCTGCCGAACCAGCAAGGGGCTCCTTGGCCCCATAGGTGGTTGTGGTTTCTTCCGACATGGACCGTGTGTGATGTATGTTACTCCCGCTCTGCTTCAGTCCCTTGATTGAAATTTTCAGTAGCCCCGGCATTTTACTCCCGCCTCTGCATCCCTTGCAATATCAAAAATATCTGCTCGCCCTTGATTCAAATTTTTAGTTGCCCTGCCATTTTACTCCTGCCTCTGCATCCCTTGCAATCTCAAAAATATCTGCCTGCCCTTGATTCAAATTTTCAGTTGCCCAGGCATTTTACTCCCGCCTCTGCATCCCTCGCAATCTCAAAAATATCTTCCCGCCCTTGATTCAAATTTTTAGTAGCCCCGCCTTGTTACTCCCGCCTAGTAAAATTTTCAGTTGCCGCGGTATTTCATCAAACACCACCTTGCCCCCCCTCCACACACACCACACACTCCCCAAAACCTCCGCCCACACAAACACACACCACCTCTCCCTCGCTCGAAACCACTGGTAGGTCACCGCTGCTTTTGCCGCCTCCATCCTCAACCTCTGCCTGTTTGTCGGGGAGCTCGAAGAGCCAATGGCCAAAAAGAGGTCTATCACGACCACTTCTCCCGACGCCGACGAGGTGGTCGCTGTCGGTGTCAAAACCGGCGGATCTCGGGTAGGGGGTCCCGAACTGTGCGTCTAAGGCTAATGGTAACAGGAGGCGGAGGACACAATCTTTACCCAGGTTCGGGTCCTCTTGATGGACGTAATACCCTACTTCCTGCTAGATTGGTCTTGATGATACGAGTATTACAAGAGTTGATCTACCACGAGATCGTAGAGGCTAAACCCTAGAAGCTAGCCTATGATTATGATTGTTGTTGTGCTACGGACTAAACCCTCCGGTTTATAGACACCAGAGGGGGCTAGGGTTACACAGAGTCGGTTACAGAGAAAGGAATCTTCATATCCGAATTGCCAAGCTTGCCTTCCACGCAAAGGAGAGTCCCATCCGGACACGGGATGAAGTCTTCTATCTTGTATCTTCATAGCCCAACAGTCCGGCATATGCATATAGTCGGGCTGTCCGAGGACCCCTTAATCCAGGACTCCCTCAGTAGCCCCTGGACCAGGCTTCAATGACGATGAGTCCTGCGTGCAGATTGTCTTCGGCATTGCAAGGCGGGTTCCTTCTCCAAATACTCCAAAGTAGATCTTCAACATAAGAATTGTGTCCGGCTCTGCAAAACAAATTCCACATACCACTGTAGAGAGTATAATATCCCACGAGTCCAATCTGCTGACAACTCACAGCGTGACATCACGCCAAGACCCGGTCTTTGTTTGAACCATTTTTATCCCGCCCCTCCGTATTTCAAGGCATGGTTTCATTGGCATGTCTTATCAAAGCAGAGATCGTGTCCCCTTATCACAAGATTCTCATCAATGCGGGTACGGGTAACCCAACCATGCCATCAGCACGACGCTTGGGAAATAAGCGAGCTTTAGGGAGAGTGGGGAGGCGCATGATTTTTATTGCCCTTATAAAGGGATAATGATTCCTTCTTTCACCCACACCTTCTTCTTCCTCTGCTCATTCATTCTCGAGCTCCAGCGCCCCAGCACCCACCTCTTCCGCCCCAAAAAGCACTCCAACCATGTCCGGATCCGGAGCGCAAGGCAAGTGGATGGCCTCCTCCGTCAAGGAGAAGGATATCAAGAAACTCTGGGAGGCCGGATACTTAGCCAAGACGGTCAACCATCGGCTCCCAGCCAAGGGACAAATCGTCCCTACCCCAAAACCCCAAGAAAGGGTAGTGTTTATTTCTCACTTCGTTCGTGGGCTGGGATTTACCCTCCACCCATTTGTCCGCGGACTGATGCATTATTACGGGCTTGACTTCCATGATCTGGGCCCCAACTCCATCCTCAACATATCAGCTTTTATTATCGTGTGCGAGGCCTTTCTACGCATCCCACCCCATTTTGGGTTATGGTTGAAGACTTTCAATCTGAAGCCGAAGGTGGTGAGCGGTCAACAAGCGGAGTGCGGAGGCGCTATGGTGGGCAAGATGCCCAATGTTACTTGTTCTGACGGCTCCTTTGTGGAGACGGTGAAGGGATGGCAGTCGGGGTGGTTCTACATCACCGAGTCGCGCAACTCTAACTAGGTGGCGGCCCCCGAATTCCAGTCCGGAGTACCAATGTGGCTCACCTCCTGGCAAGAGAAGGGCCTAACCTTGGGCTCTTCGGACGAAGTGTCTGGGCTCCAGACGTGCATCCAGAACATGATAAACAAGAAAATCAAGCTTGTCAATGTGGTACAAGTCATGCTCATTTGCCGAATCCTTCCGTGCCAACACCGGTCCTGCAATTTGTGGGAGTTCGATCAGGCCAAGCACCAGACGCCGCTAGAGCTCTTCGACACAACGCACGAAGATATCTGGAAAGTGTTTTTTAAGGCCGGAGAGACACCACCGCCCACGACCGGGGATCGTGAGCTTAGCTCAAAAGGCCAGGCTAATCCGGTAAGTTTTTTCATGCTTTCAAGGTATATCCTTTATTGGCATATCTGAGGGAGGAATCTAAGCCTCCCTACCAACCTTTCAGGCCTGGGTAGAGATAGCGGAGCACATTAACTGTTTGGCTCAGCTGCCCTAAGATCCAGAAATGCCTCTTCTGACGAAGATGCTGTTTCTAGCGCCCTATGTGGTGTCGAAGAAGAAGGCCCCGGGGACCAGAACCGGTCTCCGTCGCAATGGCACTTCGGACGTGACGTCTGAAGACGCCGAGACGCATTCCTCCATCAAAGACGACGAGGAAGAGGAGGAGGAAGAAGAGATCCGCCCCCCTGCTGGAGGGAGAAATAAGAGGAAGGCCTTCACACATGGGAAGGCCGAGGCGTCCAAGAAGGGGAAAACTTCCCATCCGGACTACTCCGCCGCGCGGTTACTAACAGTGACAGGGAGTGTGATACGTCTCCAACGTATCTATAATTTATAATGCATTCATGCTATTTTATTATATGTTTTGAATGATTATGGGATTTATTATGCACTTTTATATTACTTTTGGGACTAACCTATTAACCGGAGGCCCAGCCCATATTGCTGTTTTATTGCCTGTTTCAGTATTTTGAAGAAAAGGAATATCAAACGGAGTCCAAGTGGAATGAAACCTTCGGGACCGTGATTTTTAGGAAGAATATGATCCGGGAGACTTGGAGTTCATGTCAGAAGAGCATCGAGGAGTCCACGAGACAGCCCACCCCCCCTCGGCGCGCCCTACCCTCTCGTGGGCCCCTCGAGGCTCCCCGGACCGACTTCTTTCTCCTATATAAGCCTACATACCCTAAAAACATCGACGGAGAAGATAGATCGGGAGTTCCGCCACCGCAAGCCTCTGTAGCCACCAAAAACCTCTCGGGAGCCCGTTTCGGCACCCTGCCGGAGGGGGAACCCATCACCGGTGGTCATCTTCATCATCCCGGTGCTATCCATGACAAGGAGGGAGTAGTTCACCCTCGGGGCTGAGGGTATGTAACAGTAGCTATGTGTTTGATCTCTCTCTCTCTCTCTCGTGTTCTCTTTATGGCACGATCTTGATGTATCGCGAGCTTTGCTATTATAGTTGGATTTGATGATGTTTCTCCCCCTCTACTCTCTTGTGATGAATTGAGTTTCCCTCTTGAAGCTATCTTATCGGATTGAGTCTTTATTTGAGAACACTTGATGTATGTCTTGCCATGTTTATGTGTGGTGACAATGGTATATCACGTGCCACTTGATGTATGTTTTGGTGACCACCTTGCGGGCTCCGCCCATGAACCTATGCATAGGGGTTGGCACACGTTTTCTTGACTCTCCGGTAGAAACTTTGGGGCACTCTTTGAAGTAATTTTGTGTTGGTTGGATGAATCTGAGATTGTGTGATGCATATCGTATAATCATGCCCACGGATACTTGAGGTGACAATGGAGTATCTAGGTGACATTAGGGTTTTGGTTGATTTGTGTCTTAAGGTTTTATTCTAGTATGAACTCTATGATAGATTGAGTGGAAAGAATAGCTTTATGTTATTTTACTACGAACTCTTGAATAGATAGAACGGAAAGGATAACTTTGAGGTGGATTCATACCCTACCATAATCTCTTCGTTTGTTCTCTACTTTTAGTGTCTTTGG
Source organism: Triticum dicoccoides (assembly GCF_002162155.2). NCBI lineage: Eukaryota > Viridiplantae > Streptophyta > Magnoliopsida > Poales > Poaceae > Triticum > Triticum dicoccoides. Next base: position 464,830,725 of record NC_041391.1, on the reverse strand, counting down.
AGTGACTCTTTGTTGCATGTTGAGGGATTGTTATATGATCTATCTATGTTATTATTGTTGAGAGAACTTGCACTAGTGAAAGTATGAACCCTATGCCTTGTTTCCTATCATTTCAATACCGTTTACGCTCACTTTTACCATTAATTACCTTGCTGTTTTTATATTTTTAGATTACAAAAACCTATATCTACCATCCATATTGCACTTGTATCACCATCTCTTCGCCAAACTAATGCACCTATACAATTTACCATTGTATTGGGTGTGTTGGGGACACAAGAGACTCTTTGTTATTTGGTTGCAGGGTTGATTAAGAGAGACCATCTTCATCCTACGCCTCCCACGGATTGATAAACCTTAGGTCATTGACTTGAGGGAAATTTGCTACTGTCCTACAAACATGTGCACTTGCAGGCCCAACAACGTCTACAAGAAGAAGGTTGTGTAGTAGACATCAAGCTCTTTTCTGGCGCCGTTGCCGGGGAGGTGAGTGCTTGAAGGTATATCTTTAGATTTGGCAACCGAATCTTTTTGTTTCTTGTTTTATCACTAGTTTAGTTTATAAAGAAAACTACAAAAAATGGAGTTAAGTTTGTCTCATACGCTTCGTCTTTTTAATATCCTTCGTGAGAATGATGGAAAGGAAAATTGTGCTCAAGTGCTAGAAGAAGAATTACATAGAATGCTTAGTACTAAATCTTTGAATGATGAGCATGATTGCAATGTTATTAGTACGAACTCCTTGAATATCCATAGTACTAATGATGATTGCTCTAGTCATGATGAAAATATCTCTTATAAGCATGTCAACTTTTGTGGAGTGCATGTTTGCATGAACACACCAAATAGAGAAGATATATATTGCAAGAGGCATAAGCATTTAGAAACTAAATTGTTGCAAAAAAAGTTAAATGGGAGTGCTGAAAATTTATACTTCCTTTGCCATACTTGTGAACTATGCAATGAACGTGGTCATCTACATCTCCTTTGCAAATTATTTCATGATCGAATCGTGTCCAAAAATTGTGATGATTTGATTTCCCTTGAACATTACAATGAAATTAGTTTACTCTTGGGTTATGAAGAATTGAAACGTTTAATTAAGGACCTTCCAGAATTTGCCCATAAGAAATTCCTTGATATTGATCTAGAGAAGATTTATTTGTATTGTGCGGTGAATTGCATTGAAAATCCTTATATTTCCAATTACATAAAGAAAAGAAAGCAAATAGAAGATGATGAGAATATTAATGAAAGGGAAGAGACTTCCCAATATCCTCCTATTATTTCTTATGATGAATCAGGTAACGAGGAGGAGCTTTCTATTCAACCAATCTCGTCAATAAGGAGCTCAAAGAGGAAGGTTGAACACACACATAATGTGAAAAAGAAAAGGAAAAAAGGGGCAACAAAGGTAAAAAGGTATCCCTTCCAAATGATGTTGCTCCTACTACGCATTGTGATGATGATAATTGCTATACTATTGGTGCTATCCATACTATTAATGATGAGAGTGATTATGCTTATGATATGAAAAGGCCCAAGCTTGGGGAAGCTATGTTTGATGAGGATGAAATATTTGAGAATATATTTGCTGAAATTAATGTTTGTCCCAAGCTTGGGGATGCTACGTTTTATGAAGATGATATTTTTAGCATCCCAAGTTTTGATATGCAAAGTTGTTATGATGATAGCATGCCTCTTACATATGATGATTATATTGATGAAAGTGTATTTGGAAGAGTGTCAACTTTATTTAGTGATTCCACTATCTTGGGAGAGGTTTCAATCGATTATGATGAGAACGAAGTTGCTACTTATGATGATTATTGTGATGAAACTTATGCTATAAAAAGTAGTGATGATTATATTTATAAAACTTGTCATGATTATGATTACCCTTTTTCTGAACATTACTCTTTTAATGTGGAAACAATTTTTCGTGTTCAAGTCTCTTATGATACTCCCACTATTCCGAATGAGAAGAATTTTTGCTTATGTGGAGAATAGGAAATTTTCTATGCAAGTAGATCATGAAAAGAATGCTTTAGGTGCTGGTTATATTGTTGAATTCATTCATGATGCTACTGAAAATTATTATGAGGGAAGAATATATGCTTGTAGGAATTGCAATAATGTCAAGTTTCCTCTCTATATGTTGAAAGTCTTGAAGCTATGCTTGTTTTACCTTCCTATGCTAGTTGATTATTGTTCCCATAAGTTGTTTGCTCACAAAAGCCCTATCCATAGGAAGTGGGTTATACTTAAATATGCTAGTCATATGCTTCATGATGCTCCCGTTATGTTTCAATTCTTATCTTTCATGTGAGCATCATTGTCATCATCATGCCTAGCTAAAAAGGCATTAAAGAAAAGTGCTCGTTGGGAGACAACCCAATATCTATACTTACTGTTTTTGTGTGTCCACATGATTATGCTACTGTAGTAATCATGTTTTATATATTTTGTTTCAATAAAGTGTCAAGTAAGACCTTTAGGATAGCTTACGGTGATAGTTGTGTTGATCCTGCTGAGAATCAGAAACTTTTGCACCCAGTAAATTAGTTTTGTTAATTCACATAAATGTTCTTCTGATATTATTCTTTTTGCTCTGGATTGGTACATAAATTTCTTAGGACTTCCTAATTGGGTGGGTTTTTTGGAGTTCCAGAAGTATACGTTTGATACATATTACTACAGAATGTTCTGTTTTTGACAGATTCTGTTTTCTATGTGTTGTTTGCTTATTTTGATGAATCTATGAGTAGTATCCGCGGGTATGAACCATAGATAAGTTGGAATACAGTAGGTTTAACACCTAAAAATAAATAATGAGTTCATTACAGTACCTTATGTGGTGGTTTTGTTTTCTTTCACCAACGGAGCTTATAAGATTTCCTGTTGAGTTTTGTGTTGTGAAGTTTTCAAGTTTTGGGTAAAGCTTTTATGGACTATGGAATAAGGAGTGGCAAGAGGCTAAGCTTGGGGATGCCCATGGCACCCCAAGATATTCAAGGATAGCCAAAAGCCTAAGCTTGGGGATGCCCCGGGAAGGCATCCCCTCTTTCGTCTTCGTTCATTGGTAACTTTACTTGGAGCTATATTTTTATTCACCACATGATATGTGCTTTGCTTGGATTGTCATTTTCTTTTGTTAGTATTTGCTTGCTGTTATTTATAATAATGTTTTGCATCTTTAGTTTCAATAAAAATGTCAAGGATAGCCTTTGCCATGCTTATTTTGCTAGTATACATGTTGCTGTTTGAAAACAGAAAGTTTACCGCTGTTGCAAAATTCCCTAGAAAAGTCAGAGCATGATATAATGTTGAAACCTTTTGCATAATAGTCTCTGATAAATTTATTACAGTGGGAATTTTCACTAATAATTTTTGGAGTTAGGGAAGTATTGATACTCTTGTATTCTTTACAGACTATACTGTTTTGGCAGATTGCTGTTATGTTTGCATTGTTTGCGTATGTTTGCTTGTTTAATGATTCTATTCGAGAATATGAGTATTAAATATGCAGAGGCATTTAGTATGAAATGTTGAATAATAATTTTAGTGATTTGTTACAGTAGAAAATGATAAGGTTTTGCATTGGTGTATACTAACCTATCTCACGAGTTCTTGTTGAGTTTGGTGTGGATGAAGCTTTTGATAAAAAGAGAAACCATGATATGAGAGGAATTAATGAGACACAAAAGTATTGATACTCTTGCATTCTTTATAGACTGAAAATTATTATGAGGAGGAATATATGCTTGTAGGAATTGCAAAAATATTAAGTTTCCTCCCTACGTGCTCGAAATCTTGAAGCTATGCTTGTTTTACCTTCCTATGCTAGTTAATTATTGTTTCCATAAATTATTTTCTCACAAAATCCCTATGCATAATAAGTGGGTTAGACTTAAATGTTCTAGTCATATGCTTCATGATGCTCCCGTTATGTTTCAATTCTTATCTTTTATGTGAGCATCATTGTCATCATCATGCCTAGCTAGGAAGGCATTAAAGAAAAGCGCTTGTTGGGAGACAATCCAATATTTACCCTTACTGTTTTTGTGTGTCCACATGATTATGCTACTTTAGTAATCATGTTTTATAGCTTTACTTTCAATAAAGTGCCAAGTAAGACCTTTAGGATAGCTTACGGTAATAGTTGTGTTGATCCTGCTGAGAATCAGAAACTTCTGCATCCAGTAAATTAGTTTTGTTAATTCACAGAAACGTGTTTCTGATCTTATTCGTTTTTCTCTGGATTTGTACACAAATTTCATAGGACTTCCTAATTTGGTAGGATTTTTGGAGTTCCATAAGTGTACATTTGATACAGATTACTACAGACTATTCTGTCTTTGACAGATTCTGTTTTCTATGTGTTGTTTGCTTATTTTGATGAAATCTATGAGTAGTTTCAGAGGGTATGAACCGTAGATAAGTTGGAATACAGTAGACATTACACCAATATGAATTTAGAATGAGTTCATTACAGTACCTAAGTGGTGGTTTTATTTTCTTATACTAACGGAGCTTACGAGTTTTCTGTTGAGTTTTCTATTGTGGAGTTTTCAAATTTTGGGTAAAGATTCGATGGACTATGGAATAAGGAGTGGCAAGAGCCTAATCTTGGGGATTCCCAAGGCACCCCAAGGTAATATTCAAGGACAACCAAGAGCCTAAGCTTGGGGATGCCTCGGAAGGCACCCCCTCTTTCGTCTTCGTTCATCGGTAACTTTACTTGGAGCTCTATTTTTATTCACCACATGATATGTGTTTTGCTTGGAGCGTCATTCTATTTTGTTAGTAATTGCTTTCTGTTATTTAGATTAATGTTTTGCATCTTTATTTTAAATAAAAATGTCAAGGATAGTCTTTGCCATGCTTATTTTGCTAGTATACATGTTGCTGTTTGCAAAAATTCCCTAGAAAAGTCAGAGAATGATATAATGATGAAACTTTTTTCATAATGAGCTCTGATAAATCTTCTGTAGTGGGAATTTTCTCTCATAATTTTTGGAGTTAGGGAAGTATGATGAATCTTGCATTCTTTACAGACTGTATTGTTTTGGAAGATTGCTATTATGTTTGCATTGTTTGCATATGCTTGCTTGTTTAATGATTCTATTTGAGGATAGGAGTACCAAATATGCAGAGGCATTTAGTATGCAATGTTGGATAATAATTTTAGTGATTTGTTACAGTAGAAAATGATAAGTTTTGCATTTGTTTATACTAACCTATCTCACGAGTTCTTGTTGAGTTTGTTGTGGATGATGCTTTTGATAAAAAGAGAAACCATGATATGAGAAGAATTAAGGAGACACAAAAGTTCAAGCTTGGGGATGCCCAAGGCACCCCAAGATAATATTTCAAGAAGTCTCAAGCATCTAAGCTTGGGGATGCCCCGGTAGGCATCACACCTTTCTTCTTCAACAACTATCGGTTAGTATCGGTTGAGCCTAATATTTTGCTTCTTCACATGAGTTGTGCTATCCTTGCAATGTCATTTTGTTTTGCTTTGCTTGCTGTTTGAATACAATACCAAGATCTGAAATTCTTAAATGAGAGAGAGTCTTCATATAGCTACATAATTATTTAGCTACTGATTGTTCTTCGCTTATATCTTGTTGGAGTAGTTTGTCATTTACTCATGTGCTTCACTTATATCCTATGAGTAAATTGTTGAATGAGTTGATTGTCACAAATCTGAAATTATATATGTTTCATTTGCTTATCTCATGGGGAGTGATGACTTCACATCTAAGAAGTAGAGGTTGTAAATTTATTGAAGGTTAGCAAGCGTTGTATTGGTCGTTTGAACAGTTCATGAAAGAATATTGAAGGAAGAGAGATTTCATATATAAATACACTATCCTAGACATCTTTTATAATTGGGAGCACTCATTTAGTATGACATGCTAAAGAGTTGATGTTGGACAAGGAAGACAACATAATGATTTATGTTTTCCGACATCTCAGTTAAAGTATATTGTCATGGATCATTCAAACATGTTGAGCTTGCCATTCCCCCTCATGCTAGCCAAAATTCCTTGCACCAGGTAGAGATACTACTTGTGCTTCCAAATATCCTTAAACCCAGTTTTGCCATGAGAGTCCACCATACCTACCTATGGATTGAGTAAGATCCTTCAAGTAAGTTGTCATCGGTGCAAGCAATAAAAATTGCTCTCTAAATATGCATGATCTTTTCGTGTGAAGAAAATAGCTTTATACGATCTTGTTATGGAAGCAATAAAAGCAACGGACTGCATAATAAAGGTCCATATACAAGTGGCAATATAAAGTGACGTTCATTCGCATTAAGATTTTGTGCATCCAACCATAAAAGCGCATGACAACCTCTGCTTCCCTCTACGAAGGGCCTATCTTTTACTTTATGTCTTTTACTTTATGCAAGAGTCAAGGTGATCTTCACCTTTCCCTTTTTCATTTTATCCTTTGGCAAGCACCTCGTGCTAGAAAGATCCTGATATATATATATCCAATTGGATGTAAGTTAGCATGAACTATTATTGTTGACATCACCCAAAGGTGAATACGTTGGGAGGCAACACTATAAGCCCCTATCTTTCTCAGTGTCCGATTGAAACTCCATAACCATTAGTATTGCGTGAGTGTTAGCAATTGTAGAGGACTATATGATAGTTGAATATGTGGAGTTTGCTATTCCTGAAAATAAGATGAATTGCAATTGTTTGATGACTGAGAATGAAGTTTGCTAGTTTTCAAGAAAGTTTATGGTCTATGCTTTGACATGTGAATTGCTTGTTACTTTATCATGAGAAGTTTTATGAGATGAACTACTGTTATGACATATTATCATGCTAGAAAAGGTGATTGAAATTATCATTGATCAAACTTGTGCACCTTCTAGCATTCACACTTCATAAATTCTTTCTTTATCATTTACCTACTCGAGGACGAGTAGGAATTAAGCTTGGGGATGCTCATACGTCTCCAACGTATCTATAATTTATGAAGCATTCATGCTATTTTATTATCTATTTTGACTAATTATGGGCTTTATTATACACTTTTATATTACTTTTGGGACTAACCTATTAACCGGAGGCCCAACCCATATTGCTGTTTTATTGCCTGTTTCAGTATTTCGAAGAAAAGGAATATCAAATGAAGTCCAAACGGAATGAAACCTTCGGGAGCATGATTTTTAGGAAGAATATGATCCGGGAGACTTGGAGTTCATGTTAGAAGAGCGTCGAGGAGGCCACAAGACAGGGGGTGCGCCCACCCCCTTGGGCGCGCCCTACCCTCTCGTGGGCCCCTCGAGGCTCCCCCGACCGACTTCTTTCGCCTATATAAGCCTACGTACCCTAAAAACATCCACGGACACTACAACAAAAATACACTTCTGTGATGATACGTGTTTGTCATAGTAGGTCGCGTTTTCTGTCATGCATGTACATCCATGACGATTTTATGACAGAATCAAGAAGTCATACCTGTGCTGTCGTAGAAGTGTTCCATGACATTACCAAAATTATCATCACGGAAGTGTCCACTTCCATGACGATAAATCGCGCGTCACAGAAGTGCTTTCGTCAAGGGTGACCGACACGTGGCATCCACCGTAACGGAACGCCGTTAAGCTATCGGGTCGGGTTTTGGATCCGATAACCCGTTAACAGCCCCGACCAATGGGGATTTTCCACATGTAAAATCATCATTGGCTGGAGGAAACACGTGTCGGCTCATCGCTGGGACAGATGTCATCCACTCATTGGACAGAAGGTGCCTATGATACGTCGACACGTGGCATGGCCCAACAGAAGCCCATTCCTGTGAAAAGGCCGGCCCGCTTGACTTGGTCAAAAGGTGGCGGGCCGACCCATGGAAAGCCTGTTAACGGCATGTTTGCATATAGCCCATTTACAGCCCGCTAACCCAAGGCCCGTTATGCCCTATTCGAATTAGGCCCAGGAGCGTCATCTGGGCCATCCAATATGATTCCAGCCCATTTTCACTTCTGGCCCATGTATGGCCCATGATGCCTTTCGACCCATATGAGGCCCTATGTAACTCTTGGCCTATTAACGGCCCGTGGTGAAACTAGCCCGTAATGAACAGTGTATCACTTTACACCCATTAACGGCCCGTGGTGAAACTGGACTGTAAAGAACAGTGTATCACTTTATACCCATTAACGACCCGTTATTCCGTTGGGTCGTTTCCAGCCCATGTTATCTTTCGGCCTTCTCAGAGCCCATTTATTCTTGGGCTCATTTCCAGTATTCGTTTACTTACGGCTCGTTACTGTCATTTTCTGCTTGTGGGCCAAATTCAGCCCGTGGTTACAGTCGGCCCGTTTGTGGTCCGTTAATATGTTGAGCCGTTTTCATAGCGTCATCAAATACGGCCTATTAACGATGGCCCGTTATGGTCGGCCTATGAACAGACGATTCCAACTCTAGCCCGTTTACGGCCAGAATGCGGCCCGTTTGGCCCATTTTGGCCAATCAATCATACGGCCCAGTATAAGGCCCATTGATGATATGGCCAGTAGAAGGCCCATTGTTTCTATGGCCCGTAGAAGGCCCATTGTTTCTACGGCCCGTAGAAGGCCCACTATTTCTACGGCCCGTAGAAGGCCCACTATTTATACGGCCCGTAGAAGGTCCACTGTTTCTACGGCCCATAGGAGGCCAAGTATCACTACAGTAAATATTAGCCCATGGTTATTGTGGCCTAGTTTTAAAAAATAGGTTATTGCAGCCACTAGCAAACCGCAGAAAAAGAACTGCACTGACTACAAGCAAACAAATAAACAAGACAACAAGGAAATAAATAAGAAAGCAACTTACACTAGGCTATCACGGCTATTACACATATTACAGCCACTGGGCATCAAAGTTCGCCACCAGTGCAAATATAGGGAACACAACAGCATATAAACGCCGCAGCAAAACACGTCCAGAACTGAAACCACTTCAGAAGAGCTCAAGAAACAATATCCTGGGTACCCATAATGCTGGCAAGATGCTTAGCAAGCTTATTAACTTTCTCTTGTTTGGCGCTTAAGTCCTCCAGCGCTTGCTGTTGCACCAGAAAGTATGCATCTGAATTCTGCAGGGACTTCCTCAGTCCTTCGGCTTCCTGTCGCATATCATCTGATCGATGTCTTTCAACTTGAAGTTGAGACTCAAGAAGCCGAACTGATTCAGGCAACGAGTTCGAAGAGCTGGTGCCAGCAATGGTAGCCAGTAACTCGAACACTACATCAAGACAGGACTTTGGGGTTGTCTCAGTGTCTTCAGTATAGTTTTTATCAGCTTTCTTAGAGACCAATAGGGATGTCTCACTATATTGAACCTTATCTGCATTACTTCCTTTACCATTGCATAACAGGGTACTCTTCTCCAATATTTTATCCGCGTTCTAAAAGAGAAACAAACAAACACATCTCAGATTTACAATGTAGTATATGAAACTCATTTTGGTAAACCAGTTCAGAAGTAAGGTGGACAGGATAACAACATGAAACAAATATATATCTATGTAGTATGGTCACTATATGGTCTTATATCATTCTAGTTTATGTTGCCAAATCAAGATAGATACAGTTCGAATCATATCTACTTGTCAGGACCCCTATCCTAAGTCATACCGATCTAGCATGTAACACATCATATCACTTTGCGGCCTCACACACGGTATTCCCACGGGTGCCAGCTTACCTGGCCCGGGACCGTTTGCGCCTTTTGGCTCACGTATATGATAGTGCTGCTAGCATCCATATGACAAAGAACCCGGGCTGACATGGCTAGTCGTGAACCCAAAGTGGAACAAACTTACAAGGACAGGCATCCATGACCCAGCATCGAACGTGTCGGTCATCAGCGAGTGAATCCAGGCTGTAGCACTGGGCTAGCAGGACTCCGGTGAACCGGGCTGTAGCGGGCTAACAGGACTCCGGTATTCATCGCGTGACATTTCCCCGAAGGGACAGACACAGGAACGAAGAAGGACACATGCCGGCCAGCCTAAGTGTTCCGGAGCAGTAGCAAGCCACCAAGGCTCAGTGGAAGCACTAGGAGACATTTCTCGGTAAGAGAGGCCACTAAGGATAAGCAACTAGATAGTCAGATCCCACACATACCAAGCATTTCAATAACATACACACAATATGCTTGATATGTGCAAATACAACATGGCATCACAACATGGCTCTACAACTCAAGTATTTATTCAATAGGCTCCGAGGAGCGAGATATTACAACATAGGTCTCGTGACCCAACATTCAGGGCATACAAGTCAAAGCACAAGCGGAAGCTTAACATGTCTGAGTACAGACATCTACAAATGAAAAAGGCCGAGAAGCCTGACTAACTACCAGATCCTGCCGAGGGCACAAGATCGTAGCTGAGGTAACAAGCTAAACGTCGAAGTCCACGCGGAACTACTAGTGAGACTGAAGTCTCTCTGCAAAAACATCAAATAGGCAAACGTGAGTACAAATGTACCCAGCAAGACTTACATCAGAACTAACTACATATGCATCATTATCAACAAAGGGGGTGGTGGAGTTTAACTGCAGCAAGCTAGCTTTGACTCGGTGGCTATCCTGAACTACGACTGCAAGTAACTCTTTTGAGGTGGCGCACACGAGTCCACATATTCACCATATCAATACACCACTATGGATCCGCTCCCGTCTCCCTACGAGAACGCCATCCATAGCACTCACGCTTATCTTGCGTATTTTAGAGTATCCACTTTCACTTGTCTATGAACTGTACAGGCAACCCAGAAGTCCTTTTCCGAGGACACGGCTATTCGAATAGATGATGTTAACCCTGCAGGGGTGTACTTCTTCACACACACTCTCACCACTAACCGCCATTTACACGACATGTACTCGGCAACCTTCAAGCAGAAGCCCAACATGGTTGTCGGCCACGGCCTACCTAAACACTCAAGTCTCTAGTCCAGGTTTATCGCCTATTAAGGTTCCATCCACGAGGAGATCCGGTCGAAGTTTCGCTCACAGCCCCAAACAATGTGTACAGGGTTCCGTGACACCAAACGGGCGCCCGGTATACCCGGCCACGTGCCTACCGCATCACAGCCCACCCCTCCGGTCAGCGCTGCGCACGGCCTCCAGCATACTACAAACACCAGAAACTACTTGCAACTCCTGGACAGAGGACAAGGGTGATTAAGAAGCCGAGAGGGTCCATTGGTTTCGGGCCCAATGCGTGGTAGTATCTGTTTCATGGATCACAAACACAGAACTCAGTTCCTGAGGACGGCTGCAATGAGACAACCCACCATGTACTCCTACATGGCCTCTCACCGCTACCTTTACCAAATCGTATTCACACACTTAGCTCACACACAGTAGGACATGTTCATACACCTCTGATTCATCCCCGATGAATCAGACCTGACTCAACTCTAAGTAGTAGCAGGCATGACAAACAAGCATGAATGAGTAGGCACAACAGGGCTCAAACAACTCCTACTCATGCTAGTGGGTTTCATCTATTTACTGTGGCAATGACAGGTCATGCAGAGGATAAAGGGGTTCAGCTACCGTAGCAAGTAACAGATGAATGGTTGTTGTCCTAATGCAGTAAAAGAGAGCAGGAACGAGAGAGTGGGATTGTATCGGAATGAACAAGGGGGTTTTCTTGCCTGGCACTTCTGAAGATAGCATTGAGTCTTCATCAGTGTCAACGATCACAACGTCGATACAACATCTACCGAGGGGGAGCAACACCGACAAACAGAGAAGAAACACGATCAATGCAATGCACAATACGATGCATGCTATGACATGGCAAATAGAATGTGTTTTGGCTAATGCAAGCTAGACCAGATTGAGATGAGTCCATTTGAACCAAAGATTCAAATGCAAACCCATTTTAAGAGGTCATAATAGTGCATTAACTTGTTTCACCTAAACAGCAAGGTTAATGTGTTCTAACATGCATGAAACAAGTGCAGATGGATAGATTGGATTTTTTTGATCATTTTTCATATATAATTTATTTGATTTGGAGCTACGGTTGATTTTCTATGATTTTTAGAAGTTTGCAACAATTTCTGGAATTTTCTAAATAAAAATAAATCCAGAAATTAGTTATTGCATCAGCAGTGCGTCAGAGTGACGTCAGGGGGTCAACGGGGCGTCCAGGTCACCCTGACCAGTGGGTCCCGCTTGTCAGCAATTAATTAGACTAACTAATTTTAGTTAAACTAATCTGGTTAGTTAGCAGGGAGGGGGGTCCCACTTGTCATTGACTCAAGGGAGTCAGCTTGGGCCCACCCAGTCAACGTCAACGGTCAAACCCGCCGGTCAGTGGGTTAAAGCCTGTTGGCGTTTAGCCGCCGGCGAGGCCAGACGCGGCGGCGTGCTGCGGGATTTGCCCACAGGGCTCCATTTGCTACGCGGAGAGCAGCTACGGGCAGCTGGTGCTCGCCCGCATCCAGCCATGGTGATGGCTTGGCCGGGGAGTGGCCGGAGCATCGCCGGCAACGAGTTTGGCGGAGGCCGAAGCTCGGGCCAACTCGTGCGCGTGGCTGCAGTGGCCTAGGCGGTGTGGCGCTAGCATCTACGGCTCCTACGCGTTGCGGGGAGTATGACGGGCACAAGCCCGTGACCAAATGGTCACCGGAGCAGCGCCGGGGATGTGGTCAGGCGGCGGCGTGTTCGGGCACAAGAGATGCGGCGTCCACGGTATTCTAGGGGCGAAACAGAAAGCACGGGGAGGTTCAGAAGCTCACAAAGAAGCCGCAGGGATGGTCAGCGTGCTCGGGGAAGGCTCGGTGCGGTCGGAACGGCGACGGCGATCTAGGGCGGCCCGAGGTTGAAGACGACGGCAGCGGGGATGATGCAGGGGCTCCGGCGTCGTGCGGCTTGGCTAGTCGACGTAGTCGACGACGACGAACCGTCCGGACACGGTGCGAGGGCGCGGGGACGGTGTTGGACGCGGCTGCAGCGAGCGGCGGTGACGGTGACGTCTCGGGCGACATCGGGGAGGGCAAGGGAGAGGAGCCAGAGGGAGGAGCGGGTGTCTGCGGGGTCGGGGAGAGGGAGAGGGTTTGTCCCACGTCAACAGCTGGATGAGGGGAGCGGCGAGGCGGCGGGCAGCTGCGTGGCACGCATGCTGTGCTCGCCGTCGAGCAGCTGCCTGCCTGCCTGGCCAAGCCAAGCAGCTCGCTGGAGCGGTGGCTGGGCTGGGCCGGCAGGGGGGCCTGCTGGGTGGCGCCAGGTAAGACTTTCTCTTTTGTTTCTATTTTTTTAAAATTCTATAGGTTTGTTGCATTTCTAAAAATACCTAGGCAACTCCAAAAGTCACCAAACTGCACCTGGTCCTTAGTTGGAATATTTCTAGCATGGAACATTTTAGTTTGGGATTATTTGAGCATTTGAAATATTTTATATAATTTAAATGCCCAAATTCAAATAGTTAGAGATTTAATCCAGTGACCTTAGAGTGACCTAGAAATCTTGCCTCACTTCTGACAGTGGTTTAGGACCAAGGCAAAGGTGATGAACATTTTAGAAGGGCATTTCAGGTTCATTGAAAATATTTTTAGTAAACCCTAGTTGGATTCAGAGGGTTCTGGGGGTTCTGTCTTCCCCATTTCAAATTTCTGATGAAAGGTAAACATGATGCAACACTCTAATGCATGGACTAGCTAGGATGTGACAACTCACCCCCACTAAACAAGAATCTCGACCCGAGATTCCAGCGTAGGGTAAGACGAAGGGGAAACACAACCTAACGAAATCTTCCCGATCCAGGTTGCACTTCAAATGAACGTTGGTTCAATCACCATCTTTGTCTTGTCGTCTTGCTCTGAGAACTCCAGCCATCATGACAACGAGAGGAGAAGGAGACTCTAGAAGGATCGATCTTCTCGAAGATGGAACAACTTAGGATCAACTCACGGAATGAGGCATAGCAACACCACTCGAGCTGAGACACAAAACACACATCTAGAGGGATGGAGTGGAACAAATGACAAGGGTTCACTAGGTAGACAACAATTCCACGCTTAAAAGGGTGGTGAACGGTTGTCAACGTAGCGAGGAGTTGAGTTGCCATGATGCCACAGCGGGACATCCTGGAGGAGGGTGATTCGTAGATTATTACCTTAAGTGGCAAAAAGAATTACCTTTGATATAGAGATCATTGAGATTCTTTATACCAGCCTAAGGAAATTCTTGAGCGATCATTTGGAGGGGGTCGGTAGAATGACATGCTTGGATTAGAATGGATGATGTGGATTACCTTGTTGAAGACAACACAAGGGATAATTTGCTTATCACCGAAAATGGAAGGGACCCATGGTAGAATGGCACATTGGCGGTGTAAACTGGGAACAAAATGCAAATGCTGGGAATGATTCTGGTAACTGGGGAGGAACCCCATCAGTAGAGAGCGAATCCACTGTTTGAAAGGGTTATAGCATAACCGAGGAAACTGAGAGCACTATGTAATTAATGCCGACGATAAAACCTAGCACTTACGCGTGCTCTCAAGAACTTGAGCATTTCCATATTCATCAAGGTTTACCAATATCCGTGTCAAGGATCCTAGCAACACCACTTACTACCATGATGAATGGTGATGGAGGATGCAGCTGCAAAGGAAGATAACACTTTCTCAGATTTCACCTTAGCGAGGCCAAGGAAACACAATCTGGATGATCAACCGAGAGACATTCAGCACTCCGCTTCTAATGTTCTCCTTGATGCACTAGTATATCCCATTCGTAGATATGGTTTAATATCTAGAACATCAAGTAAAAGGTCGGACTTCGGGAACTTAAGAATACATAAGGAACAACTACTAGAATAGATTCTACGAGATCCTTATGGGGAGGTGGCCAACTTCTTCAATCAAGATACTACAATAATAGGTCTTCCGGCGGGGTGTGTTGGCCACGACATCCACTTTACCGGTTATCGCAAGACCAATATTATAGTTCTTGGGAAATGTTCCAACCATCACATCTGCCTGAGATTCAGATCTGGTTGGTGTCAGAATAATTCAGACTCATCGAGTCTAGAAAGAAAAATGAAAGTTTGCAACACAAACCGATGAGATGGCGTTGCGGGAATCTCGGGGAATGAACTACGATAGCAAGCTCCAAAACATGAGCTGGTTCTGCTACAAAACATGTGGACACACTGCCTCGGGCAGGTATGACCACGTAGTAGTCTTATAATAAAACACTACCGAGTTCAGGAGGGGAACCATCATCGATGATAGCGAAGTCTCCACGCGTGGAAGTCCAAAGAGTTCACCTTAGACAGACTCCTTTATCTGTGAACAACTCAATCAGTGGCTTGGTGTGCTAGGGATACATATGGAATGAAGGTTGCAAGTCTCCAAACCACAGAATACTTCGCACGTATGCATGACTGATTTGGGATGATTCCGGGGAGGCAAAAACAATCTTTCTTGAATTCATGGCGGCAACTTACATCGATTGCATGTGAACTTAGAGGAAGTCGCTACTTTCAACCAAACATATGCTTCATGAACGGAACATGAAGGCATCGTTTACAAAGTTTCCAACACTAGCTTAATGTTTAACACGAATCATGGTGGAGACAAGATGCTGCTAATGGGCTCAACAACAACTCATCTGAATTTCCATATCACTGGACTTCCACCATCATGTGAACATGGTGATAGCATTGGTCAGACCAAAAGATGTAATGGTATATGCTCGAGGGATCACCCACGAGTAAGACAACATTACGAACATCGTTGGTTATGATTTGACTTGACGATAGCCCGTACTCAAGTCAAGGTTTTGACAAGGCAATAGATCCAACAACTGATCACGAGGACCAATTGGTGAAGATATCATCTTTCATCAACACACACACACACACAAAGATATCCCTTGGAGGTGAACTAAGTTAGACAAGCTTTTATCTCCCAACTTTCCAAGTTGTTGTTTGGCTTAACAAACTAGCTCAGGGGTATCCAACACAGATTCTTGGAGAAAAGTGGTTTATTGGAAAACCAACTTGATCACGAGCTCAACATAACAGTCAGGGGACAATCTGGTGATACTTCCGAGAAGATAATCGGAAACTCACGAACCACCGGTATGCTTCTAAGCTCGAGAACAATCTTGCTTTTCAGGGCAAGATGATATGCTCAAATAAGCGAGGGATTGGCACAATCCTAACTCATTGATCGAGAAGTGCACCGAAAGTAAGGACTAGGTAGCACGATCAACCCTAGGGTGACGATTCAATAATCAACACGCTAAGGATGAGATGGTTGTCCATTAACTACCATGCAACACGGTTGCTAGGAGTATTGACTTCACACATCATAGTTCACTTGTCGACATTCCGGTTGCGACAACACAAAACCGAGGAATGAATAATGATGGCGAGAAGTATCACTGCAACAAGAATTCATAAGAGGGTGTGAGATTCCAATGATATTCCTGACATAAAGATGGTAACACTCCAAGGTAGAGCAGAGCAGAAGCTGGATTGGCATTTTGATCTGCGGAATACAATTGCTTTGACCCAATCCTAGATATGGATGAGGTTCTGGAGTTTGTTTTCCTAGTCATTCCGGACTAGAATGGCTTGACGGACCACAAGAGTAGTAAGCATCGATGAATGAATGCACGCATACTCTTAACTATCAATTGATAGACGAGGGTTGGAAGACAACTAAAGCGGGACAACTCAAAGGAACATACGGTTTTCTGAGTTGTGGATGCATAGATTAGTATGTTGAACCAAGTTCAACAAATTTCTTTCGGATAACCCATGCAGAAAAGTTGAACTGGTAGAGTCGCAATATAGAATAGAGAACCCATCGAGAGCACTCCTGTTATGATCTTTTGATCCAACAAACTACTGCCATAAGTGGTTCATAGTATTTGGAAGAAGGAAAATACCATGGACCTCGAGGACTAATGCAAAGGTTACTAGTTTCCTAAAGGAACTAGCAAACACTATCAACATGAGGTAAATGGGGTGAATCTCGGGTTCAGAACCCAGAAATAGAATGCCTACTAACTAAATGGCATCACGGGATGCTTTTGATAATGATGGCCAGAATCATCACACTGGAAACACAGATCATGGCTAGACCACTAGATGATCCCCTAAAACACCTAGGGTCATAATATTAACTCCAACATATGTGTCGAGGCAATAAAATACCTCAACTCACTAATTTGTGTGATTAATCTGACCAAAGGGACATCAGGAACGGGAAGAAAGGATTTGCAAATGCATCAGACTATTTAGAAACCTGGGATGACTCAGACAGCATAACGGCTGTAAATGCTCAAAAGATTTAAGACATCCTCCAAAATGGTGGCATAACCACTCGATCATCACAATATCAAGGTTCTGAGACCAACTATGAACATACGGAAGTAGTAAAAGCTGAACGGAGGCTTAAGTCCAACAATTCTATAAGTCTACGGATTAGTAACACGTGATCCTGATAGAAAGAAGAGATAGCCTAGTTCCTTAACCCCGTAGGAAAAATAAGATGACTCAGATCAGAAGGGCACAAGGTATAAGGAGTAAAAGAGCCTTATGTTCCATCCCACAATCAATTCCTTTATATAACTAAAGAATTTCTAGACTCAACTTCGACCAGTTTGGCTTGGTAATCCTACAGGAAGTCAGGCTCTGATACCAAAGCTGTCAGGACCCTGATCCTATGTCATACTTATCTAGCATGTAACACATCATATCACTTTGCGGCCTCACGCACGGTATTCCCACGGGTGCCACCTTACCTGGCCCGGGACCGTTTGCGCCTTTTGGCTCACGTATATGATAGTGCTGCTAGCATCCATATGACAAAGAACCCGGGCTGACATGGCTAGTTGTGAACCCAAAGTGGAACAAACTTACAGGTACAGGCATCCATGACCCAGCATCGAACGTGTCGGTCATCAGCGAGTGAATCCAGGCTGTAGCACTGGGCTAGCAGGACTCCGGTGAACCGGGCTGTAGCGGGCTAACAGGACTCCAGTATTCATCGCGTGACATTTCCCCGAAGGGACAGACACAGGAACGAAGAAGGACACATGCCGGCCAGCCTAAGTGTTCCGGAGCAGTAGCAAGCCACCAAGGCTCAGTGGAAGCACTAGGAGACATTTCCCGGTAAGAGAGGCCACTAAGGATAAACAACTAGATAGTCAGATCCCACACATACCAAGCATTTCAATAACATACACACAATATGCTCGATATGTGCAAATACAACATGGCATCACAACATGGCTCTACAACTCAAGTATTTATTCAATAGGCTCCGAGGAGCGAGATATTACAACATAGGTCTCGTGACGCAACATTCAGAGCATACAAGTCAAAGCACAAGAGGAAGCTTAACATGTCTGAGTACAGACATCTACAAATGAAAAAGGCCGAGAAGCCTGACTAACTACAAGATCCTGCCGAGGGCACAAGATCGTAGCTGAGGTAACAAGCTAAACGTCGAAGTCCACGCGGAACTACTAGTGAGACTGAAGTCTCTCTGCAAAAACATCAAATAGGCAAACGTGAGTACAAATGTACCCAGCAAGACTTACATCAGAACTAACTACATATGCATCATTATCAACAAAGGGGGTGGTGGAGTTTAACTGCAGCAAGCCAGCTTTGACTCGGTGGCTATCCTGAACTACGACTGCAAGTAACTCTTTTGAGGTGGCGCACACGAGTCCACATATTCACCATATCAATACACCACTATGGATCCGCTCCCGTCTCCCTACGAGAACGCCATCCATAGCACTCACGCTTATCTTGCGTATTTTAGAGTATCCACTTTCACTTGTCTATGAACTGTACAGGCAACCCAGAAGTCCTTTTCCGCGGACACGGCTATTCAAATACATGATGTTAACCCTGCAGGGGTGTACTTCTTCACACACGCTCTCACCACTTACCGCCGTTTACACGACATGTACTCGGCAACCTTCAAGCGGAAGCCCAACGTGGTTGTCGGCCATGGCCTACCTAAACACTCAAGTCTCGAGTCCAGGTTTATCGCCTATTCGGGTTCCATCCGCGAGGAGATCCGGCCGGAGTTTCGCTCACAGCCCCAAACGATGTGTACAGGGTTCCGTGACACCAAACGGGCGCCCAGTATACCCGGCCACGTGCCTACCGCATCACAGCCCACCCCTCCGGTCAGCGCTGCACACGGCCTCCAGCATACTACAAACACCAGAAACTACTTGCAACTCCTGGACAGAGGACAAGGGTGATTAAGAAGCCGAGAGGGTCCATTGGTTTCGGGCCCAATGCATGGTAGTATCTGTTTCATGGATCACAAACACAGAACTCAGTTCCTGAGGACGGCTGCAATGAGACAACCCACCATGTACTCCTACATGGCCTCTCACCGCTACCTTTACCAAATCATATTCACACACTTAGCTCACACACAGTAGGACATGTTCATACACCTCTGATTCATCCCCGATGAATCAGACCTGACTCAACTCTAAGCAGTAGCAGGCATGACAAACAAGCATGAATGAGTAGGCACAACAGGGCTCAAACAACTCCTACTCATGCTAGTGGGTTTCATCTATTTACTGTGGCAATGACAGGTCATGCAGAGGATAAAGGGGTTCAGCTACCGTAGCAAGTAACAGATGAATCGTTGTTGTCCTAATGCAGTAAAAGAGAGCAGGAGCGAGAGAGTGGGATTGTATCGGAATGAACAAGGGGGTTTTGCTTGCCTGGCACTTCTGAAGATAGCATTGAGTCTTCATCAGTGTCAACGATCACAACGTCGATACAACGTCTACCGAGGGGGAGCAACACCGACAAACAGAGAAGAAACACGATCAATGCAATGCACAAGATGATGCATGCTATGACATGGCAAATAGAATGTGTTTTGGCTAATGCAAGCTAGAACAGATTGAGATGAGTCCATTTGAACCAAAGATTCAAATGCAAACCCATTTTAGGAGGTCATAATAGTGCATTAACTTGTTTCACCTAAACAGCAAGGTTAATGTGTTCTAACATGCATGAAACAAGTGCAGATGGATAGATTGGATTTTTTTGATCATTTTTCATATATAATTTATTTGATTTGGAGCTACGGTTGATTTTCTATGATTTTTAGAAGTTTGCAACAATTTATGGAATTTTCTAAATAAAAATAAATCCAATAATTAGTTATTGCATCAGCAGTGCGTCAGAGTGACGTCAGGGGGTCAACGGGGCGTCCAGGTCAACCTGACCAGTGGGTCCCGCTTGTCAGCAATTAATTAGACTAACTAATTTTAGTTAAACTAATCTGGTTAGTTAGCAGGGAGGGGGGTCCCACTTGTCATTGACTCAGGGGAGTCAGCTTGGGCCCACCCAGTCAACGTCAACGGTCAAACCCCCTGGTCAGCGGGTCAAAGCCTGCCGGCGTTTAGCCGCCGGCGAGGCCAGACGTGGCGGCGTGCTGCGGGATTTGCCCACAGGGCTCCATTTGCTACGCGCAGAGCAGCTACGGGCAGCTGGTGCTTGCCCGCATCCAGCTGTGGTGATGGCTTGGCCGGGGAGTGGCCGGAGCATCACCGGCGACGAGTTTGGCGGAGGCCGAAGCTCGGGCCAACTCGTGCGCGTGGCTGCGGTGGCCTAGGGAGTGTGGCGCTAGCATCTACGGCTCCTACGCGTTGCGGGGAGTATGACGGGCACAAGCCCGTGACCAAATGGTCACCGGAGCAGCGCCGGCGATGTGGTCAGGTGGCGGCGCGTTCGGGCACAAGAGACGCGGCGTCTATGGTATTCTAGGGGCGAAACAGAAAGCACGGGGAGGTTCAGAAGCTCACAAAGAAGCCGCAGGGATGGTCAGCGTGTTCGGGGAAGGCTCGATGCGGTCAGAACAGCGACGGCGATATGGGGCGGCCCGAGGTTGAAGACGACGGTAGCAGGGATGATGCAGGGGCTCCGGCGTCGTGCGGCTTGGCTAGTCGACGTAGTCGACGACGACGAACCGTCCGGACACGGTGCGAGGGCGCGGGGACGGCGTTGGACACGGATGCGGCGACCGGCGGCGACGGTGACGTCTCGGGCGACATCGGGGAGGGCGAGGGAGAGGAGCCAGAGGGAGGAGCGGGTGTCTGCGGGGTCGGGGAGAGGGAGAGGGTTCGTCCCACGTCAACAGCTGGACGAGGGGAGCGGCGAGGCGGCGGGCAGCTGCGTGGCACACATGCTGTGCTCGCCGTCGAGCAGCTGCCTGCCTACCTGGCCAAGCCAAGCAGCTCGCTGGAGCGGTGGCTGGGCTGGGCCGGTAGGTGGGCCTGCTAGGTGGCGCCAGGTAAGACTTTCTCTTTTGTTTCTGTTTTTTTTAAATTCTGTAGGTTTGCTGCATTTCTAAAAATACCTAGGCAACTCCAAAAATCACCAAACTGCACCTGGTCCTTAGTTGGAATATTTCCAACATGGAACATTTAATTTGGGATTATTTGAGCATTTGAAATATTTTATACAATTTAAATGCCCAAATTCAAATAGTTAGAGATTTAATCCAGTGACCTTAGAGTGACCTAGAAATCTGTGCATCACTTCTGACAGTGGTTTAGGACCAAGGCAAAGGTGATGAACATTTTAGAATGGCATTTCAGGTTCATTGAAAATACTTTTAGTAAACCCTAGTTGGATTCAGAGGGTTCTGGGGGTTCTGTCTTCCCCATTTCAAATTTCTGATGAAAGGTAAACATGATGCAACACTCTAATGCATGGACTAGCTAGGATGTGACACTATTTAAGACAAAGCAGCATAGACAGAATATAAGTGCGGGAAACTACACAACAATAACAACACTTGTAATGTGCATGGCATGAGAACATAACTGTTTATTCAATTGAAACTGAAATCAACATAGAGCAAGTTACAATAGCAAACAACCAAGCACATTGAAGAAACAGTTTTAAAACATACCTGTTGCGCCATTGGAGTTTCAATTGCATCCTTCAAATTTGAAATTGGTTGGTATCAGTAAATACAGTGATGCAAGAGCAAAGCAGTATGAACCATAGCTATGGAACCTGACCTGAGAACAATTCTTCTTCTACTTTAAGCGTTGACTTCGGGTTCGGAGTGGTGGCCCTTGTGATTTGGGCACTGCAGTTGCCTTACTAACTGCTCGTGTTTGGGTGCTCTCTGGTGGAGACGGTGCTGTGTCAACGGGAACTGGGTGTCTATCTGCTGGGGTTGGGGTTAGAAGGGGTGTAGATGGTTCTCTGTCCAACTGGGTAGGGGTACAATCTGCATGAGTGTGGGTTATGTGTGGTGGGGCTGGTTCTTGGGCAAGTACAACCATGGTTCTATCTGCATCGACAGGTAGCACGATCTTTTCTGAAGACCGTGTTTTTACTCCCACAGATACTGCCATCACTCCCTCCAATTGAAATGGCTGATAAACAAGAAAAGTAATTGAATGTACAGACATTGTAAGATAGACAGGTGCAATGGATAGTAGGGAAGAAAACAGGGCATGAAATAATTCACATTTATATTGTCTAAGCAAACAGAATAGCAGGACATAATTTCACATATATGATGGCTAATTAAACAAGATAGCATGACACAATTTCACATATATGATGGCTAACTAAACAGGATAGAATGACATACTTCAAAATATGATGACTATGTAAATAGGATGACATGATATAACTATATGATGTGTCTATTAAAGTGGTTGGCATGCCATAAATCACAAACATGCCGTCGATGGAAACATGATTGCATGATATAATTCACGGATAGAATGACATAATTTAAAATATGATGACTATGTAAATAGGATGGGATAATATAACTATATTATGTCTTTAGAAAATGGGTTGGCATGCCATAATTCAGATACATGCTGTCTATGTAAACATCATGGCATGAAATAATTCAAATATATGATTTATATACTAAGGAAATGAGCAGAGGGCAATCACATATATGATGCGTCAACTAAGGAGATGGCATTCAATATTGTGTATATGATGTAAAAACTAAGGATTGCAATACAACATATGCATTATATGAGTAATATAACCCTGCCAAGTTTGAGCATACACCTCAGGGGGATAATAGGACTGGTCATCTGCCTCTGAATCCTCCTCTGCAGAGCTATCTGTAACCAGCAAGGTATCTGCTTCAGCAGGTAGCATTGTCTGCTCTGAAGACCTTGTTTTCACTCCAGATTTCTCCATCACCAATTCAAATGGCTGATGCACAGGAAGAGCAGTTGAATATACAAACATTGTCGACAAAAGCAATGATAAATACAAAAAAAAGGACGGCATGATATAATTCACATATATGACGCTTGCCTAAACAGCATGGCATTGCATAATTCACATACATAATGCCTTGCAACAAGATAACATTGCATAATTCACATATATAATGTATTGCAACAAGATGGCATTGCATAATTCACATATATGGTAATTAGACACTAAACAGGTGGCATTCACACAAAGCATGTGTAAATTAAGCAAATGACATAGCAATGCAAGATACTATACACACGATATGAGCAACATAACCCAACCAAGTTAGGGCATGCACCTCGAGGGGGGGGGGATATGACTGGTCATCTGTCTTTGAATCCTCCTCTGAGGAGCTATCAGTAACCAGCAAGGCATGCGCTTCGTCAGATAGCATTGTCTGCTCTGAAGACCTTGTTTCCACTCCAGATTTTTCCATTACCATGCCGAATGGCTGATGGACAGGAAGAGTAATTGAATGTACTAAATGTTTTGAAAAATTTAACACGTAATAAAAAAATGATGTCATGATATAATTCACATATAAGATGACTGGCTAACCAGGGTGGCATTGCAAAATTCACATATATGATGCCTGGCTAGACAAGATGGCATTGCATGATTCACATATATGATAAAGAAACTAAACAGATGGCATTGACACAAAGCATGTCTAAACTAAGCAGGTGGCATCTTTAATGTATACAGTAAGCAATGCAAGGCACCATATGCATGATATTACCAACATCAGCATGCCAAGTTAGAGCGAAGACCTCATGGGGTAACTAGGAGTGGTCTTCTCCTTTTGAATCCCCCTCAGAACAGTTATCTTCCTCTTGATTACAATCCGAAATGGGTGGAGGGGGGGCTGCCTTTGCACCCACCATGGAACGACGTCTGCATGAAATTTTATTGCCACGCAAGGCTCGTCTCTTTTGCTCTACATGATCAGTTCCATTGTGTACAATAACTGGCATGCATAGGAATAAAACATAGTGAGATTATGTAAGGAGTGCATGCACAAATCCAAAGTGATGGTAGCAAACTATGGATAGACCCAAAACCAATGATAGCAGGCAGATAATAGCTTTAGTTAAAAAATACAAATAATGGCTCCTTTAATGTTTGTTTGCACCCAACATGAAACTCATAGTAGATACCGGAGATTAACCAGATAGTAGACAGATAGTACTGATTGCTGCCTCAACAAGTACCCCACAACCATTTAAAAACTCAAGTTTCAGCATTAGTTTGGACCTGACTCAGAGTCTAATAGGTGAACACGACGATAATGTAGCATGTCATCATATTAAGCGACGCATAACGTAAGCAGACACGGAACAGTGCGACCTCTCTTGTGGACCCATGTAGTCGTCAAGGTCATCTTCTCAGTTGATGATGGTAATGCAGTTGTCGTGGCTGCCGGCGGCGGTGAAGAAGATTTGAGGCGGTGAAAGACAGTTTGGATAGCGGATCCCTGCTATGGTAAACCCTTCCGTCGTTGGAGCAGCTGAGCTGGGGTGGAACACAGCGCCGCAGGAGCAGGACAAACCACACAAGGTTTTCTTTGACACATATCTGTAACAGAAGTAATTGAGTAAGGGCTTGTTTGAATTTGAGGATTCTAACAATGCAGGGATAGGAAATAGCCAGGAATAGGATAGGAATGCACATGCAAAACAGAGAATTTAAAAACACAGGATTTCTACCAATCTGGGTGTTTGATCCACAACAATTGGAAGATCACAGGATGCAAAAAACATGGTGAGATTAAGTCAAACCACAAGAAAATGTACGGTTATAATGCTATTATGCTACTATCTCTTAGTCTTGTGCTTGATGAATAGGAATATGAAAAGGAGGAGAAGTGGAAATTAGAATTCCTACGGTTTTTCTTTCAAGGAGACACTAAAGGAACAAATCCTACAGTTTTCCTTTGCTCCATTCCTTTGCACCAAATTCATGAAAAGTAGTACCATAGGAAACTTTCCAATTCCTATGTTTTTCATTCACTTTTCCTTTCAAGCACTGGCGATTCTAGTAGGCAGGCTTGAGCAAGGAAAATCCTACACTAAAAAAATGTTTTTGTGCTACTTCTATTACTTTGGACCCATGCCACTACCATACTAGCTCAACTCCCAGGCCCATCGACAAATGCACAACTCAAACACATAGAGATAAATAAAGATAGAATTCAAGAGAGTCCATCACGGATAGCTAAGTTGCCTGGTACCTCACTACTTGTCAAATAGTAGGATAAAATAATCATATTTCCCATTACTACGAGTGCTCAGTGGACAATATATATAACATGTAGAGTAAAAAAGAGATGCAACAAGTGTACAACCTCTTTGGCGAAGCCATGTCGATCTCAGCGTGATTGGGTTGGCCGGTGAGGATGCTCCGCCTGACTTTGCTGTCGGAGGAGGGGAAGAAGATCTTAGGTGTCTGGAGATGGAGCCCGAGGTACTGCTCCGCTGTGATGGAGGTTTCGTCGTTGGAGCAACTCCGATGAGTTGTACGACGCCGAGGCTGAAGCAGGACAAGAGAGACAACGAACAACGTTAACCTGAGTGGAATTCTAATAGCATCTCCAATACATGACATAAAATACATAACCACAAAGTGCTAGATGTAAAATAAATCAGCTGCTCTCTGAACTTAACTGTCGAAACTGAACTTAACTGTCGAAACTGAACTTAACTGTCGAAACTGAATTTTGCTGTCGAAACTGAACGCACTAGGAAGGTGAGGCTACACGTCGGTCGACTGACTTTTTCATCTCTAGTCAGTCGATTTTGCAGCCGTTGGATACGAAATCAAGGGCCTGCGGTTCATCTTCAACCTCCACCCCCCTGAGCCGCCAGCCACCACCGGCAAAACAGCAGCACCCCATCGCCCGCGGCCGGCGGTGCGCCGCCCCGCCCGCCCCGAAAACACTCCCCATCACCGGTCCGCCGCCATCCCCGCCATCCCTCTAGCCCCCCCCTCCCCCGTGAAGAGCTTTTTCTCCGGCGATCCCCACGCCACCGCCCCGCCAACGCCCCGCCACCGCCGGCGACCACCGCCCCCATCCTGAACCCTAAGATAGATAGTGGGGTACCTCTCCGGCGAGCCCTCCTCCCCGCTGCGGCTGGTTCTTCCTTCACCCCGGCAAGCAACCCCCCTGAAAATTGACTGACCCAAAAGTCGATTCAGTCGACTGAAGTGTAGCTAAATCGGAGCAGCATCACAAGCAAGAGCAAGAGCAAGAGCAGCAGCACGAGCAAGAGCAATAGCAAGAGCAGACCAGGCAGGGGACCGAGAGCAAGAGCAGAGCAGCAGCGCGAGCGAGAGCTAAAGCAGTAGCAGCTCCTACTGATGTGGACGTCGCTGCCGAGGGAGAGACACCATGGAGGAAGTGGCCGGCGCCGCCGCCGTGGATGGAGCCGCGCCGTGTCGGCTCGGGGCCGAGCACTGGCAGCACAGTGAGATCGAAGCAAGAAGAAAATGCGGCGATTTGTGTACAACCTCTTTGGTGGTGCCGATTAGGCCGCAACTTCATCTGAGGAAACGGTGATGATGATGCTCTTCCGGTGGTGCAGGTGAAGATGGCGGTGTGGGAATGGAGGTGGTGCAGAAGACGAGGGGAACGTCGGGGCAGCTCCTTGGAGGTGGAGGACGGGGTGGCTAAACCGGCCGGACGATGAGATCGACGACGAATCCTCATCCGGTACGGTGGATGAGGGACGTCGAGGTGTTGCTGTGGACGACATCGTCGGGGAAGAGGCTCCGGCTGGGTGGAAGACGGAGCAGGGTGTGGGGTTTCGTCGCGGGTTTTCGCGGCCTCTGTGTATGAATGGGTGGGCGGATGGGATGGCAGTGGGGAACCATGGCTTAGAGACACGCTTGTCCGAAATGTGGGGTAAGTTACGGAAGTACCCCCACCGATTTGAGGCGGTTCTTTCGGTTCAGGGGTACCACGGGCATTTTGCGTGTCGGGATTTCACAGGAGCTGGGAGTTTTCGCGCGCGCTGTAATTTCGGAATAGCAAGGCGCGGGTTGAGATTGAGGGAGTTGTCGGAGCACAACAAGACAAAGATATATCTTAAATATTTCGGGCTAACAAGGCGTGGGTTGAAGAGGCGGGAGTTTCGCAGCATGATAGACAGCGACGCTAGCTTGAATTTTCGGCATAACAAGGCGCGACTTGTAATTTTGGAAGAACAAGCTTAATGTGTACCCAAAAAAAGACAATTTGCACCTCAACACGCACAACACACACACAAACACCATTTAGACTAGAGTAAGGTACACGTGCATTGCACGCATGAGATTTGTCAACCAAATTATGAATAAATACCACATTGTAGCATCCAAGCTTTGAGTCATATATGCATGATGTAGATGTTCGTTTAATTCTTATAGTTCATTTCATTCAAAATCATCTAGTTTTTATAAGAAAGCTAATCAATTTTAAGATTCATGGAATTGTGCATTGTAAGACATAAAGTAAAAGCAAATAATGGCAAATCATGTAGAAAAACATTTGGGCAATTCCGATACGGAAGATTCTAGAACAAATAAGAAGTGCTTGTGTTTTGATGTTTGTGCATTATGCTTAAGTTCAACCATGGAGTCTTCTAGATTATACATGTGGCGAAATCTAGTGGAATCTAGATCATATCCAACGGCCAGTAGTGCTCAAATTTGCCATCTTTGGACCATCGGATTCACCTCATCCAACGACCATCTTTCAAAGTTAAAGTTACCCGCACACAATATAAAAATATATAAAATATAATATATATATATATATAGGGGTATAGATATAGATATGTGATGCGAAAGCCGCCCATCATCTCCAATTAGAATAGTGTGTCCATGCACGGATGCGACGTGGCCAAATGATGTCTGCCATCGGTATCTCAAATTCAAATCAGTCTGACCTTCTTCAATGTGTATACATTACAACATGCTCGTTTCCAAACCACACCGCGCAGATCTCCATTATATTCATGCATGCATGGGTTTCAAACATCAGGATCTCTTATTCAAATATTTGAATTCAACTTTACAATGATTATGACCTCACCTATTCTTTTACACCCACACAGTAGTCTTGTCTTTATAATTTTACCACTAACTTTCTCTCGTGCATGCATGCACACGCACTACCAGTCGGCATTATCCATCGCACACATGCAATCTTTTTCTTCAGGTCGGTCTCCCATTAAGGCACACACCCACACACAAACCGAACAATCGATATATCCAGTGAGGTCTCACCCTCTTTCCCACGTCCACATCGATCAATCTATACCTCTCTATATAGGATTAACATATATAGCTAATACACCCACATTAATTATATATCCAACGTCCCCCTCTCATCATCCATGCCTTCCGCTTCATCTCTCAGACGCATGCACAATGGCGAAGACAGGGGGCAGTAAGGGCCCTGCCCCCCCCCCTAACATCACTATATACCGAGGTTAATATGAATGTGATCATTAGACAATTGCTGCTAAAAATGGTTTAATTTCATGAATTGACCCTCCTCGTAAAGGATTAGCAATGCTTCTCCCCCTAGCTCATTTATTTTCATGGCTCCGCCACTGCATGCAACAACGCACGTGTTCGCCCTCTCTCTCTAAATATCGATCTCACACTTGTGCATTCCTTCATAGTCTCCCTCCACTCGGCTCCTCGCACCATCTTCTAGCCCCCCACCGGATTTTGCCACATGTACAATCTAGCAGACTCCATGGTTGAACTTAAGCATAATGCACAAACCTCAAAACAACAGTGGTTCTCTTTTGTTCTAGAATCTTCCGTATATTAACTGCCCAAACTTTTTTTCTAGTTGAATTGCCATTATTTGTTTTTACTTTATGCATTACAACGCACAATTCCATGAATTATAAAATAGATTAAGGGCTTCTTTGATTCAAAGGATTCTCAAAGGAATATTGGAGGATTCTAATCATTAGGAATTTTTCCTATCTTGGTTGTTTGATTCGTAGGATTGCAAACCATGGGAATTTTTCCATATGATTCATTTGCACTAGATTTCATAGGAAACATCCCATCCACTCAAACCTCTTTGAAAGAATTCTGCATTTTTTCTATGCACAATCAAACACTCGTACAATCCTATAGGATTTAAGACGACATTCCACTATAATCCAATGTTTTTCCTATTCCCATGTTCTTAGCTTTTTTTATAAAAACTAATTGATTTTGAATGAGATGAACTATAGGAATTAAACGAAGGGCTACATCAGGCATATATGACTCAGAGCTTACATGCTATAGTGTGGTATTTATTCATAATTTGGTTGCAAAATATGATGCGTGCAATGCATGTGTACCTTACTAGTACTTCGAGTATGTGCAAAACACGTAAATTAGAATACCAATGGCACGCTACAAAGTGTCTCTCTTACAGTTCATGAAGCCACGTGGCACATGTGGAGGCGTTGTCGCGACCTCCTTGCGTGGATTGATCACAGTGATGTGCTGCTGGTTCCAGAAGAATGTACTCGTCCTCCCTGAGCCATACTGGCGGTACAAGCACGAAGCGAAGATGTGCATGCACGCCACGCACGCACTCATTCCCTCGCACGCACACGCGGGTACATGAGCGGATGCAATTTTGTATCGAGATCCACCCCATGTGATAATTTTACGCGTGTAAAGTTGTTCACTTCATTGATGGTCAATTAATACAGTGCATGCAAATTGAGTGGACGTGAGGGCGGAAGAAAGACATTATTACTCCACTGCGCGCATGCGAGTAGTTAAATCGTGGGTTGCTAGTAGTACTTCCATTGGGCTCCTTCGTATTTTGTGCCAATTTTTGACAGTAACATAATATTTACACATTTGAGCAGTGTAGTACTCGAAATTTATGTTCCGGTAAACTCACCGGGAGCTGTTTCGGGCCTCGAAACCAAAACCATCAATTAATCTTTACCATGTTCCCATCACATATGAAAGACTGCTCACACCTACTAGTACGTACCAAACCTGAACGTGTTCCCACTATGCAGGTATTAGTACTAGTGCTAGTACTTAGGTTATAAAAAGGGGAACTACCTAACCGAAAATTACTCTGCCTTTGCTCCTCATAAGTGTTTCTTCTTCGTCCGTTGTTGTCATGGCCGGTGAGCAGAGCTCTAGGTCGAGAACTACTCGTAACAAGGGAACGGCAACCAAGGCTGCGGAAAAAAAAGAGGGCTCGCCACCACGCAGAGACCTAGAAAGATCTCTCATGTGCAGGCGATGGCTCCCAGGAGCGCCCTAGCCGTGGAGGCGAACATGCCGAGCCGGCGGAGCTGGAGTCGTTATCCCTCGACGGCATGCCCAATCAGCTCAATAAGCACCTCAATAAGCAGAAGGAGTTCATCCAAGGCTTGATGGAGTTGCTGAAGGAGAGCCTCGACGACATGCCCGCTGAGCTCAATCAGCAGGGGGAGTTGACCGCCGGCTTGGTGATGCTGCTGAAGAAGAGCATTGCCTCGGAGAAGAAGGTGACCGGCGAAATCCTGCGACTTCAGGAGGACAAGGCGAAGCTCTGCCACGAGATCGACCTGTTGAAGGAGAAGAATGTCGGCTGGAAGAAGCTGCATGAGAATAGTAGTTCCTCGATGAAGATGCTGCAGGCCCTCGTCATGGAACAGAAGGAGGAGTTGGCGAAGCTCCGCATCGAGAACCGGCTGCTCAAGGTACGTAATGCATCCGTGGAACAGATGATGAAGGCTCGCGTCGAGAAATCCGGCGTCATGGATAGAATGAAGAAGATGGCGGAGGAGACGCGCAAGGAGATGGAGGTCGTGGAGGCGATGAAGAAGCAGTTACGACTCTGCAGCGAATTAGATCATTTGGGGTGATAATCTTCCTTCTTCTTTTGCTGCTGTGTTTCATCTTTTGCTTCGGGTGTTTCGCCGCACGTGTCACGTTCTCTGCGAAGCATGAATAGAACAATGGTTTTTTTGAGGGAATGAATAGAACAATGCTAACAATGAGATGACTAGCAAATTAGATCATTTTTTATCGCCATATGGCACTGGGCTGCCGTGTTTTCTGCTCCTCCGTCGCAGTACTACTCCAGTGGAAAACTTGAGTATACCGCACGGTTCTTTGCTCCTCCTCGATCAGGTCATCGGTGCATTTATACGAGTAGTCAAATCACAAGGCCCCGCCTTCTAGCAGTAATGAGCCATTAAATCACAAAGGCCCTCGCCTCTCGTGAAACCGACCAAGCTAGACTGCCCCGCCCTCTAGCCTTTTAAAAAATGTATACTTTTGTACAGCAGTAGTATTGATGGATTGCGCCATGGAGCAAAACTTGAAATTAAAAAAAATTGGTACATATAGAGAGCACTCGTCGCCAAATTTTGCATATAGTACTATTAAAAAGGTTAGTCACAATAATGGTGTCCAGCACAACCCACCCCTCAAATAGAACTAAGCACCCTGGAATTCTTTGACAAAACTAAGCACCCTGAAATTCTTTGACAACTAAACTGCTGGCTATATGATGTTGGCCATATATATTGTACGTATATAATGTGAAGAAACGAGTGGTAGTACTATACCAACTAAAAGATGAAATGTAAGAAATACTAGTATGTACGTACTGAAGAGTTAAAGTAACAAGAAGAAACATAACATAGTTCTGCTGGGGGCTCAGCACAACACACCCCTCAAATTAAATTAAGCACACCTGAAATTAAACTTTGCAACTATTCCGGTAGACACTTCATTAGAACCAACATGAGCAACCACACTTCCACCTTACTCGGAGTCCTCGTCCACGTCCTCGACTTCGTCCTTGTCCCTCTTCCTCTTGGCCGATACTTCTTTGCTTGAACCGCCAACTTGGCTGTTGCTCTTCATCCAACCCTTGTAGATATTGAAACAAAGGTAGCCATCCATGGCAGCGTAGTGGATGTGGTCTATATCTAGTACATTCCGCTGACATGCATGACGATGAAACGTGTATGGAGGTTTCTCCAGTTTACCGTACGAAGGATGAACCATGGCTCCTGCCAGGGTCAGCATTGAAGGCTGACGAGAGGGCATCAGCCGATTCTTTTGGAGGTCGAAGGTGTTGCCTACAACAAGGCCTATTCGACGCAGGACTTCTTTGTCGTTACCAAAGTCTACAGTAACGAATTTGACTTTGTTGCTCTCGAGGAAGTCCTTAAAATCCTGGCACTCAACGTCGGCATGGCATATGTGGTAGACCAAGCATAAGTCATGCACGCAAACCTGGATCATGGCAGGCTTCTTCCTCTCTTCGTTCTTTAGATCCTTCTCTTGTCCCAGGACTGTGGTGTACCCAACATCTAGCCCACCGACCCACTCATCATCTGAGTCTTCGAACATGCGTCTGAAGCGAGAAAGGCATCCTTTCACCGTCGCGGAAGAACGGGTGTAGATGACGTCGAACTCATCGCCGGTGATGGTTCTAACCTTGTACTCACCACCGATCGGGGAGATTTGGGACACCATGGATTTGGGAGGTGGGTTAGGATTAGTGGAACTACCGTAATGTGAAAGGACGGGACGACTAGGAGCGAAGCGCCGTAGTATTAAAGGACGTGCGGGGACGAGTAGGAGCGAACTGCCAGCATGCGAACGACAGGGTAGTGGCTTTCCATTCTCCCATGATACGGGCTTCCGAGAGCGCTTGGATCTGAGATCGAACGGTTGCATGTCGTGATTCTAGATGTATGGGTGAATATCCTATCCTGGAGGGTTATTCTGCAAATTTTCAGCAACTTAGCATGCGACCGTTTGATCTCAGATCCAAGGGCTGCCAGCAGCCCGTATCATGGTCACGCCTACCACGACCGTCGCGTCGCTCGTGCGGTCGCGCCCTTGGAGATTTAACACGGTGCATTAGGCTATCTGATGTTGGCATGGCATACATAGTCATCACTTAGTCACTCATACTACAACAAGGTTTTGGCTATAAGGTTGGCCATAAGTGTACTTTTTTTTACTTCTCTCTATCTCTTTCTTCGTACCTTCGTTCCATAATATAAGAACGTTTTTGACACTAGTGTAGTGCCAAAAACGTTCTTATATTATGGGACACAGGGAGTTCTAGTATTTATTGCATTTGTCAACGAGTGACCTCTTCCAATGAAATGGTGTTGCTAAGTTTGCTTCATTTAATTAGCTATAGACTCAAAATTGTCTTTTCACCTAGGTACACACGCTTAGAGAATCTCCAGTGTTTGGAGGCAACCTTGCCTCTAAACTAGGACCCACGGGTCTGCCTCTAACCATAGATGAAAACTCCGCAGTGTGCAGCCTCTAGCGTTAGAGACAAAGCCGGGCCCAAAATTAAATAAAATATGATGCATTTGTCAACCAACTCATCGGTCCCTCCAGCATCTAACTGACTGACAATGGGGATATCAGAATATTTTATTCACCACAAAGCATTGGAGACCGGCGCTTAGCATAGAGGCGTCTCCAAGAAGTTTTAGCCTAGAGGCGGGTGATGCAGTGTATAGAGGCAATGTTCATGGGTCTAGAGGCAGCCTTAGTGGCGCCAAATACTCACATTGTGGATGCCCTTAGCACCGTTTCTTCCTTGGGTCACCAAACTAGTCTCTCTCTTCTTGATTAACTTGCCACATCAGACTTTATGCCTATGTGGCAAGCTTAAGCACCTGTAGGAGCAAGTAAGTACAATAGTGCGCTTTACATGACATTTTTGCATATGTGGAGGAAAGAGAGGCAAGGAAAAAGTGGAGAAGTGGGCTCTCATGCAAGAGCCAACCTCTACTACATGGTGGAGCATTGGGAGAGGCACCTGTATGGAGGTGGTCAGGAATCGGGAGACTCACGCCGGTCGTAGCGCCGCAGTTAAAATGATAATGGCAAGTCAAATCAAGGGGCCCCACCTGTCCAGCAGTAACTCGCTGTCAAATCACACAACCCTACGTTTGCACCAGCCTACTCCCTCGTCTTCTCGCATCTCTGTCGAATGGACTAGGCGGAACTGCCCCGCCGCCTACCACGCAGGAAAAGCCCCGCCTTGACTTTTAAATAGTATACATTATACTAATTTTGTATCCATGGATTGCGCCCGCGCCATGGAGCAAAGCGTCTAGAAAACAGCGGTACACATGTACGGAGTATACAGCACGCCCGTCGCATTCACGTCGCACCCCAGACGGTCGGTCGGTCTGGCACACTGCTCTCCGAATGGAACGTGCGTCATATTGCGTTTGCACACACATGTGGGATGACAATTGAGAACCGACCATAGGCACACTCCCCGGCCCCGCAAGTTGGGTGACTTAATAGAAGAGGGAGACAAGCGATAGTACTAGAGAAGTGTTGTACTACTTTGGTGCCTGGACAATCCCTGCAAGACACATAAGATCCGTTCATCCATGCATGTGACCAGACTCCAGCAGACACGCCTGGATTGGTTATCGTCTACATATTGTGCAGGCTGTGTTGTACATGGCTGTAGTTGTGGTGAGAAATCTAAAAGAAGGTTTCTTGTCATCTCGCAAAATTAGGTGTCATGTGCTTCGAATCACTGCGAGGGTTAAACAGCGAAAACTGAGTTGGGCTAGTCATTGGGGGCACATGCACGAACAGTGACTACTCGGCTGCCATCTAGGTCAAGCCGGCTATGTTAATTAGGACATCTATCGACGGACCCCTTTTCTACGAGTTTATCTTTAATTTGAGCTTTGTTCCTCCTCTAGTTTGTCCGTCGAGATTCATGTTGTCTCCTTTGGGCAGTGAGGTTATGATTTCTTGTCATGTGGCATTTTTTCGTGTTATATGTTATAATCCGGCGCTTCAGATCAAAATGGTGACAACTGCGCCTCCGGGCCACGTGCATGAAGACTTCTCGATAGTCATTGACGAGGTCAAGCCAGCTCCGGTAGACAAAAGAAAACTAGTACTACTCCACTATATAGGCAGGAGCCTCCGTGCTTGCTTGCTAGTGTTGCTCTCTTCACATTGTCTCGGCCTCTCCAGATCTAAACACGACAGCGGTGGCCACACACACACTCTCTCTCTCTCTCTCTGCTCACTGCTGGCACAGATCCAGCCAGATCCTCTCCGCCGGGGAAGGTGAAGAAGATGCAACGTTCACGCGGTCGTCCTCGGTGATGGCTCTTACCCACTGCTGGGTGCGTCCCAATCAGCCTGCCTTGCCGTTCTCTCCCAAGCACCGCTGGCGAGGGAGGGCCTCCGACCCCTTCTTCCTCGCTGCCGTAGTGTGGGCAGATCCGGCCTCCCGCCGCCCACCTAGCGACATCCCGGCGACCATCAGGTATAACTTCCTCCGAAACCGGCCTTGCTCTACTTCTTGAGCTCCTGACGTCGCTGCATTTGTATCTTTTACTATTTCTCAGGCCCCCTCGTAGATAGGATCGATCGGCTGTTGGAAAACCACCTTTTTTACGTTTAAGAGGTAAAACTAGTTCATGCACTCGAATCTAGTACTACTTGGTTCAAATAAGGAACAAAGGGGGTGGGGGTGGGGGGGATTTGTTACCTGAATCTAGGACTTGGCCAAAAGAGGAAATAATGGGGGCGAAAAGTAGCAGAGACTGGCTATCCAACTGGTCTCTAGGTCTAATAGGGAAATAAAGGGAAATGCAGTACAAACTCAATACCCGATCTATTGGTTGAAAAAGGAAAGAAAGTGGGGACTGGGGGACAAGTCAATAGAGTAAGTCCAGCACTAGATTTGCTAGCCTCACACAATATAAGGTGGCTATACCGAACAAAAATGGGACCAACCCAGATATCCTGTTTTGATGTTTGTTGCCCTGAGCCACTCTTATGTAATGCCACTGGTAAAATGTAGCAGTCGCACTGTTAAAAGTAAGGACACGTTAAACCAATGTTGTTTTCAATGTAATGCCTCCAGTAATATGAATCAATGGCACTTCTTTACATGTCCTGCTAAAATTTCCCATTAAGATAAGTTGGTTCTTTTCATTAGAAATGCAACTGTCCTGGTCCGCCTACTCTCCCGTGCCCAAAGTAATGTCGTATTTAATGTTTATCATAGTTAATCCTAATGCCCACACTAATATCTAGCAATGCCACTACTTTAGAAATTGCTACTGTCCTTGTAGGATTTCCATTCGGATAAGGAACATGCTTCTTTTCATTTGATGCATGTTTCATCACTTGTTAGTCACCCACCTTTCCACCTTTTTTGTGCAAACAGAGATATACATTTCACGCTCGATCTTAGTTGAACTGCACAAATGATATCCAAATTATAGTTGAGCATTCTAGGAGCTTCACAACCAACCTTGATGTTGCTCAATTTTATTGCAACTAATGAAGAAGAAGCTCTGTGGGTTTCATTTTCTGATGGAAATGGAACCGGGGCTGGAGCCCTTTTCTTAAAAAAAATTGAAGAAGAAGCTGCTAGCTCACGGGACATTGCTTCATTTTAGGTGAACTACACCAAAAGGTCCCATGATTGAATCATCCATGTTGGTGACTGAAAGAGCCAGCTTCAGCATCCCAATCTAAGCACCCCCGGCCTCCATCCTTGAGATGCACGGTACACCTCGTTTGCCACCTGCTCGACCCTAGTGTCACTGATAAAATGAAGTAATAATACAGTTAAAATAGAGGGAGTTTCATCTCTATCCTTTCATTTCCAATGTAGATAAAGAAAGTGCTTCTCTTTGTTAATGTATGTTTCATCAACTAGTCCCATTGTTAATGTTTAAGCGTTTCTACAAACTGGGGTGCTTAATTTTAGTTGATATGTACAAAAATAGGGATTTGAATATCTCAAGGCGCCTCCTTGTACTACCGCTGTACACTGATGTTTATCACTGGCAGAAGGTGTATCTGGGAGACTTGGGATGATGTCTAGTATGAGGCGTACCATATGAGGCGTCGCAGGGCCCATCTCGCCCTCGCAGCATGGCATACTATGATACTATCGCAATATTTTCTTCTATTTATTTTGTGTGTTTCATCAACTAGTGCCACTATAATGTAATCACACTTTTTCATTATCTGTGCAAACAGGGTTATTCAGCTGCATTTTGGTGGAACTGCACAAATGTACGTATGGAAGTGGCATATATGTAGAGTGCGAGGTGTGCCAAGTAAAAATTACCAACACCAACCATGCTGCATGCACGCATTG
This sequence comes from Triticum dicoccoides, assembly GCF_002162155.2. Classification (NCBI taxonomy): domain Eukaryota; kingdom Viridiplantae; phylum Streptophyta; class Magnoliopsida; order Poales; family Poaceae; genus Triticum; species Triticum dicoccoides. Next base: position 464,793,276 of record NC_041391.1, on the reverse strand, counting down.
GTATCCACCACCACCAGCGGGATGTGTGGCGCTCTCTGTGGATGGATCTTTCTCGGCAGCAAATCCTCTAACCAAATACTAGTAGCTTATATTGGCAGTTTTCTAGGGAGTACTCTTTTCTGAAAGAAGCACCAATCTATTTTTCTTTATTTGTGCACTGTGTCACAACTTTGACCCAAAGGTCCAGAGCTATTTAAGGGTGATTGGCGTAGTACTCGGAGACTGATTGTAAGCATGATTTTCGTTAGCTGTCATGCTGATTGTAAGCATGAGCAGGTGGAAGATTAGGTTAGTGCAAAGCTTAACTTAAACCCTACCACCGCCATTGAAACGAGGCGAGCGTCGAGGGAACCGTGGAGAACGGCAGGGAAGCGACGTCACACCATCTGACCTCCTCTTGAAGTGGGAGAACGAATATTCCTGTGGCTCCGGCTGGCTCTGCACCCCCACGAACGGCACACCATACTCGATCGATTCGTTATCCTCTGGGTGCTCGACCTTCGACCTGTACGCCCACCACCTCCGCCTGACTGTCGCCTCGGGCGAATCTGTCTGCTCCATCTCCCATAGGAGATACTCGATGAACTCGAAGGACTGCGGCGTGACTGCCGCCGAGGAGTACATGTACATCGCCGCCCTCATCGCCGCCGTCTCGCTCTTTCACATACGTTGTCACATGGCCTGCACCGTCCTTGATATCTCCCACTCATTGTCAAACCAACTAAGGATCTCCTTCAACCTGGCTAACTTTGCCTGGTCGCCGCCAGCGATCTGCCTGATTCGCTGCTGCATCCTCTCCATAGATGTCCTTCTGAGTGGTCCGGTGCTAGCTTTGGAAGATGGGAGGAGAGACGGTGGTCTTGCAATAGATAAGAGGGAGAGGCGAGACGGTGGTTTTGGAATGGAGATGATGGAGAGGATAGGAGGTGGTTTTGCAATGGAGAAGATCAGAAGAGGGAGAGGCGAGATGTTGGTTTTGGAATGGAGATGATGGAGAGGAGAGGAGGTGGTTTTGCAATGGAGAAGAGGGAGAGGAGAGGAGGTGGTTTTGCAATGGAGAAGAGGGAGAGGAGCGTGCGGCAGCAATTTAGGATTGGACGAGAGGGCCGACACGCTGTGACTGGATCAAAATCAAAATCAATTTACCCTTCAATTAAGAAAGCGACCCCACATTAACTAGTCTCCCTTTTATTCTAGGTCATAATTGACCATGATTTTCGCACATAAAATATATGTTATACGTTGCAAACATAATATAATTTGAAAGTACATTCAGATACGAACCAAACGATACAATTTTTGGTGACATGCAGTCACATTTTGCTTGTCAAATACAGTACGTGGTCAAACTTTGACCCAAAATACGCAAAACAACAAAAAAATACTTCCAAGACCAGCGCCGCTCTTCCACTCTTCTCCTCTTAAACCACCGCCGCTCCTCTCCTGTTCCAATCTAAATCCAGCACCGCTCCTCTCCTCTTCCATTTAAAAACCACCGCCCCTCCTCTCCTGTTCCAGTCCAAAACCAACATCGCTCCTCTCCCGTTCTAATCCAAAACCAGCGCTGCTCCTCTCCTCTTCCATTCAAAAACCACCGCCGGCGAGTGAAGGTGCTGTGGAGAAGTAGATCGATGGAGGAGTACAACCAATACATGAGGATCGCAGACGACGACCCTGTGAAGCTAGCTAGGATGTTGGAGATACAGTCTTGGTTTGACAACAAGGACCAACTAGCGCGACGGCGACATCCATGGCCAAATATCTGCCACAGAGCGAAAAGGCGGCGATACTCCCGGAGGGAGTCGCGCCGGAGTACATAGAGCTGCTCCTATGGGCCATGGAGCAAACAGATTCACCGAATCCGATCGTGAGGGAGCGGTGGTGGGAGTATCGATCCCAGATGGAGCATCCACCAGAGATTGAAGGATCGAGCATCTACAGGGTGCCGTTTGTGAGGGTGTCCTGCCAGAGCGAGCCGGTGGAGTCTTCGTCAACCAAACCCAACTGCAAGAGGAGAAAAGTAGTTGGCCCGACGACGCTTCCCCGCCATCGTCTACCTCGCTGTTTACATTGTCTCACGGGGTGTCTGTTTGCCACCGAGGAATAGGAGGGGGCTGCCCCCCCTCCCCATCCCAATAGTCGGGCAAGTTGTGAAATGTCAGGAGGAGCTTAGGGTAGTCAGTATTTCCAGGTTGTGAATTGTGTTTTGTGTTGTGTATTTTGAGAGTACTTTCAGATATGAATGTCTTTTGAATTTTAGATTTGCAGTATTGAGCATATGAAGTATTTTATGAATTCTAGAGATCTATTTTTAGCACTTAAAAAATGTAGTTTGATAGGAGTATAAAAGTGCAGACAATGTGATTCTCAGAGAAGAAACTGCAAGTTTCAGTTTTAGATAAGAAACTGCAAGTTCAGTTTCAGATAAGAAACTGCAACTTTCAGAGGCAGAGCATTTATATTAACACGGCCTTTTCAAACAGGGTTAAAATCATGTTGGAAGTTTTATTCATGGTCGAAAATGTTGATCAACATTCATGCATAGCTCAGCTTCATATGATGCACAGTAAAAATGCCCACACAATGCTGAGTGTGCAAAGCACAGAGAAAACGAGGGACGAAGTTTTGGCAAGTGTTGGATGTGGTTTTGGGCTGCCCCGTCTAGGCTTTCATTTTTAACATGCGCAGCCCACGACCTCGGATGGGAGGTCCATAGGCATGTTTGTATTTTCTTAGGGCCCTCATGTATCGACCGCCCTATGGACCTCCCATACGAGGTTTTATTTTTGGCAGCCCAATTTATGTATTTTTTGAAGAAAGCGCAGAGGTCTGTTCTATTTTTCTATATAAGAATAGGAATGCCAGGTCCAACTTATGTTTCCCTTCTAACTATATTATATATATTTAAATTATTTTATATGTTATTATATATTATTTTTATTGTCATCGTATATTTAACAGATACTAATTACATATGTAAGAAAACAATATCCCACATCTTATTAAGTTATAAAAATAATTTCTTAACAAATAAAATCCTGGATTGTTTTGGCACGAAAATCCTAGTGAATGTGTACAAAAGCTTGGTAAGATTTAAGGACAAATGTAATAATATCACTTATTATTTAAATATATTTATAACAAAATGCTCAGCCCCTTTTTATTTTTTGATAACATTGCTGGCCCAACCCAACATTATAATTAGAATCAGCCCAGCAAAATCGTGTATTTCGAGAAAGTGCAAATGGCCTGTAAATTTTTAAGAAATAAAATAAATGGGCCGCATGGACGCTACATTATTTGTTCACCCAGCCCAGCTAATGGCTGTAATTCAAAAAAAAGATCAAATTGACTGTAAATTCTACCGCGCAAAAAAAAAGACTGTAAATTCTGAAAAAATGGGTTGAATACGTGCCACATTTTTGGAGGCTGAAATGTGGGCCAATAGGTCGAAGCCAATGCAAGTCGTTGTCAATTTAGTCAACAAATGATTCTGACATGTTAGCCATTGGATTTACATCCAACGACCGACATCCATCTTCAATCTCTCGTCTTCTTCCTCCAGCGCCGCCGGGACCACATCCCGCCTCCTGCTGCTAGAAGCTCTGCTTAGCACGCTTCACTATGAAGCGCTACTCCACCGTTGGCCAGGCCATCCCTCCACCCCTCCACACCTCATGTTCTTCTCCACCGACTGCCGAACCACACCGCACCAGAACCAGTTAACCCTCATACAACTCTCCGTCTGCGACTCTACTCCCGCGTCTTCCCATCTCCGGCTCGTTGCTGTCCGGGGCCTCGCCGTCGTCCACCACCTTGGATGCGCTCGGCGCGGCGTGGTCAACATGGTCAACGAACGGCACCATCATAAGTAGACTGTGCATGGAGAGGCTGACAGCTGGGTCCACGGCTGCACACAAGGAAATGCCTCCTTATTACGCGCAAAATAATGATTCCTCCACCTGACATCTGGGACCCACCGGAAGGGCCTCTGTATTTTGCAAAAAAAACATGCCCCCCGCTGACATGTCGGACCCACCAGCTATCTTCGCACGCAAGGAAGTGCCTCCTCATTACGCACAAAAAAAATGAATACCCCCCTGCCAGCTGGAACCCAGCATAGTGGGAGGCTGACTTGTGGGCCTACCAAATTGACGGGGATGGAGGGCTTTGTCAACTTAGTCAATATGAATGATTCTAGATCCTGTTACAGTTGATGTTCATCCAACGGCCATAGTGCTTCTTCAACCTCTGGTCTTCTTGCTCCAGCCGCCCAAACCAGCGCCGGTTGTGCCGCGTGCTCCTTCCTCCCGTGGCCGGCTGTGATGCCGCGGAGGCCTCACCGCCCCCTACTACTCCCACCGCTGGCCAGGCCATCCCTCTACTCACCCACACCCCCTGTTATTCTACGGCGACAGCAGCCTCACACCGCAGCCGAACCAGTGAACCCTCGTACTCCTCTTCGCGTGGGCATCCACTACTGCGCCTTCCCCGTCTCCGAGTCGTCCCCTTCCTAGGCCTCACCGTCGCCCACCGCCGTGGTGCTCTCGATGCAGCGTGGTCAACATGGTCAAGGAACGACTTCCATCGGACATGGACTGTACGTGGAGAGGCTGACAACTGGGTCCACGGCCGCAGCAAGGAAGTGCCTCCTTATTACGCGCAAAATAATGATTCCTCCACCTGACAACGGGGACCCATCGGACAAGCCACTGTATTCTACGAAAAAACCATTTCCCCCTGACTGCTGGGACCCACCAGCTACATCTTCGCACGCAAGGAAGTGCGTCCGGGCAAAAAAAAATGATTCGCCCCCTGACTGCTGGGACCCACCAGCTACATCTTCGCACGCAAGGAAGTGCGTCCGGGCAAAAAAAATGATTCGCTCCCCTGACTGCTGGGACCGACCAGCTACATCTTTGCACGCAAGGAAGTGCGTCCGGGCAAAAAAAACGATTCTCCCCCCTGACTGCTGGGACCCACCAGCTACATCTTCGTAGGCAAGGAAGTGCCTGACAGTCGGGACCCACCTGGTCGAAGCGTACGTAGCATTGTCATTCTGGTCGCGAACGTGTACGTACATATATACTGGTCGATGTAGAGGCGTGCACGTGTCGTAGTAGAGGCGCGTACGTGTCATAGTAGAGGCACGCACGTAGCATGTACACGTACGTACAGCGGCCAGGGTGCAAGAAAGAAAATACGGCCACGTATGTACATACGGGCAGGGTCTTGAATGCCTACTCACGCATACGTACATGGCTGGGTCGGAACGGAGAAACAGAGTCGTCGTCATGTTCATGGGGAGCCAACCGGCTGGGTCGGAACGAAATGCATGGTCGTGTTCATCGGGAGGGCTTGGATGGAATAGTCAATGGAAACGAGGCCTGGCGTACCGCAAAACGGAGGAAACGGACCTCCTACGTTCGGAACAGGGTCCTGTTGATCGGGAGGGGTGTGGTGTACCGCAAAACGGAGGAAACGGACCTCCTATGGTCGAAACGGGGGTCATGTTGATCGGGAGGGGTGTGGCGTACTGCAAAATGGACGAAACGGACTTGTGTTGGAGCGCTACGGTCAAAACGAGGGTCCTGTTCATCAGGAGGGGTGTGGCGTACCACAAAACAGGACTCCATGGGATACTGTTCATCTCCACCTTCGACCTCCTCCAGCCTCCACGGGCTACCGTTGACCTCCTCCAGCCTCCACGGGCTCCTGTTCATCCAGCCTCCAACGCGTGCTACTCCACTGGCTACTGTTCAACCACCCCTCCACCGTCTACTATTCATCCAGCCCTCCACACCACGGGGTCCTGTTCAACCACCCCTCCACGGGCACCCCTTCAACGTCTATTGTTCATTCAGCCCTCCACCACACAACGGGGTCCTGTTCATCCAGAGGCAACGCCATCGCTCACTGTTCATCCACCCCCTCCCCCCCCAACGCTCATTGTTCATCCAATCGATCGGCTTCAGTTAGCAGCAGTAGTGAAGGAATCACTCGATCGGGTTCAGTTAACAGCCATCGATCGATCGGTCTGGTTCAGTAACGCGTAGCCTGCAGTGCAACCGCTCGGGTTCAGTTAGAGCCCAATGCCTCGCTTGGGTTCAGTTAGAGCCAATGCCTCGCACACACGCGCATACGTGTACGAGAGAAACATGCATCGCTCGGCCCCCGACCGCCCACCGTAACCGGGAACTTCCCGAAATTTTCCTCGCCCTCGCTTCTACCACGGTTTTTTCCGTCATGGACGGCCCAAAGAATGTCATGCAGTTGCGTCTCTGGCCCGCCCAGGACGAAAAGCCCATTTTCTGTCATGATTTTTTGTCATAGAAGTAGGAGCCCACCACATCTATGATGATACCGGGTTTTGTCACAATTATCGTCATAGAAGTGTCATATGTATGACAGAAAAAATTTCGTTCAGCCCAAAATGTCATGGATGTGTCTTTTTTGTAGTGGGAAAAGATAGATCAGGAGTTCCGCCACCGCAAGCCTCTGCAGCCACCAAAAACCTCTTGGGAGCCCGTTCTGGCACCCTGCCGGAAGTGGAACCCATCACCGGTGGCCATCTTCATCATCCCGGCGCTATCCATGACGAGGAGGGAGTAGTTCACCCTAGGGGCTCAGGATATTTACCAGTAGCTATGTGTTTGATCTCTCTCTCTCCCATGTTCTCTCTATGGCACGAACTTGATGTATCGCGAGCTTTGCTATTGTAGTTGGGTTTTATGATGTTTCTCCGCCTCTACTCTCTTGTGATGAACTGAGTTTCCCTCTTGAAGTTATCTTATTGGATTGAGTCTTTATTTGAGAACACTTGATGTATGTCTTGCCGTGTTTATCTGTGGTGACAATGGGATATCACGTGCCACTTGATATATGTTTTGGTGACCAACTTGCGGGTTCCGCCCATGAACCTATGCATAGGGGTTGGCACATGTTTTCTTGACTCTCCGGTAGAAACTTTGGGGCACTCTTTGAAGTACTTTTGTGTTGGTTGGATGAATCTGAGATTGTGTGATGCATATTGTATAATCATGCCCACGGATACTTGAGGTGACAATGGAGTATCTAGGCGACATTAGGGTTTTGGTTGATTTGTGTCTTAAGGTGTTATTCTAGTATGAACTATATGATAGACTGAGCGAAAAGAATAGCTTTATGTTATTTTACTACAAACTCTTGAATAGATAGAACAGAAAGGATACCTTTGAGGTGGTTTCGTACCCTACCATAATCTCTTCGTTTGTTCTCCGCTTTTAGTGTCTTTGTAGGGACTATTTGTTGCATGTTGAGGGATTGTTATATGATCTATCTACGTTATTATTGTTGAGAGAACTTGCACTAGTGAAAGTATGAACCATATGACTTGTTTCCTATCATTGCAATACCGTTTACGCTCACTTTTACCATTAGTTACCTTGCTGTTTTTATATTTTCAGATTACAAAAACCTATATCTACCATCCATATTGCACTTGTATCACCATCTCTTCGCCGAACTAGTGCACCTATACAATTTACCATTGTATTGGGTGTGTTGGGGACACAAGAGACTCTTTATTATTTGGTTGCAGGGTTGCTTGAAAGAGACCATCTTCATCCTACGCCTCCCACGAATTGATAAACCTTAGGTCATCCAATTGAGGGAAATTTGCTACTATCCTACAAACATGTGCACTTGCAGTCCCAACAACATCTACAAGAAGAAGGTTGTGTAGTAGACATCAGAGTGGGAGCCCAGGGTCAAGCCCCTGGCCAGCTTGTAAGTGTTCGGACACAGTAATAATCCGACATTTTTACTTTATTGTTTTTAATGTGCTCAATGACGCCCTTGCAGCCCGGCCCGGTCCAACATTGCAATGTCCTCCTCTTCGGAGGGATCGCTGGACCCGTCGGCGATGAACAGTGGGTCCCTTCTGATGGCCTCCTCCCCCAAGGCCGCGGACAACACGGATGTGTTGTCTCGAAGGATCCTAGGCCAAGGGGAGGCCGTCCTGGTGATGCCGGCGGATAAAACCCCAGTTGCCGGACAAATGGGGGGAAAGACCCTTACCAACGGTGGTGGCCACATCCAATTCGGCCCCCAGCCGAATACAGCTCCGGAGACCCAAGTGGGTCCGGATTCAAGCAGGCCCCTTCTTCCAAATGGGGGGGGGGGCGAGCCAACTCCACCGGTGACCTCTGTCCAGCCAGAGGCACCGAATGGGTTACTGGAAGTGCTACAAGGCGCTTCCATTGTGGAAGAACACCGTACTCTTATGAGTACGGTGATTGGGAAGGTCCAATCTAGCAAAAACGGACTGACCGAAGCCTGCCTTAGCCTTCTAATAGGCTTAGAGGTAAGTCATATAATTGTAAAATAATATCACATTGCAGACAGTAGCCCCTGATGCTTTATTCGGTGTTCGGAAAGAAAAGCTGAACAGAGGATCAAAATAATTTCCGCATGAGTCTAACATAATATGTCTATGTGAATAAGTAGGCATCGATGCTGGCTGCTGCCGCTCATACTGCGGAGGTCTCTGGACTGAAGCGAGCCGAGCAAGAGCTCAGCCTCTTGAAGAAGCAGCTGGATGAGAGCAAAGGTATGCATTTGACCTGCTCGTATATTTTAGGAAGGATGAATGGTTCGTGCTGACTAAGGCATCATGAACTTTATTAGGGGCCACTACCAAGGTGGCGGCCCTCAAGAAAGCGTTAGTCGAGGCTAAAGACAAAGCGGCCAAGGAATTAGCTGCGCGCGAGAAGCAGGAGGCCCGTGTCAGTGAGGTCCAGCAAGAGCTCTAGGACGCCGTCTAGAAGCACGAGTCCTTGGAGCGTGATTCGAAGACTCAAGAGTCCGAACTTTCCAAGGCTCGCCAGAGCGCACAGGATGCCCGAGCCAAGGCCCAGAGCACCCTCCAGGAAATCCAGGCGGCCAAAAAGATCGCAGCGGGTAAGGCTTTTATTATGCAAAGCAAGTATGTGAAGAAAACGTTCCTTTTTCTTACCCGAATTTGGAGTTCTCCAGGAGCGTTTGCGGATCTGCCGTGCTGCATATCGGATGCTGTAGAGTTCTATCGAGCCGAAGAAGGGAGTTCTATGGAGAAGCTGTTCTGGTCTCAATACCTTGGGCCAGAACATCTGGTGCCCTTTAGCGACCAGCTCAAACAACTAGTCGAGCTGCACAAGGCGGCCGAACTGGCCATGAAGGATCTAATAATCCGGCTATGGCCTGCCGAGCCCATGTCCAGTAGCTACTTCGAGCTCGTGAAGCGGCTGGTCAGTGCCTACCCTCGGCTTGATGCCATCAAGCGGTTGGTCTGTGTTGAAGGTGCGCGGATGGCTTTTGCCCACACCAAGATGCACTGGACGAAGATGGATGCCATGAAGTTGATGACCGAGGGTCCGTTGGCGGGCAAGGAGCATCGCAATCCTGAGATGTACTATGATAGTGTCATGGAGGGATCCCGCCTTGTGGCGGAGCAATGTGCCAAGGATATCATTTTCACATGAAAGCATTATTTTATCCTGTCCTGTAATATGGAACAAGATCTTTGTGTAATATAATGCTTGTTATTTAAAATTTTACCTCCTGTGCGGCCGTTTATAAAATCTGAGAGTTGGCCAGTCGTCGGCTTCTGCCCATCTAAACACTCTTTATCCAAATTTTTGGTCCTTTAAGAAGGTGTTTAGCGCAACAAACAAGGCAAACGGACTATACAACTTTATCACCCTCACTTAGCCATAGGAGTTCTATAATTTTAAATTTTAGCGTAGCCCCTGGTATTCGAAAGGCCGAAGTTGGGGCGCTATACATGCCTAATTAGATATAAACCGATTCCTCGCATAAAGCGGAAAAAATCTCTAAGGATTTGAAAACCTCTCGAACAGCTGACCAGCTCTCGCCGCATCATGACAGTCAGTTTTCGGCTTTCTCTACTGAGGTGCTCGTCCGGAAGAACTGGGACACAATCGCAGTAGTTCTCCCTTTACTACCCTGGCCGATATAGCGGAACGTAAGGTAGCAAGCACACGAGCCGGGCAACCCAAGTATTGTCCAAAGACATGATTTGGAGCCGATGCATATAATGCTATAAGTTCGGGGTGCCGAACTGTACTGTAAAAGTGTTCGGACTTTCTTGCCGTGTTATGGGGTACAACAAAGCCCCTGTCGAATTAAGGCGTACCAGAATGTACGGGTGCAATAAATAAATAGAAAAGGAAAACATTAAGTAATAAGCTGACGCTGCAAATTATTTTTCATTGTAATTTGATTAATACGTCAAGGCGTATGTGTACAAGTAGTGCAATAAGCGAATAAGGCTATTTAACATGCCACGACCAAGAGCGAGCTGCGTGCGGGTATTTAAAATAGGTATGACAAACATTAGCAAAGATCACCTGGGCATTCCCTTGTACGTCCAAGCCCCTAGCTTTGTTGGTGTATCCGTCCCGCGATGGGTCCGATGATCAGGTTTATCAAAAAAAGCCTCGAGAGGAGAAAAAACCTGAAAGAAAGGGAAAAAGTGAAGGTATGCCGATCCAGGAGAGGTTGAGCCGCATTGTGGACCATGGTCTAGATGTGCCTCCGTCCATGCCCATGTTATTTTAAGTGCGTAGTTGTGTACGCGTGACACGAATTTCACCGCTTGATTGGGGCTGGGACGAAGGCCAGATTGCTAGTTGAGCTCTGGACGAGCCGGACGGTCATGCTGTAGAGTAGCTCGGACTCACTTGACAGTGTCCAGGGGCTTTATTGCCGAATTGAGGTTTTGCCTTAGAAGGCTACTTTGTACTTCTGCTAGAAGGGCCGCGATGTGCTCCTTAGTACGGAGGGAGCGCTCCATATTTCCATTGACTGTTATAACACCGTGAGGTCCGGGCATCTTGAGCTTAAGGTAGGCATAGTGCGGCACCGCATTGAAACGAGCAAATGCGGTTTGTCCGAGTAGTGCGTGGTAACCACTACGGAAGGGGACGATATCGAAGATTAACTCTTTGCTTCGGAAATTATCCGGGGATCCAAAGACCACTTCCAGTGTGATTGAGCCCGTACAACAGGACTCTACACCTGGTATGACACCTTTAAAGGTGGTTTTGGTGGGCTTGATCCTTGAGGGATCAATACCCATTTTGTGCACTGTATCCTGATAGAGTAGGTTGAGGCTACTACCACCGTCCATGAGGATGCGTGTGAGGTGGAATCCGTCAATGATAGGGTCGAGCACCAGTGCGGCTGAACCGCCGTGACGAATACTGGTCGGATGGTCCCTTCAATCAAAAGTGATCGAACAGGAGGACCACGGGTTGTATTTTGGGGCGACTAGCTCCATCGAGTAGATGTCCCTTAGTGCGCGCTTCCGCTCCCTTTTGGGTATATGGGTAGCATATATCATGTTCACCGTTTTAACTTCAGGAGGAAACTTCTTCTGTCCCCCTATGTTCGGTGGCCGGGGTTCCTCGTCGTTATCGCTTTGTGATCCCTTTTCTTTGTTTTCGCATGTAACTTGCCGGCCTGTTTAAAGACCCAACATTCTCTGTTGGTATGATTGGCTGGTTTATCGGGGGTGTCATGGATTTGACATGGACGATCGAGTATGCGGTCCAGACTAGACGGGCCAGGATTTTTTCTCTTAAATGGCTTTTTCCACTGACCGGACTTGGAGCCACTGAATCCGGCATTGACGGCCGTGTCTTCGGAGGTATCACCATTATTTCGACGCTTGTGTCTATTGCGTTGGGGCTTGCTGTTGCTATATCTGGCTTCAAAAGTGCCAGGTTTACTTGAGGTGCTTTTGCTACGAGCTAGCCAGATATCCTCGCCCGCACAAAAGTGGGTCATGAGCATCGTAAGGGCTGCCATGGACTTCGGCTTCTCTTGGCCAAGGTGTCGGACAAGCCACTCGTCACAAATGTTATGCTTAAAGGCCGCTAGGGCTTCGGCATCCGGACAGTCGATGATCTGGTTCTTCTTAGTTAAGAACCGAGTCCAGAATTTCCTGGCTGACTCTCTGGGCTGTTGGATTATATGACTTAAGTCATCGGCATCCGGAGGTCGGACATAAATGCCTTGGAAGTTGTCAAGGAATGCATCTTCTAGGTTCTCCCAACTGCCAATGGAGTTTTCGGGCAGACAGTTCAACCAGTGCCAAGTTGGCCCTTGACTTTTAGCGGGAGATACTTGATGGCATGGAGATCATCACCACGGGCCATATGTATATGGAGAAGGAAGTCCTCGATCCATACTGCGGGATCTGTTGTTCCATCATATGATTCAATGTTTACAGGTTTAAACCCTTCTAGGAATTCATGTTCCATTACTTCATCAGTGAAGCATAGGGGGTGTGTGTGGCACCTCTATGTCGGGCTACGTCGGGACGCAGCTCAGATGGAGCTGGTCTGCGGTATTCGGCCCGGACAGGTGTGTATTTGTTATATCCGGCGTGGTGGCCGTCGTTGCGCATTGTGGCGCACCCCCGCGATCCATAGATCGATCTGGTCTGGTCTACTCTGTTCTCCAAGTCGTATCGCATATCATGTGTGTATCCCCGAGCTGTTGTATTTATATTTGTTCGGCAAAGCAGTGCGGGCAGAGTTGCCGTTTTATCTCGGCCATGTGGTGGTCGGTCAGCCGCATTATGCGCTGGTAGTGCTGGCTCCAGTGCCTCGTCATCGAATTGAGGTAGCAATTTGCGCTTCGGGTAACTTTTGGTTGGGCGTTCGAGTACATATTCCTCGGCTGCCAGGACCTTAGTCCATCTATCAATGAGCAGATCTTGATCAGCTTGAAGATGTTGCTTCTTCTTCTTCAGGCTCTTTGCCGTGGCTATAAGCCGGAACTTAAAGCGCTCCTGCTCAATGGGATCCTCAGGCACGATAAATTCTTCATCACCGAGGATCACCTCATCCTCGGAGAGAGGCATGTAATTATTGTCCTCTGAGTCTTCATTAATGGCCTATTTATCAGGGTTGGCTCGCCCGTCTTCCCATTCGGCCTATTCGAAGCTTGGCTTGGCGGGGTCTTCGTTCTCTTCGGCATCGTTCGGAGTACTATTTTCTCCTGTGCCGGTATCGCTATTTTTTCCATGGTGTGGTTTAGAGCGGTGCCGCTGACGTCGGCACTTTGGCTGCTTCTTAGAAGGTTTATCCTCAACTGGATCCTTTTCGTCATCACCATTGTCTTCTTTGGGTGTATCCACCATGTATATGTCGTATGAGGAGGTGGCCGTCCAGCGCCTTATGGGCGGTGGTTCCTGTTCTTCTCCGGCATCGTCGTCCACACCGTCGATGTCTTCAGAGTCGAAATCAAGCATGTCGGTCAAATCGTTGACAGTGGCTATCAAGTGGGTGGTGGGTGGGTAACGAAGTTCTTCGTCGTCCGCTTCCCACTCAAGTCGGACATAGTTCGGCCAAGAATCTCCTGACAAGGAGAGAGACTCTAATGAGTTTAACACATCGCCTAGGGGTGAGTGTTGGAAGATGTCCATGGAGCTGAACTCTAAGATCAGCGCCCGGTATGATTCGATGGGTGCGGATACATGCGGTTCAGAGCCTATGGCCGGAGACGAGTCCGAGGTTCCGATGACACAAGCGTCGTCGGAGGTCAGATCTGTGTTCGGCTCTAGCGCAGCTGAGTCTGCGGCTTCCATGGTGAGGTTGAGCTTCCCGTCCTTGGATGGCGCGCTCTGCTCTGGATCTAGGGCCAGAGCGGTTACAGGCGCTATCTCCCGAGCATAGTCCGATGGCAGATTTAGGTCATGTTCATCGTGGCGGCAGGGTTTGGCTGTCGTGGGTTCGAATCCGTCGAAGATCAAATCTCCGCGGACATCGGCGGTGTAGTTCAAGCTTCCAAACCTGACCTGATGGCCAGGGGCGTAGTTGTCGATCTGCTCTAAATGGCCAAATGAATTGCCCCGCAGTGCGAAGCCGCCAAATACGAAGATTTATCCGGGGAGGAAGACCCCACCCTGGACTGTGTTGTTATAGATGATTCAAGGAGCCATCAAGCCTTACGATGATGACATAGTGGAACTCTCAATCAAAGCACCAATGTCGGTGTCAAAACCGGCGGATCTCGGGTAGGGGGTCCCGAACTGTGCGTTTAAGGCTAATGGTAACAGGAGGCCGGGGACACAATGTTTACCCAGGTTCGGGCCCTCTCGATGGAGGTAATACCCTACTTCCTGCTTGATTGATCTTGATGATATGAGTATTACAAGAGTTGATCTAGCACGAGATTATAGAGGCTAAACCCTAGAAGCTAGCCTATGATTATGATTGTTGTTGTCCTACGGACTAGCCCCTTCGGTTTATATAGACACCAGAGGGGGCTAGGGTTACACAAAGTCGGTTACAGAGAAAGGAATCTTCATATCCAAATCGCCAAGCTTGCCTTCCACGCAAAGGAGAGACCCATCCAGACACGGGAAGAAGTCTTCTATCTTGTATCTTCATAGCCCAACAGTCCGACATATGCATATAGTCCGGCTGTCCGAGGACCCCTTAATCCAGGACTCCCTCAGTCGCCGAGGTGTCCTCGTCGTCCTCCGCTGGCTCTTTATCAATCTGCTATCGCTGGTCGCCCGATCTGCCCGCCGCCACGCCCCTATGCCGGTTCGAGGACTTCCCCATCCTCCCTAGGGCCCGGCCACCGATGAGGTCCTACCACACGGTCCAGCAGTGGCAATGGGGGACATGGGTCACATAGATTACAAGTCAGGAGAGCCACACCCGCTGGTGGGTCGGTAGCTTCCAGACGACCAAGCTCGCAGCCATGGAGTATGACCGCTAGCAGGTCCGCTACCACAGCACGGCGGCTATGCTCAATTTCCCCTTCGGCACACATCTGGTCAACCTCGTTCCGCCGGAGCTAGGGGTGGTGAGCTCTGCTATGGCGCGGGAGGACCACGAGGCGTGGAAGCGCCTCGAGGCCGAGGTCGCCGAGGAGGCCTACATGCAAGAGCTCCGCCGACAGCACCCAGAGCTTGTGGAGGCGGAGTGGGTGATCTTTCCTGGCATGGAGGGCGGCGAGGTTATCATACTCTCCTCTGATGACGAGGTCGAAGGAAGCAAGGACGACAACATAGAGGGCGTTGATGTGGGCGGCGAGGACGAGGAGATCGATATAGATGATTGGAGGAGTGTCTTCCCCAACGACCCGAACAACGGCACCGGCCTGGACCCGGCTCGCGGCACACCGTACCTGACAAGGAAGAATTGGCTCGACCTCCACTTCGACCAAAGTAGTTTAGCTTAGTTTAAATTTATCTTTTATGTTCGGCTATGCAAAACTATCTATGTTTAGGTTTGAATGCATGCTACTTCCGGTTGAACCTGCTTTGAAATTGATCAAATTGAAGTTTACAACATTAAGTTTAGGGGATCGACCAAAAATGGCCAAAAATTGCTGGGGTATATATATCCACTAAGGGTTTTAGTCCATTAACTTTTAAAGGATCAGCTAGAGAGGGCCTTATGCCTTGTTTATTTCAGTTCTTCACAATGTGATGCTCTATATGTGCAACTATTTGCCATGCGGTTCAATTTCATCAATAACAGTTTCAACAATACCACTATGAATTACGATATTTGGTTGTTGTTAAGGATGTTGCAGTGAACATGCCTTTTCATTTTTTTAACAATAACTAGTGTACTTTAGACCTGCACAATACTAGTTTGAATGACTATTTTCTTGTTTTTAAATGTTATGCCTGATGCAGTTAACACACCTTTCCACTTCTTGTTTTGCTTAACTAGCGTTCTTAAGCCAACACACTGAAGCTATCGTTTGTAGATTGTGTTGTCTACCATGGATATCTTTGGTTGATGTTTAGCCTGTTGTGCTTAACATGCCTTTATATGTACTCATACAGGACAATATAGAGAACAATGTTGTTTTCCATTGATGTTAGTTTCATCGCATTGCTTATATGTACTTACTGTTCAGGATATCGGTAGCTGGTACCATATAGCCTGGGGGTTGATAAGGGATTAATCATCGAAGCACACATTTCACCGAATATATCTATAACCCATTTATCAGTAGGTTAACTATGGCCATATTTAATATATCTGAGGCTACATAGCAACATGCATTGTACTAAATGACTAAATATGCAATCCCGGGCTACATAGCAACAAGGAAGAGTGTTACCTTAATGTTTGATGATGTCTAGATATACATGTAATAAAATCTTATATAATGGGATGGAGGGAGTGTTGTACTACATCATTTTTCAATTTTGTTTAGCTTCTAATATTAACTTGGTGCTTTTAGGTACATATGTCATTGCCAAAGGTCCACACTTCAACCCTTTCTGCATATGTGTTGATGAGATATTCATGAACCAGCATCAAGTGAGAAAACTGATAAAGATTGTTATTTAAATGGGTCAAAAGATGTCAATCGAACTATTTGTTTACACTTTATGCAAGACAACAGTGAACTGCGGGATGGTAAGTAAGAACACTGTAGCCTTCTTTTTACTGCCCGTAATGAGTTGTGTTAGATGACAATGTCTGAATCTTTTTTCCTTTGTAGTTGATCCTAAAGAGTTTACTCAAGATTACCTCTCAAACTACATGCTTGGCGGCCGGCCATCACAAGGGGTTGTACTAGAGTCGTGCATACCTTCTACATCCAGGAGAGAACAATAGGGCCATCCCACTTCACCTTGTTCAACAACCAGAATGTCTGTCGCCTCTTTCTTTACCATCTGTATTAGTAAAAGTATAGAACCCTGGTTCATCATTCTTTTTTTGGTGCTAATGTAATACTTAAACATAAGTACCTGTGAATCGAATAATGCATTGGTTGTTTGAACCTGATGGGTATGAATACAACTATAGCCTACTTTCAAGTTCAAATTAGGGGGAAATTACGGTGTGCAGGTCATTATGGTGCACATGGTCAATAAAGCACAACATGTGCGATATACATCATAATCCAACACAGTTCACGGAGAGGAAACGGGTGTAACAATGCACACAGTTGCCATTTTCAAAGCGTGTGTGATGTCAGATATCACATACGGCGTGGGAAAACTAAATGTGTGTGATTGTCTACCTATCATACACGGTTTATAATCATGAACTGTTTGTGATGTGCCAGGCATCATAAAGGTAGAGTCAGTTTGGTAAGTGCCTGGAAAATTCCAATGCTTGGAAACTGCCTAGTTTTAGGTAAAACCACAAAACTCCGACTACGATGGCAATGCGAGCACAAATGAGTAGCAAGGATGAAACATTTGGGATATTCGAGATATCGGAAATGGTTATATAGGGACAACTGTATGCATTAAGGCTCCCTAGCCCCAACGGTTTCTGGGTCGTATGGGAAGGACCCCCTGTCACCCACACTCACTTGGCGACAGTTCCAAATGTCGTCGTAGAAAGGGGTTAAAAACTGTTTGTATAGCACCTCGTTGTACCAGTGAGATTACCTCCTAAGGCCTTCTTCTCCTGCACCAGTCGGGTGCTCTTGAGCCTCTCAGCTTCCAGATCAAGTCGAAGAGACACCACTTCTCCATCATAGCATAGTGAGATCCCATCTCATAAGTCCTCTTCAACAGGCAAGAAACAATCAGTCGTAAGACCCAAAAGAGAAAACAAAACATTGACTCACAAACATTTGGGTAAGCACCACTGGAAGGAACAAGTTAGAATAGTACCAGATCCTGAAGTTCCCTCTAACTACCGAGTGGATCAAGTTAGAACAGTGCCGGTCTTGAAGTACCCTCTAACTACCAAGTGGATCAAGTTGGAACAATACCAGATCCTGAAGTATACCCTCTGACTACCGAATGGGTCAAGTTGGCCAGTACCAGATACTGAAGTACCCTCTGACTACCGAGTGGATCAAGGTGGGATAGTACCAGATCCTGAAGTACCCATGGGCTACACACTCGGCCGTACCCTCTAAGAGGAACAAGCTTGACCAGTACCATATTCTCAAGTACACTCTAGTTACTGGGTCGGCCAAACACCCCAGGAGGGGCTAGCTCGATCAATACCAGATCTTGAAGTACCCTCTGATCTACCCTCACTCGGCTACCCCTTGAGTCGGTGACAAAGAAGATAGAGGATAACAATGCTAGACGATCTGCTTCAACCAGCTGACTTCTGAGTCAGATATGAAGAAGATCCCACCCATTGTCTCACCAACACACGAGTGTCACCGAGCATCCTGAAAGCCTAGCAACAGTTCCAAAGACTACCACTGATTGCCCATGATCGATGGCAGTCTCGGTGACTACACCCAGTGGGTGCACTCAGCGTGACCCCATTGTAAAGTGACTCATCAATGAACTAAAAAACCACAAACAGCCTCAGGGTGAAACGACCACAAGTTCAAAGACTCCTACCGACTGACTCCAGTTGATAGGAGCCTCGGAGACTACACCCAGTGGGTGCACTCAGCATGCCCCCACTGGATCATGTTCACTCGATTACGCTCCAGCTAGACTCCGAGTGAACAGAAAGAAAATTCAACAAAATTTCAAAGACTCATGCCGACTGGCTCCAGTCGATAAGAGCCTCGGGGACTACACCCGGTGGGTGGAATCAGTGTGCCCCCACTGGATCATGAACACCTAGTGGGTGTGCCCTGTGCGAACCCACTGACATAAATCTTACTACAAGACAAAAAAAACTTTGACTAAAAATTGTACTCACTGCTGGGAAACGTTGCATCGAAAACAAAAAAAATTCTATGCACACGCAAGATCTATCAAGGAGATGCATAGCAATGAGAGAGGAGAGTGTGTCTACGTACGCTCGTAGACCATAAGCGGAAGCGTTCGTTAACGCGGTTGATGTATTCGAACTTCTTCGCGCTCCAACTGATTGAGTACCGAACGTACGGCACCTCCGTGTTCAGCACACATTCAGCTCAGTGATGTCCTCACCTTCTTGATCCAGCAAGACTGTGAAGTAGTGAAGGAGTCTCGGCAGCATGACAGCATGGTGATGGTGATCGTGAAGTTATCTCTGTGGGGCTTCTCCTAAGCACTATGAAAATATGACCGAGGGTGTAAATGGTGGAGGGGAGCGCCGCGCACGGCTAAGATATTGTCGTCATTCTGTGTGGCGCCCTCCTCCCACATATATATAGGTGGTGGGAGGAGGGAGTAGCCAAGGAGGTTCCCAAGTAGGCCGAATCCTCCTTGGGGTTCTCCCAAGCCGCGCCCCCTTTCCTTTTTAGGTGAGCGGGGAAAGGCAGGGGAGGGAAGCGCACTCCCCCTTTCCTTTGTCCCATGAGAAGGGGAATGCAGGAGGGGCTAGCCCTCCCCCTTTCCTTCCCTGGGTACGGCCAGCCAAGGAGAGGGGTGCACCAGCCCCTTGTGGGCTTGTCTACCCCCCCCCCCCCCCCTCGGCCCATTAGGCCCATACACCTACCTGGGGTGTCCGAAACCCCTTCCGGTGACCCGATGACTACCCGATGCACTCCAAAACTTTTCGGTTGTCCGAATATCATCGTCCTATATATCAATCTTTACCTCCAGACCATTCTGGAGCTCCTCATCATGTCTGTGATCTCATCCAAGACTCTAAACAACATTCGATCACCAAATCATATAACTCATATAGCACTATATCGTCAACAAACATTAAGCGTGTGGACCCTACGGGTTCGAGAACTATGTAGACATGACCGAGACACGTCTCCGGTCAATAACCAATAGCGGAACCTAGATGCCCATTTTGTCTCCTACATATTCTACGAAGATCTTTATCGGTCGAACACATACGGAATTTCCTTTGTCCATCGGTATGTTACTTTCCCGATATTCGATCGTCGGTATCTTCATACCTAGTTCAATCTTGTTACCGGCAAGTCTCTTTACTCGGTCCATAATACATCATCTGGCAACTAACTCCTTAGTCACTTTGCTTGCAAGGCTTCTTATGATGTGTATTACCGAGAGGGCCCAAAGATACCTCTCCGATAGTCGGAATGACAAATCCTAATCTCGATCTATGCCAACTCAACAAACACCTTCGGAGATATCTGTAGAGCATCTTTATGATCACCCAGTTACATTGTGCATTTTGTAGGATCGAAAGTATGTCTAGAGGGGGGGGTGATTCACTACTAGGAAAAGGCCTACTAATGGCGCACCTGTTTTGCCTACTAATGGCGCACTACCGGTGCGCCATTAGTAGCACGCCACTAGAATTTTTTACTAATGGCGCAGTACAGGTGCGCCATTAGTATCTGGTATACTAATGGCGCACCAAGCAGTGCGCCATTAGTATGTAACTCCATGCGCCATTAGTATGCCTCTCGGGGGGGCCATATGTAACCATGTGCTTTGTCATACTAATGGCGCACTCTGCCTTGATGCGCCATTAGTATCCTTTGGCATACTAATGGCGCACTCTGACTTGATGCGCCATTAGTATGAATATTTGGGTTTTTTTTGCTTTTCTGATTTTTGCATAGGTTACAAAATATATTATTGGACAGAATATAGACAGCAGCACACAGCAACAGCAGATTCATCGAATACAATAGAAGATTAGTCTCCGAATACAATTCATCATATTAGTCTCCGAATTCAAAAGACCGAACAAAGATAAAACATTACAAGTCTCAAGACCGCGAGTATCGAGTTTGTCTTCACATTACAAGTCGATATCGATCATCTAAACTACCATCACATAAAGGAGAGTTGCGGTCATCATGATGAGCATCATCGCGATCAAACTGGTCTTCATCCGGTTCCTCCAACGCTCCCTCCTCTCTCCCGCTAGATAGCGGGCATATCTAGATTCGGCCTCCGCCCTAGTGGTGTACCTTTGTAACTGTTACCGCTGAAACGGTGAACCTGTCTCCGACACTCCTCCCAGTCGTCGTAGACTCCAGAAACCTTACCGTTGTACACGACATACGACAACATCTCTATGCACAAGCCAAACAACAGACAACAGACAATACATAAGCAATATGTAAGTATGCAACAAAAGGATCGGAAGAGAAAAGCAAGACATTAATAGTACGATTCATGATCCTACTAATAAATAGCATCGATTACATCTAAGTTGAATGACTGTCCAAACCAAAGAGACATACCTATTCATTAAAGTTTAATTACAACATGAGCCAATCAATGTTTCAGAACTACACATCACTACTTTCGACTTGACTCATCGGACAGGAGCGTGGATGAAGCCGTCGTCTGTCGTGATGGTCATGAAATCGCGGTCGTTGTCACCCTGCATTTTTAGCGTTCCATCTATCTCATTATTGGATGGTTGATATCTGAGGTAGAACTGCCCCGAGGTATGAAGGACATCTTGATGGATGATGTCCGCAAACTCCGACTGGATGCGAAAGAATTCTTGTCTGAGGTCCGCGTCCTGGGTTGCCGACAACCTCGCGGCCCAATCTTTGAGACTATCTGGTAGCAGAAGTTGATGATGGTCCCTTACGATCGCCCGCATGTGATGGAGGGCGTAGTAGGCATCCTTCTGACCGCCAGGTGGCTGCTTGACGCAGCAGGAATTCGTATTGTGTGAGAAGGTGTGCTTGTCGTACTTACGAACTGCCTTGGTGAAGGTGCCTCCAGATTTGGCGTAGCCGGGGAGAACATCATCAAGAACTTTGTTGACATTTGTGTAGTCTATCTTGGAGTTACGGTTCGGGTCAAAATACGTGGCCATGGAATATTTCGGGCTTAAGAGGATGAGTGTGCAATGTGTGTCACTGCACAGAACACGGAATGTTAGAAAAAAAAGAACGATCGAAATCTAAGAAATCATATGTTACGGGGCGGTTAAGGGATGACTTACTCGGGAAAGTAAGCCACAAGGAAGTTATCCTTATCTGGGTTTGCCAGAATGACGCCTTCGAGGTGTGAACTCGCAACTTGGTGGTCCCCAGCGCTGCTCAAGTGCTTGGCACGCATGTAGTAGGGGTCGACTATCACGATGTTCGGGGTCTTGTCTCTAATGATCCGCATCTCCATACTCAGCGAAAACAACCGAATGAAGGTGTGGTGCAGCGGATGAAGGTTAAACATAGCAAAGATGTCATCAAACCGCAGGACGATCGTACCCCCGATGTCGCCATCCACAAATCCCTTTCCCTCTGGCACCTTGGCCACGAAAACCAGGTATGCCACATCATTCTCTCTGAGACGCCGCTTCTCCAAAGAAAGAACACTATCGTGCAGACTCCGCATAGCACCGGTTGCAGCATTTAGCATATTTGGCGGTAGCATCGCCCTATCCGCCACATGCACCCTCCTCGAGATATCCTTAGGTGAAGGTGGCCCATCCTGAGCACGGATCAAACTCGGTGCCGGCTGGCTCGCACCGGCGCCCTTGTTAGCCTTTCGTTTCCGTCCCTTCTTCTTGATCTCCTGTAATGGGACCGAGTTCTGCTCACAGACCGCCTTCTTGAGCATGTTGGGGCTGATAATATTTCGCACCTCAGCTATGTGAGGCTCGGTGAAGGAGGGAGCTGGAGGCGTGTCCTGAGAACTGAACGCCAGACGACGCCTGTTGCAATTGGATTTCTCCGCCGTACCAGCTAGATCGCGGTCGTCTTGGTTGGGCTCTTGAGAAAGAGGCCCGCAGAACTCGTCAGCGTACCCATGTTCGGCAAAGTACTTATCAACTTTGGTAAATGTACCGTCGTTGTTGTCGTCGCCGTCCGGATCCTGTGCCATAGGGCTTTCCAGATCCTGTGCCATAGGGATGTCCGCCAGGTCCGGTAGCGTTGTGGTGTTCTTGCCATGGCTTGGCACCGGCACGACTGGCGGTCTTGTCTGTGCGGTGATGTCCCCCGCCCCCAAACGAATCTGGCTCTTCGGCCAAAGCAGGGGCCAGTTTACGTAGGCGCTGAGGGTCATTTCATCTTCTTCGTCGGCCCCAGCGGGTCGAATCGGAGGTAACAGCTTGTCGCAGCCTGGCAGCACCCGAACCACTTCAACCCTATACACTGTGGGTGGCATCGGATTACCGTGGAACATGGGGTTGCTCGGTTGAACGATTCTGCCCTTGGCGACATCGACCAACTCGGCGCCCACAAAGTGCAGAAGAGTGCAAGGAACGTCGGCGGTGCCCTGCGAAAACATGTACAGGGCGTCAAGGATGCCCAGTCAAAGGCAAGGAGATGAAGTCATCGGCCGAGAGGCTTAGTTACCGTGATGTCGTCGAGCTCCGCTAATGTCGAGGCACTGCCAACAGCGGGCGTGCAACTGATGGAGGGGGTGCTTGCAGGCGAGGTGCCAGCCGGCGTACACCCAGGTGCATTAAGCTCCAATGCCCGTGCCGGCGCCGGAGACACGAATACCGCCTCCGCCGGAGACACCAATGGCGTCGCCGGAGATACCAATGGCGCCGCCTGCGCGCTGTGCGAGTTGCTGGCCGTGAAGCTGGGAACCGGGGGAGGCCCCTGTTGGCCGCCCGCAATCCACGTCGTCAGCCCATGAATCAACATAGGCACCATGGCATTGAGCTTCGTTCCCAGTTGTTGTTCCACTTGCTCTTGGACAAGCTCCGGAATCCGCGCCACTTGTGCCTTGAGTTCTTCAACCTCGCGCGTCTGGCTTTCCGAGCTGGTCTTTTTCTCCTTCCGCACACCAGCGGTATAGTATGACCCCCATTTTGTGGACAAGCCTTTGCCGGCCACACGACCAACTGACGTCGGCTTAGTGAGCTTATCCTTGTTTTTCATTACGTTCAACGCCCTATTTAAAGGGGTGTCGAAAGGGGAGCTCTGAGACGACCCCGCGCTACTGCTTTTAGTGTCCTGCGAAAGGAACGTGAACCATTTAGAAATATTGGGGATTAATTAGAGTGCAACCATATGGAGCTAATTACGCGGGGGTGTATTCCTTACCAGAACAAGCTCAAGCGCCCTGGTCTTCGGATCCGTGGTAAGCTCCTTTGTTATAGGGTCCTCCTTGTACCGGGCCCTGACATAGTTCCTGATCTGCTTGTCACCGCTATATTTCTCGAAGCGGGGCGGTAGGCCTTGCTCGGCACGCTCCGCGTCCTCCTTGTCCCATATAGGCTCCGCCACTCTGTAACCGCCGGGACCGAGTTTGTGTTCCCCTAAGTTCAACTCCTGCATTTCTTTCCTCCACTGACTTGATTCGGAGGTTGCACTGCTCTCGCACTTGATCTTGAACTCCTTGTACTCATCTTCGCTCATCAAAGGATATTTCGCCTTGATCTTCTCATAACTATCACCTTTATCAATCATTCTCTTCACCGTGCTTCTCCAAGTAGACAGGGCCGTGCTCATCTTCGTGAGGGCGGCACTGTTCACTTTATTCCCTGAGAGGCGTGTGTTTTCAAATTCGGCGGGGAACTTATATCGTTCGTGCAACTTCGTGAAGAGGAGGTTGTGCAAATTCCCTCGGTCCTTATGCCTAAGGTTCTCAGTGTTGATCGAGACGTTGCTCCGGAGAATGCACCCGAGCTGAACCGAGTACCCCTTGACTATATGTTTGGGCTCCGTTGGATTCCCGTCGGAGTCCACTCGAGTGAATTCCTCCTTGAGGGTGCGGAGCGCATTCGGGCGCCGGTCCTTCCTTTGCTTCTTCGGTTGGCTGCCATCTGTGTGTGCGCCGCCATCATCAGTGGTGGCATCCTCGGCGGCACCATCAGTAGTGTCATCCCCGACGCCACTAGGGGTTGTGTAATCAGGATCGGTGTCTTCCGCGGTGTCCTCATAGCGGTGAGGTTGTTCCTCCATCTCCTGGGACAGCTCCCAGAATTGCTTGCCGCCCGAACCACCGGCCTCATCGTTGTGGGCCATGTTTCGCTCTAAATAGGAAAAAAGTTTGGTCAAAAAGTTGGTTATTGTCAAGGAACAAGATCATGGTCTCATCATTTAGGGTTTGTCGACACC
Source organism: Triticum dicoccoides (assembly GCF_002162155.2). NCBI lineage: Eukaryota > Viridiplantae > Streptophyta > Magnoliopsida > Poales > Poaceae > Triticum > Triticum dicoccoides. The sequence goes on along the minus strand of NC_041391.1, from coordinate 464,768,424 downwards.
GAGGCACCCTAAAAGCCTAAGCTTTCATCATTTAGGGTTTGTCGACACCGAGGCACCCTAAAAGCCTAAGCATACATCATTTAGGTTCTCATCGACACAGAGGCATCCGGGGCAGCCAAGTTAAGTTTTCATCATTTAGGGTTTATCGATGCCGAGGCACCCTAGGTTGGGCCTAATCACTTGGCACTAATCACTTGGCTCTATTGCCACCTATGTTGGGTTTATCATCTAGGGTTTATCGATGCTAAGGAGAATTCTAAGTTGGGCCTAATCACTTGGCTCTATTGCCACCTATGGTTTAATGCAGCAAGAATGGCAGGGCAGTTGATCCTACTTAACTAAGTACTAAGATACCCCGGCCCATGCATTAGTCGCAAGTACCCCATATGTCCTATTTTTAGCAAAGTCATGCTAAAATTCACGGAAAATTTTAGCATGACCTTTGCTGAAAATAGGACATATGGAGTACCCGAATTTGCCGGAACGGAAGTTAATCGACATTCCGACAAACTCAAGAGCCTCTCGGGGTACCTACAAATTCATCACGACACAATGGTCGGAGACAAAACCCAGCAAACTAGCAAGATGATCATCATATTTGCAAGACAGTAGCTCAAGTTTTTGACAGTAGCCTCTGAAGAAAACAGCATTGCAACATTCAAGTTCAGACATACACACTGAACATTTGACCAGTTACCTCTGAAGAAAAATATACGCTGACTATTGGACACAAAGAAAACAGTTATTGTAAACATTAAGTCATGGTAGTGTGCGCTGAAGCAATTACAGTATAGGAACAACAACCCAACAGTAGCAAATACAAGTCCTCAGTAAGTGTAAGAGAAGTTTACTAGAGCTGTAAACAGACTTAAAAAACCAACATGATGTTATAACTGTATACACTGAACATGATGATACCAAATGGGAAGGAAAATTGTATCACTGTGTAGCCACTATCTAACAAAACCAGAATGTTAACAAAATTACACCATGATGATACCAAATTCTTGTAGCAGTACAATGAGTTCACAGGATAAAAAAATCATCCACATTCACCAACCCAAACTGGTGGAGATACAGCAAACCAGAACCTCCCAGGTTTCTGCCATTTTATTTTTCCCACCGTATATGTTTTTTGATTCATGTCATGGTACTTGCTGTCAAACCAAGTATTTTCTTTCTACTTAATCTGGGAAGTTTCCTTCTTACTGTCTCACTATCTTACTGTCTCACTACAAAAAACTAGTATGCTTAGTTGAGACTAGTATTCTTAGTTGCATTATGACAGGCAAAGTGTCACGATTCAGACAATAGAGCAGCTAAGCATAGCAAGTGGATAGTTTAGTCAGTATACTAGTACTCTTTAGAAAGCATGAGACATATATTACCTGGAGGAGACTTCGTGGGAGAGTTGCCTGTGAATTAAAAATACAACGAGATCAGCAAAGGACAGTAAGATATATATTGAAATTATCATAACAAAATTCCAGCTACTGCCATGGTCAAAGAATAGATTATGATAGCTGGACAAGTACATGTCAAACTAGATAATTTTCAGAACCAGTTTAACCACCGCAGGATAAAACAATGCATCCAAGACTGGCCTTAGACTAATATCCTCATAGCATAATCTGACATCAAGCAAATATTATAAGAACAGTGAAAATGTATGTTCACTGCAAATGAATATGGACCAAGTGTTCTCATTAACTACTTAAAGAATTAGTTCCATATTGTTGCATGAGAATTGTAGAGAGAAAAGATACATGGTTCTACTTCTGGGATTGGTTACATCTCTTATTGTTCACATTCTTGTCAAAGGACTTTAACCATTAATTATCAGAAGAACTAATGCACATTTAAACACCCTGAATCCGGAAGAAGTAATACAACACTACATAGTACCTCTGTAGTTTCCATGCCAAACTTTGGGTGATATCAAACCATTAGAAAGCATGATCATGAGAACAACATCAGTTTGAAAGATATTGTAACCCCTCCTGGTAACAAATATTCATCTACTCATTTGTAGATACCTAGGAGTAACAAGACTGCACTTGCCAATAATGTTTTATTTATGCTTCCCAAGGACCAACTCCTAAACTGAACACACAAAACTGTGTGCACATCTGCAAGTTGTAGAAGGAAAAGGTGAAACACTAAAAAAACTATCAAACTAACAAATCCATTAATCAATTATGGACTTCTTACATGTTACATCTATCATTAGTGGCCAGAAAGAATAGTAATTAATGTTTCATATTGTTGCATGAATCCAAACTCACTGGAAAATTCACTAATTGAGCCTAGCTACTTAAAGAAAGAATCTCTAAGCGGATGCTTAGTTGAGACTAGTATCCTCTAAAATGCATCTAAATGCAAGCTCAGAGATTTGAACATTTGGAAAACCCTAGCTACTTAATTCTCCAACCCCCTTTCCTTGTCCAAATTTCTCCAACCCCCAACCCTAGAACACATCAGAAGGAAATAAAGAGGGGGAAGAGGGGGAAGCAGCTCGGGTGCTCACTTGGGAGGTCGAGGGCGACTCGGGGCAGCCGGAGCTAGTCGAGGCGGCGCGAATTCGGCGTCGAGCGGTGGCGGTCCTCCTGGGCAGGCCGCGCGGTCGAGGGCGTCGAGCGGTGGCGGTCCTCTTGGGCGTCCGAGCTCGTCCGGGTCCTCGTAGTCGAAGAGGAAGACGATGGCGGTCCTCCTGGGTAGGCCGCGCGGTGTTGGACGGCGAGCACGTCGAGGGCGCAGGCGGGGCCGCGGGGGGAGGGGGCGCTTGGGCGGGAGGACGTCGAATGCACTCGGCTTGGGGACGGCGAGGGAGGCGGCGCTCGGCTCGGGGATGGCGAGGGAGGCAGCGAGGGAGGCGGCGCTCGGCTCGGGGACGGCGAAGGAGGCGAGGGAGCGTCGAGGGGGACGGCGAACACGGGGGACAGCGGGTGAGATCGATGAGGCAGGGGAGAGATTAGAGAGATTGGGGATTTAGTGTGTGGGGGGGGGAGATTTCTAATGACGCACCACCCCCTCGTGCGCCATAAGTACGACTATTCTAATGGCGCACCACCCCTCGGTGCGCCATTAGAATTTTGTTTTAATCTAGCCCACTAGCCCTATCTACAACCTAACCCTATCTACAATAGAACCCACCCACTAGCCCGACTGGTCAGCACGCAGCACACACACCAGGAGGTCCTGGGTTCGATTCCCAGGCTCCCCAATATTTTTTTATGCATCTTAAATGCTGTTTTTTATATTTTTTTGTGTTTAAATATGTTTAAACTTGTTTAAATCATAACAGTAATATTTTTTATAAAAACAGTAATAATTTTTTTTAAATATGTTCAAATTTGTTACTTGAAAATATCATCGGCGGCGGCGGTGGAGCGGGGGAGGGTGCGGGGGGTGCCCGTTGGCGGTGGTGGAGCGGGGGAGGGTGCGGGGGGCCGGGTGCTCGTCGACGGCGGTGGAGCAGGGGAGGGTTGCGGTGGGTCGTCGGCGGCGGCGGAGCTAGCGGGGGAGGGTGTGGGTGGGATCGAGATGGAGGGGGATCGAGATCGAGATGGAGGGGGAATAAAGATCGAGATGGAGGGGATCGAGATCAAGTGTCCTCATGAATTGAAAAAGTGCCCATGAAATTTAAAAATATTCATGATATCAAAAAGTGCCCATGAAATACAATCGAGAAATGAAGACTACGATTTAAATACAATCGATCTTAGCTAGCTATCTGTTCACAATCTTCTTGCCCTTCTTTTTCGCAAATGGAGTTCTTCTGTGGAACGGACATCCTTTATGTAGGGTGGTCCTGCTTCTTCTTGTGGTGTGTGCTGCTACTTCATCGTCGTCGTCATGTTCGATCTTCGGGTCGCCGTACTTGTCGAAGTCTTGCTCATTGGCTACTCCATCCATTCCGATGATCTTCCTTCTGCCTCTCCTCACGACAACACGACTGGGCTTTGACGGGTCGGTAATGAAGAAGCATTGGTCCACTTGGGAAGCCAGTACCCATGGCTCATTTTTCGCGGTGACGTTTGCGCCCGCGGTCTTGGATTTGGCTTCGGGTATAACCATGGTGGTGAAATACCGGTCTTCTTTTATGACGCTCTTGGCCCATCTGACATGGAACATCGGGACCTTCTCTCCAGGGTAGCTCAGCTCCCAGATCTCCTCGATCCTTCCGTAGTATCTGTCCTTGTCGTTGCCGGTGTAGGATTCCATCGTTACCCCGGAGTTCTGATAACCATCACTCTTCATGTACTTGTTCTCGGTGTAGAATGTGTAGCCGTTGATATCGTACGCCTCATAGGTCATCAGGTTGTGCTCGGCGCCCTGTGACAAGGCGAATATGAGTTGTTCTTCCGTGGAAGAATCCTCATGTAAAGGGTACGACAGAAGCTTCTGCTTGAACCAACGCGTGAAACATGAGTTGTGCTCTTTGATTATATCTCCGTCCGTCCTCTATTGGCCTCGGTCATTGTACGTCTTCTCAATAAAGGTTTTGTGCTCTACCACCCAAGAATCGACCACGTCTATGTGTTGTAGCGCGACTAGGTTTGCTCTTTCAAAGTCGGCGAGTCGACCCTCGAAGTCGACATGCATTTCGCGATGACCCTCACGGTGACCCCATCCAGCGAGCCTGCCGAGGTGCCTGTTGACGGGCAGACCAACGGGGTTCTCGATGCCTAGATAATTCGTGCAGTAGGAGATGCACTCTTCGGTCAGAAAGCCCCTGGCTATACTTTCCTATGGACGTGACATGTTTCGAACGTATCCTTTGATGACACCATTCATCCTTTCGAACGGCATCATGCTGTGCAGGAACGTCGGCCCGAGTTGGATGATATCCTCCATGATATGGACCAGCAGATGCACCATAACATCGAAGAATGCGGGCGGGAAGTACATCTCAAGCTCGCATAGTATCACCATGATCTCTTCCTGTAGCCTTCTGAGTTGCCTCACGCCAATGGACTTCCGAGAGATGACATCGAAAAAGTTGCATAGGCCAAATAGCATTTCATGGACATGCGCGTCCATGATCCCACGGATTGCAACTGGAAGTTTTTGCGTCATCAGCACGTGACAGTCGTGAGACTTCATCCCGCTGAACTTCTGCTTCGCTGGGTCTAGGTATCTGCTTATCTTCCCCGCGTAACCGTAAGGAAGTTTTACTCCTAGGAGGCAGGTGAAAAACTGCTCGATCTCCTCCTGACTTAGAGTGAAGCACGCGGGAGGGTAGTCATTTCCGGTCTTCTTGGCCTTTTTGCCTTTGCGACGACTTTCTGTGTCCTGCTTCGCCTCATCATCATCATCATCATCATCATTAGCGTGAAGCTCCTACCTGATGCCCATTGATTTCAAGTCTGCCCTTGCTTTCGGCCCATCTTTGGTCCTCTCTGGCATGTTGAGCAGGGTACCAAGCAGACTCTCGCACACGTTCTTCGTGATATGCATGACATCAGGGCTGTGAGGCACACGGTGGATCTTCCAGTACGGCAAGTCCCAGAAAACAGACCTCGTTTTCCATACCTTCAGCAGCGGCTCTGGCGCCTTTCGCTTCTTTGCCGGCTCTGGCGCCTTTTGCTTCTTTCCCGGCAGTGGGCAGTCTTTCCAATTTTTCAACAGCTCGTCTATTTCCTCGCCGCTCCTCGTACACGGGCGTTTTCGGGGTTCAGTTTCACCATCGAACAGATCCTTGTGTTTCCTCCACGGGTCATCATCGCGAAGCCACCTTTGATGTCCCATGAACACGGTTTTCAAAGACCCGGGATCTCTATCTAGCTGGTGATACATTGTGTCATCCATGCACCTTACGCATCGAGAAAATCCGTGGACTACCTGCCCCGCGATATATCCGTAACCGAGATAGTCGTGCACCATCTTGAGCAGTGCGGCTCTCATAGGGAAATATTCTTTCTCTGCGGCATCCCACGTATTGGCTGGCGTTTTCCACAGCGTGTCTAGCTCCTCCTTTAGCAGCCCCAGATACAGATTGATGTCATTCCCTGGTTGTTTCGGCCCTTCAATTAGCATACTCATGTGAATGTACTTCCTCTTCATGCACAACCAGGGGGGAGGTTGTACATCCACACAAACATAGGCCAGGTGCTATGTGTGCTTCTCTAGCTGCCAAACGGATTGACTCCATCGGTGCTCGCGCCCAGCACGATGTTCCTTGGATCCTTCCCAAATTCTGGGTATTAGAAGTTCAACGCTTGCCACTGGCTCGCATCCTTAGGGTGACTCAGCATCTTGTCTTTTTTATTTATCTCCGGATCATTTCCGTCATCTTCCCGCTTCTTCTCCTCCCTATCCGCGTGCCAACTCAGGAGCTTTGCTACCTTAGGGTCCGCGAAATACCGCTGCAGACGAGGAGTGATCGGAAAGTACCACACCGATTTTCGAGGAGCTTTCTTCCTCTTCTTGTATCGAGTGTCGCCGCACAGCGGACATATGGTAGACTCCGCGTGCTCGTCCCGATAAATGATGCAATTGTTCATGCACACATGGTATTTCACGTGCGGTAAATCCAGAGGACACACGATATTCTTCGCCTCCTCGAAACTGGTCGGGCACTTGTTCCCCTTGGGAAGACGTTCATGCCAGAATGACATGTTCTCGTCGAAGCATGCGTCAGTCATTTTGTGTTTTACCTTCATATCCAGAGCCATGAGCATTACTTTCAGGCGGGTATCCTCGGGCCTGCATCCTTCATACAATGGAGTAACCGCGTCTATCTCCAGTTGATCCAGCTTGGCTTTCTCTCGGGCGGCAGCTCTTGCGTTATCCGTCTGCTTGAGAAGCAACTCTTGAAAATATGAGGGTCCTGCACCCAGCCTCCATTGTCGTATGCTCCGGCATCTTCATCTTCATGATCATGCCCTTCATCTTGATCTTCCTCATCATCATGTACGACATCTTCTACATGATGACTGTGTACAACATCACCGCCGTGATCATGTCCTGGAGATTCTTCGTCTTCTCGCCCGCCCTCGCTGCGGTGGTACTTGTCTTGTTGCCCTTCCTCATTTCTTGCCCGGCCCCCATGGACGACTTCATAGTCATCTTCATCACCTTGCCACCGATAGCCATCCATGAAACCACGCAAGAGAAGGTGGTCCCGCACCTGCCCGGAATCTGGGTCCGCAATAAGGCTCTTCAGCTTGCATCTTCGACAAGGGCATCTTATCTCCGTCTCGTTCTTTTGAAGCATGTCGGCCTTCAGGGAGCTCAAAAACCTATTCACGATACCTTCGGTCATCGTGCGGACCATGGTGGCCTGCGGGGTAGAGCAAAGTGATATTTTAGAACCAAGAAAAAATTTGGCATGACCTTCCCTAAAAATAGGACCAAAAAGAATGCATAGTGCCAAAATTCTCGCCGAAACGGAAATGAATCAACATTCTGGCAAAATATTGGCAACTATCGCATTTCAAATACCGGTACCTGCAAACACAAACATATATGCAACACCACAAACACATGAAACACCACAAACATACATAGATCTAGCTAGGCCACAAAAAGTGCATGTGCACGTTGTTGGAGCGAGCTAGGGAGAAACAAAGTAGATCTACAACATGAAGATAGCTTTCCCCTTACTTACCTATCAAAAAAGGTAATTTCACCACTTAATTTTGATGAATCTATGGTGGAAATGAGGTGAGGAGGAGGAGGCAACCGAAAGCTTGGAGAAGGAGGTGGAGGGAATGAAGTGGGGAAAGTGAGTGGGTAGGTATGTGGCTGTCCAAAATATCTTGTTGGGGTCCCAGGTTACTAATGGCGCACCACCAGCAAATGCGCCATTAGTAACCCTGGTTACTAATGGCGCACCTGCAGGTGGTGCGCCATTAGTAGTTTTGCAGAAAAGTAAAAAAAATATACTAATGGCGCACTGTGGAAAAGTGCGCCATTAGTAGTTTAAACTAGTAATGGTGCACTGTGACACGGTGCGCCATTAGTAGTTTTGCAAAAAAGTAAAAAAAATACTAATGGCGCACTATCTGCCCAGTGCGCCATTACTAGTTAGAACTAGTAATGGCGCACTTCGTCCTGATGCGCCATTAGTATGTATGGAAAAATGGAAAACAAATTAATACTAGTGGCGCACCGAGTGTATGGTGCGCCATTAGTGTCTTCCACACTAATGGCGCATTGACAATCGGTGCGCCATTAGTATATAGTAGTGGCGCACTACTTACCTGGTGCGCCATTAGTATCAATCCTATCTATAGCCCTTTTCCTAGTAGTGATTAGACTACTTGACCAAATAAAAACTTAACATTTTCCCAATTTTAGTTCTTGGCAGATTTTTGCAACTTAGCACAAGTCAAGCAATCAAGATACGGTTCAAGCAAGTATGCAAAGAGTATATTAGCAGCGAAAAGTAAAGCATGCAACTTGCCCGAAAGTAAAGGGATGGGATTGGAGTGTGCAAACGCAATTGGAGACACAGATGTTTTTGGTGTGGTTCCGATAGGTGGTGCTATCGTACATCCACGTTGATGGAGACTTCAACCCACGAAGGGTAACGGTTGCGCGAGTCCACGGAGGGCTCGACCCACGAAGGGTCCACGGAGAAGCAACCTTGTCTATCCCACCATGGCCATCGCCCACGAAGGACTTGCCTCACTAGGGTAGATCTTCACGAAGTAGGCGATCTCCTTGGCCTTACAAACTCCTTGGTTCAACTCCACAATCTTGTTGAAGGCTCTCCCAAGTGACACCTAACCAATCTAGGAGACACCACTCTCCAAAACGTAATAGATGGTGTGTTTTTGATGAACTCCTTGCTCTTGTGCTTCAAATGATAGTCTCCCCAACACTCAACTCTCTCTCATAGGATTGGATTTGGTGGAAAGATGATTTGAGTGGAAAGCAACTTGGGGAAGGCTAGAGATCAAGATTCATATGGTTGGATTGGAATATCTTGGACACAACACATGAGTAGGTGGTTCTCTCTCAGAAAATGAATGCTGGAAGTGTAGGCACATTCTAATGGCTTCCCTCATGAATGAGGAGAGGGTGGAGGGGTATATATAGCCTCCACACAAAATCTAACCGTTGCACACAATTCACCAAACTTGGTGGGACCGAATCAGAAAACTCGGTTGGACCTATTTAGTTCATAATGTGACTGCTAGGCATTTCGGTGGGACCGACACGTCAACTCGGTGGGACCGATATCATTAGGGTTAGGGCATAACATAATCTCGGTTTGACCGATTACACAAACTCGGTTTGACCGACTTTGGTAATAAGCAAACCAGGGAGTTGGTCAGGCAAACTCGATGGGACCGATTCGCTCGTCTCGATTGGACCGAATCATTATGAAAAGGAAACAGGGAGTTTGCATTGCAAACTCAGTGGGACCGATCGCTCATGTCGGTTAGACCGAAATGTTACGATGGGAAACAGGGAGTTTGCAATCCCATCTCAATGAGACCAAGATCCCTATCGGTTAGACCGAAGTGACTAGGGTTTCTGGCAGTGTCTATGTCAAATGAACTCGGTGGTGCCGGATGGATCAAATCGGTGGGGCCGAGTTTTACTTTTGGTTTGGGACATATGTGGATATAAGAAAGTGGTTGAGGGCTTTTGGAGCATATCACTAAGCATTTTGAGCAAGCAAGCCATTAAGCAACACCTCATCCCCTTTTAATAGTATTGGCTTTCCTATGGACTCAATGTGATCTTGGATCACTTAAATAGAAAATGTACAGTCTTGAACTTTAGAGCTTGAGCCAATCCTTTGTCCTTAGAATTTTGAGGGGTCCACATTCCTAATCCATGCCATGCCAATCATTGAACTTTCCTGAAAATATTCATCTTGAAAAGGCATTAGTTCAATGAGCTATATGTTGTTAATCATTACCAAAACCACCTAGGGATAGTTGCACTTTCAATCTCCCCTTTTTGGTAATTGATGACAACATATAGATCAAAACTTCGACAAATGATAATAAGATTGAAATACATCGTCGCTTTGAGAAGTATGTGATAAGCAAGAGCTCCCCATAAATTTGTGCATTATTTAAAATTTGTGTTGGACTGCATTGCACAATCTGTTAGGATCATGGGTCACTCTTCCATGTCACATACATCTTGGTGGACAAAATGATAACAATTGAAAACATGCACTCATCACCAAGCAAAGTGAATGATCATAAATGAATATAAGGAATAATATCATTCAAGCACACATTAAAGTAGCATATGATCAACCACATGATCATCAAAGTATCTCACAAAAGGACATAATGTATCAAGCAAACACACATTAAAGTTCAACCAAATAAAGTGCAAGAGAGACAAAAAGCAACACTCTCTCTCTCTCTCGAAGACTATGATCTATACATATTTCTCCCCCTTTGGCAACAAGTTACCAAAAAGTTCAAATATGCATAGTGCTATGCGTCTCTCAGGCTTGGTCTCCATGAGGTGGTATAGTGATGACTCCCGGGACAAAGGCTTCTATTGATGTAGCTGGAGCTGGTGGAGTGGCTGCTGGAGGTGGCACTGAAGCTGTGGCTGCTGGTGCAGATGTGGTTGCTCTAGTGTTAGGAACAGGCACTTCATCACACCTCTGACCTCATGGCACATGCACTCACTGAAAAACATCTGTTGTTGCCTTTCCTTTCTTCTCCTCTGCTTCCTCCTGGAGCTGCTCTACTGCTGACTGAGTCGCAGTTACTTTGACCTCAAGATCATAGAGCTTTTGCTCAATGATTCTCTCCAAACTATCCTGATTTTTAGTCACGGTAGCAAGCCCTTCTCAATCCTCAAGGTGGATTGGATTAGAAATCCAAGTTGATCTTGTTTGCTCTTTAGGAACACCTGAGATGCCTCTTCTGCACTTGGCATCTTTGCAGCTTTCTTTGCCCTTGCTTTGGCTATCTTTCATGTGCTTGAACTGATGAAGGTTCATTCTCATCCATCACAACTGTGTTATCCTTAAAATCTGGCTTGAGAGGTAAGTGCTCCTTGTCCAACAAATAAGTGCCTGTGCCCCTCTTTGAGTTGATGATCACCTGAATCTGTGGAGCATAACCACAAGACCTCTTCTGATCTATTGTTATCCTCTTGATTGTTTCCACAATCAGACTCATCACTTTGAACTTCTGAGGGACATAAAAAATGTGCAGCAAGTTGATGGAGTGTCCTCTAATCATTTTGTGATCTCCAGACTTGGGCAAAAGAGTATGCCTCGGGATGGTGTTGATTGTAGGCAGACAAGACAACAGAAACTTCACTGAGCCAAACTTATGAGTTTCCAGGGCATCATCAGGAATTTCCTTGTACATACTTGCCATTGAGTTGTGGTCTTTCTTCTTCTTGGCATACACATCCAAGTCATCCTCATGAGCTGCTGGGCATTTATGAACTTGGCCAATTCATCAATAGTTGATTGGTACCTAGTACCTTCAGACATCCATACAATCCTACCATCAAGATAGAAGTGAGTAGTGGAGTAGAATTGCATGATTAGCTCATCATTCCACTTAGTGAGCTTCTGGCCAACAAACTTGTCCACTCCACAAGCCTTGAAGCTATCATAGACACCTGGGAAATGATCTTCATTCTCTCTGATGTATGTCCAGTCAACCCATCTCATGTCACAGACAATTGGCTTCTTGTCAAGCAGAATTGTCTCATAGAAGTCTTGTTGTTCCTTAGTATGGAACCTATAATCCACAACAGTTCTCCTTCTCACAACATAAGGGTCACTTTTCCTCCAAAGTCTCAGACCTGCATCCTTCCTGATGCTCATGTCCTCTGCCACTGGATGTGTGTCATTGTGGTCTGGGACCTTTGGTTTGAGCTTTCTTAGCACTTGGGCTTCAACTTCTTCTTCTTCAGCTTCAGGCACTAGGGCCTTGATCTTCTCTTCAGCAGGGATGTTTCTTGTGCTTCTCTTGGGTGCAGACTTGGTGGCTGGAGCTGCAGCCTTGGGAGAAGGTTTGGGCTTAGGAGCAGCCCCTGACTTGATTGCATCTCCCATAACTGTTGTGCCTTAGGTGCTGGAGCCGCATCCTCTTCCTCTTCCTCTTCATCATCAGATGGATCTCTCACCATAGTTGACTTTCCAAGAACTTTAGTTGTAGTGGTTCTTGCCCTCTTCTTCTTCTTGTCATCACCAGCTGCCTCTCCTTCATCAGATTCTATTGTTAATTTCATAGTTTGTCCTATGGCAACCTTTCTTCGCTTGGATGTTGGGATTCTCCTAGCTGGTGCCTTCTTGTTCATGCCAGGCTTTGTAGATGCAGCAGTGCCAAACTCCTTCTTCACCACTTTCCTCTTTGAGATGGCCTCATCCTCAGCTGCAACATAATCTTCATCTTCAGAATCTGAGGTTCTCTTCTTCCTTGCTCTAGTAGTTGCCTTGGGCAAGTTACTAGGTGTTCTCTTGCTGCCCTCATCATAGCTGCTTGAGGGACTAGTGCCCTCACTCAAATGCTCTTGATGTTTAGATCTGTTCTGGCTGTCACTCCGGTTAGACATCTTGGCAGGCAACTGACAGCAAACCCCGTGAATAGATTATAGATGAGGTAGAGTAGATAAGCATCACAAAGAACAGAGGTTTTTCAAAACAAATGAGTCAAAAACTTAGTTTTAGTTCTCTACAGAAATGATCTCGGAGCTACTTAATTGAAAAACTCGGTGATACCGAAGCAACACTTGGAACCTAAACTAGTGAAGTCAGTCAGACCGAGTCACAGTTCAGTGGCACCGAGATTGCTAGGGTTTCAGAGAGTATTGAACTCTGTCACACCGATTTGCAGTTTTCGGTCAGACCGAAAAGTGCATGTGCAATGGCCTAAGCCAAATTGGTGAGACCGATTTCTATGATTCGGTCGGTCCGAGATGAGTTATGCGGAGAGCTAACCCTAAAATTTTTGAATCAAACTAAGCCTATGGAAGATTTAGCTGGATAGATCGATCTCATGCGTGGCAAGAACCATGACATTGTTCTTGTGCTAGGAATCGGAGTTAAAAGGACAGCACAAGGGGTCGAACACATACCCTAGTTCGGCGGGTGTTCGCTATGGCGGCGACGGCGGAGCAGATTCCGTCGAGGGCGGCAGAAACCAGCGGCGGAAGGTCGCTGGTGGCGAGGAGGCGGCCCGGAGACCTAAGGAGGCAGAGCAGGACACGCGCGGGCTGAGGGGTTTTGAAGAATTTTCCAAAATCTCACCCGTGGGTATTTATATCCCGACCCTCTCGGTGTGACCGAGTGGAACAACTAGGTGGCACCGAGATTGCAGAATTGCAAGCGGTTGCTGCAACTCGGTATGAACGAAGTGTTCAAATCGGTTGCACCGAGATGAAAACCTAGATCAACTTAGTGAACTCGATTTGACCGAAATGGATGTCTCAGTCAGACCGAATGCAAAAAGAGGCTTTGGAAGTTTAAGTCTATGACAAATCGGGGACTCCGAGTGCTCCTCACACAGAGTGGTTCAAATCTGACTTGATGAAACTTTGTGATGTAGCATGAATAGAGTTTGAGATGAGAAAAGCATAGATAGCTAGAGAAGGTTCTTAGGCATTCTTGTCCATCCACTTGGCAAAAGAAAAAGAGCCAAATAATCAAAACAACAAGTGAATGTCCTCGAATGACTAAAATATGCAACCAACATGCTCACACAATAAAATGGCAAATGAGATATGTGGCAAAGCATGCACAATCATTATAGCATCTATCAAGCAATTTTCGATGACTAGGTCATCTATACTTGAGTACATTGACTTAGGAGTCAAATGAGAACATTTGATCATAGGTCATACTCATCATTTAAGCACAAGTGGGGTTACCACTTTTACATAAAGCATTGTTGTGTTCACACCATTAGAGTTGCTTTAGCTCAATTCTTAGAGTAAAGCTCCCCCTAGATGTGATATCCCCCCTAAGAGGGATGAACTAACCTTGGGTTTTATCGATTATGACTTCATGTAGGTGTTGAAGATGTGGATGCTCAATGTTGATGTATATCATTCGGAGCTATCCATTGGAGTGAGTTGCACTTTCAATACCTACACGGGTTAGTCCCACAAGGAACAAACAAGGATATCCATAGACATAGAGTGAAGCACACACAAGATGATGTCTATGAAAACATTGGTTACCTTGTCCCTTGTCTTACCAACAAGAGGGTTTGTGACTCCTCGAACTAGTGCAAGATGTGGAAGTTGATTGCACTTGTGCTTGCCAAAATGATATGAGTGAAGTGTGTTGGCGAAGTCACCCTCAAGAACTCTCTAGTTCTTCTTCTTTGGGATCCACATCATCTTGGTGGGAATCCTTGGGGTTGTAGTCGTACTTGATGAAGTAGAACTTGATGTAGTCTTGGGAACCCACTTGACCAAGGCCTTGGGAGCTTCTTCAAATGCATCAATCTCCTCTTGAAGCTTGTCCTTGCCTTTTTGCTTGTGGTCTTGTGGTGGAAGATCATCTTGAGCTTGTGTCCCTTGAAAAGAAGTAGGATCATACTTCTCTTGTTGAGGAACAAACTTCGTCTTGGGGTATTAATCTTCTTCCCACTCAACTCCATTAGCATTGGACTTTTGTTCAAAACCAACACCTTGATTCTTCCGGTGCCTTCCTTGCTTGCGTACAATCTCTTCAAATTTCTTACTTCCGGCAAGGCTCTTGTAAACACCTTTCTCTATAATTCCCTTCAGTAAGCTATTTTCTTGCTCAAGTCTAACTTGGCTAAGAGAATCATTAGTGGAATCAAGAGAACTACTAGAAGAAACAACATTGGATTTAGCATGATTATTGTTACTACTAGAAGAATAATCTTTCTTATTCTTGTTGCTAGATTTTACTTGTGGCATGTAAGTAGACAAGAGTAAACACTTGGCAATGTAATAAGAACTTTTCTTGCGAAGATCATCATTGATTGCCTTTAAAAACTCATGCTCTTGCTCAAGGTTGAGCTTTTCAAAGCGTAACTTCTCATGAGTCTTTAAAAGTTCTCGATGATCTTCCAAGGTAGTTTCATGAGCTAACTTAAGGTGTTTAGTTCTTTAGTTAGACGCTCAATCTTCTCCTTATCATTGTCATTTGTTTTATCTTGATTAGCATGTTTAATTGACGTTTCATCATAGTATTCATCACTAGAGTTGTTAACAAGGAAATCATCATCACCTAACAAGTCATCTTCATCACTATTGAAATCAAAATACTTGGGGTGTGATACCTTTGGGCCTTTAGCCATGAAGCATCTTCCAATTCCTTCATTTGGTGAGTCAAATATGTCATAGGAGTTGATTGACACAAGTGCCAGACCGGCAACACCTTCATCTTGAGTATATTCGGAGTCGGAGTGATAACTTCTCTCGGAGTGATGGTCGAAGCCGGAGCCGGATACCCATTCACCAACATGAGCTTGATGTCTTCGCTTTCTGTAGCTCTTTGATGATTTGTCCTTCCTTTCCGAATCCTTGCTTCTTTGGGAGGTTCTTCGTTCATAACGATCATATCTACTCCTTCTCTCTCTTGATGGTGATTCTTCTCTTCTACTTCTTCTTTTAGGTGAATCTTCTCTCCTTTTGTAGGGAGCCGTACACTCATTGGAGTAGTGTCTGGGTCTTCCACAATTGTAGCAGTTACGTTCACGACTCGAAGATCTTTTGTCATTATAGGACCTTGACTTGGGACTTCTTTCCTTGCTTCTACTCTTGTAGAACTTGTTGAAGTTTTTCACCATTAGGCTCAATTCCTCATTGAAGGTTTGTTTCTCACTTGATGATGTAGGAGCATCACATGAGGCTTTGTAAGCACCACTTGACTTGTTGTGAAGCTCTTTCTTATCCTTGAGTGACAACTTATGAGCAATAATTCTTCCAATGACTTCCGTTGACTTGAGATCTTTGTAATTGGGAATCATTTGGATCCATGTGCACACAGTATCATATTTTCCATCCAAGGCCCTTAGGACCTTCTTGATGATGAATTTATCGGTCATCTCTTCACTTCCTAAGCCGACAATCTCATTTGTGATGAGAGCAAGCCTAGAGTACATTTCAGCGACACCTTCACCATCATTCATTTTGAACTTGTCAAGTTGACTTTGGAGCACATCCAATTTGGATTCCTTGACGGAGTCGGTACCTTCGTGCATATCAATCAAAGTATCCCAAATTTCCTTTGCATTCTCAAGGCGGCTGATTTTGTTGAATTCTTCGGGGGCACAATCCGTTGAAGAGGATATCACAAGCTTGACCGTTGTATTGCAGCATCTTCAACTCTTCCGCGGTAGCTTCACGGTTCGGTTCTCTCCCAACGAAGAATTCACCTTGCAAGCCAATACACACAATTGCCCAAACGGCGGGGTTATGTCCAAGAATATGCATTTTCATCTTATGCTACCAACTAACAAAATTAGTACAATCAAAGTAAGGACCTCTATGGTGGTAATTTCCCTTGCTGGACGCCATACTCTCCTAGGTTGTGAAACCAAGGCTATGATCACCAAAAGGTATGTAAATCAAGGCAAATGGAGACCAAAGCTCTGATATCAACTGTAGGATCTAAAGTATGTCTAGAGGGGGGTGATTAGACTACTTGACCAAATAAAAACTTAAACTTTTCCCAATTTTAGTTCTTGGCAGATTTTAGCAACTTAGCACAAGTCAAGCAATCAAGATACGGTTCAAGAAGGTATGTAAAGAGTATATGAGCAGCGGAAAGTAAAGAATGCAACTTGCAAGAAAGTAAAGGGATGTGATATGAGTGTGCAAACACAATTGGAGAGACAGATGTTTTTGGCGTGGTTATGATAGGTGGTGCTATCGTACATCCACGTTGATGGAGACTTCAACCCACGAAGGGTAATAGTTGCGTGAGTCCACGGAGGGCTCCACCCACAAAGGGTCCACGAAGAAGCAACCTTGTCTATACCACCATGTCCATCGCCCACGAAGGACTTGCCTCACTAGGGTAGATCTTCACGAAGTAGGCGATCTCCTTGCCCTTGGTTCAACTCCACAATCTTGTCAGAGGCTCCCAAGTGACACCTAACCAATCTAGGAGACACCACTCTCCAAAAGGTCATAGATGGTTTGTTTTTGATGAACTCCTTACTCTTTTGCTTCTAATGATAGTCTCCCCAACACTCAACTCTCTCTCATAGGATTGGATTTGGTGGAAAGATGATTTGAGTGGAAAGCAACTTGGGGAAGGCTAGAGATCAAGATTCATATGGTTGGATTGGAATATCTTGGCCTCAACACATGAGTAGGTGGTTCTCTCTCAGAAAATGAATGCTGGAAGTGTAGGCACGTTCTGATGGCTTCCCTCACGAAAGAGGAGAGGGTGGAGGGGTATATATAGCCTCCACACAAAATCTAACCGTTACACACAATTCACCAAACTCGGTGGGACCGAATCAGAAAACTCGGTCGGACCAATTTAGTTCATAATATGACCGTTAGGCATTTCGGTGGGACTGACACGTCAACTCAGTGGGACCGATATCATTAGGGTTAGGGCATAACTTAATCTCGGTTTGACCAATTACACAAACTCGGTTGGACCGACTTTGGTAATAAGCAAACTAGGGAGTTGGTCAGGCAAATTTGGTGGGACCGATTCGCTCGTCTCGGAGGGATCGAATCGTTACAAAAAGGAAACATAGAGTTTGCATTGCAAACTTGATGGGACCGATCGCTCATCTCGGTTAGACCGAAACGTTACGAAGGGAAACGAGGAGTTTGCAATCCCATCTCAGTGAGACCGAGATCCCTATCGGTTAGACCGAAGTGACTAGGGTTTTTGGCAGTGGCTATGTCAAATGAACTCGGTGGCGCCGGATGGATCAAATCGGTGGGGCCGAGTTTGACTTTTGGTTTGGGACATATGTGGATATGAGAAAGTGGTTAAGGGCTTTTGGAGCATATCACTAAGCATTTTGAGCAAGCAAGCCATTAAGCAACACCTCATCCCCTTTTAATAGTATTGGCTTTCTTATGGACTCAATGTGATCTTGGATCACTAAAATAGAAAATGTGGAGTCATGAACTTTAGTTCTTGAGCCAATCCTTTGTCCTTAGCATTTTGAGGGGTCCACATTCCTAATCCATGCCATGCCAATTATTGAACTTTCCTGAAAATATTCATCTTGAAAAGGCATTAGTTCAGTGAGCTATATGTTGTTAATCATTACCAAAACCACCCAGGGATAGTTGCACTTTCACATTTGATAGCACACAAGGTATTTGTAACACCCCAAAAATTTAACCAGGTTTTAGTTATTAAAATTTTGCCAAGAGTTAAAAATTTTGCCTGCAAGAATATTTCTGTTGATTTCAAAACCTTTCTTTTAATATTAAGGATTTATTTTTCCCAGGTGGATCCTTCCAAACATATTGAACTTCTATGCCATCTCATTAAAACAAATTCCTAATCAGTAGGATTATTTATTAAATTATTTCACCCTGAGCTATATTCATTAAAATGACTTGTTTTAAGTTTTGGAGCTCTTTTTGAACTACAACCATTTGATAAATTTAACTAAAAATTCCACCAAAATTTGGAGATGTCCTGTGATGCCTCTAAATCACTTTTTTGCATTAATATATTTATTTCATTGCATATTTTGAGTATTACACATGTTTTTCTTCTCTTGTCCAGTAGGCATTTTTGCACTGCAACCCTTTTAAATATTTGTTTCTAGCTTCCACCAAAATTATGGGATGTCAAAAGGAGCATATGATTCCATTATATGCAAAAATCCAGGGATGTTCTTTGAAATTTTTGAGTGAATCAACCTCATCTCCATCCTGGTCCAACATGATGGTTTGTGCAGCAACCATATTATTGCTTGCTCTTTGGCCCTTGATTCTTTCTCCTACTTGTAGTCCTCCATGCTAAACCCCTAAGTCCAGGAGCATGCAACCATTGGCATATTTTTGGTTCATGAAATAATGCCACTCACATCCTGTCCAGATTTGAAGTTCTGCAAAACTTGCACTAGCAAGTTTGTGCTTTTCACCAACTAACCTCACCACCTTCTTGTGCATCCAAGGAGACACTGATCTAGAATATTTGGCCCCTCCAAGAATAGCCTAGGTGCCTTTAGCATTTTGACAAACACCTGGAGTGCATGGACTGATTTGGCATGATCTCAAGTATACACTATAAACATGACAACCTGACCAAACCACCATGTCCCTTGAGCTTCTCTCTATCACTAGCCTAGTTATGTTGCTTGCCAACCTCACCTGTGACCTATAGCGTGCCACGGCATTGTGTCGAACACCTTCCGTGCGTGCACTGGACACGCCCAGAGCGCGCGTATTGCACGAGCGGCGCCCGAGCCGCCGCGTCACGCCCCGCACTCACCCCAGCCTGTGACCGTCCGCAGCCGGCACGCCGTGTCCCCTTGCACACTACATGCTCCCCCTCACCGCAACGCGCCAAGCAGAGCCTCGCCGCGTCCCCGGCAAGCCAAGGACTAGCCGCCATGGCCGCCTGACGGCCCTGCTCAGGCCAGCACCGCCCAAGCCACCCCGGCTCGCCACCTGCCCCTGTGAACAACGCAAGCTTATCCCCTCGCCCGTCGGCTAGCTACCGTCGTCGCCATGATGCCCTGATGCTACAGGGGGGCGGTTCGCCGTCGTCCTTATCGCCGGCTGCCTCGAACCGACCTCCACCGCCTATATAAGGGCCCCGGAGCTCAATCAAGTCCTGGATCAACCTGCAGTGATCCTCCTAGAGCTACCCTGGCCAGCATTCGAGGAGGGGAAGGCCTTCTTCCCCGAGTCCGGCCAGTTTGGTTGCCGCCAAGCCCCGGTCGATTCCGTCGCCACCAGGGCCTCTCCCTCTCCAATCTCCCCACCAAGAACTCTCCCTCCCTCTCGCGAGTGCAACCCCTCGATCAATTTTGGTCGGAGACCACCGCAGCCCAAAAATCACTTTGTTCCCGAAGCCCCCTCCGCCGCAAAGCTCGCCGCCGGCGACTCCCTCCACCTCCGGCGACCCTGCGACCACCGGAAGGAGCGCCGAGGAGTGGAAGATCCATCCCTGCTCTTAGATGCCCGCGAAAAGACGCCGTTCTCCGGCGACGATCGCCGGACGCCCCGCCTCTGCTCGGGCAGAGAAGAGGAGGGAGTGGGGACTGGTCAAACCTAACCAGTGGGCCCCCTGGACCCACTGTCAGTGACCCAGCCCCGCCTCCACGCATTTAAGTGGAAGCGTAAAGACCCCGAATACGTCTTCCCATTTTGAAGGCGTACCGAAGCATTTTCTTTTCTGTTTATTATTAAAAACAGATTTTGACCAAATCTTTGACTGGCTTTATCTTTTTAAATATGACTCCAAATGAATTAATTCTTTTTCCTACCTCTCTCAAATTTGATCTAGTTTATTTTAAGACTTAATTGAAAAAATTTCCACACAACTTTTTGTGCTATTTTTAGTTTTGTGTGTTAATTATTTTATATGTTTAAAATAGGATTTTGAAGGAAGGAGAAATATTTCAAGAGGTTGAAATGCACCCTGCCTTCCCTTGACCTGAAGGCAAGCATTCTGAACCCTGGCATGATATTTTTGAGTGTTCATTGACACATTTATCACACTACCTCTCTTTTGGAGAAATTGTTATTTCATGTGAGATGATCATGTGCATGGATGCATATTTGAGATTTCCATGCTGTTGGAAATGATCACACTTGTGATGATAATAATTCTCATGTGCCTTGCATGCATACCGGCTGGAACCCGGGAAAACCTCTGCCTTGGGTAGGCATGAGTTTGTCGCCGGTCTCCGTCGGGACTGTTATGTCTAGTATGGCATGGTAAGGTAATATGAGCGGTGACTCTGTTGGTTGAAATATATTCGTTATGCTAATCATGCAGGGAATACTTAAACCTCCTGAGTCGACCATAGATCGAGTCTTGTTCCAGTAACCCCCATACTTGTTTCGTACTACCACTCGTCTCTACAACAAGTAGAGTACAGTTCAGTAAGTTGTCAACCTCTTCCCAGCACACACCGTACAGAGAGGCCAGGGTGGAAGATACCGGTTGTAGCTGGTAGGCAGGCCACCTGGTCCGGGGGCATGGGTGTTTCCGGTTGAGACCGAGAGGGGAGGCCACCCCTTAGAGCATGCAATATAAATTTGATCCCATGCTACGCAAGGTTGTAGCCTCCCCACTTAGAGTTTGCTTGACAGGTGTCGTGGGTGACTCCAGACACGTGTGAGTTAAGTGGGTGTGTGCAAGTTAGGTGTGTTTTCAATAAAAAGACCGTAGACGGAATTAGTCCCGATGGACTAAAGAAATCCGTTACTCATGGGTAAAGAGTACACCCTCTGCAGAGATTAAACCCATCGTATAGCCGTGTCCATGGTTAAGGATTATAGTCTGGGATGGGTAGAGTGTCGATCTTAGTGTCGGTCTTCGGAGGTGAAACTATTAAATCAGAACTGATATTACAACTTGTGACATGTGATATTGATGAGTATTATTTTGTTATGGACTAACCCGTGATATTATTGGTATTTATCAAATATCCCTGGGATGGTTCTACCTCTTGAATATTCACTATGATTGTTTTTCTTTCAAAGCCCTTTATGTGGTGTCGCTCAGACGCCCGACTGTGCCATTTCTTTTAAAGCCCTGTCTGTGATGTCGCTCAGACGTCCGACTGTGGCATTTCTTTTAAAGCCCTTTATGTGGTGTCGCTCAGACGCCCGACTGTAGCATTTCTTTTAAAGCCCTTTATGTGGTGCCCCTCAGACGCCCGACTGTGGCATTTCTTTTAAAGCCCTTTATGTGGTGTCGCTCAGACGCCCGACTGTGGCATGCTTGTGATTTATTTCATTATATTTTTAATACTTCTATGATATTACATATTCATATATAACATGCTTACATGCATCAGAGTTATATTTATATTTTTGTGACTGACGTCATGAGTATAAAATATTTTCAGCACATCATGGCAATATTATCCCTGTGTTCATAATGTTTGCGAGTACATTCAAAGTACTCACTGGCTTGTCCCTGGCTATTGTCTTGGCCAGATTTCTTGCGCGGAGAGGAGCGACAGTGATGACAGCCCAGAACCTATGCAACGGTGATAACAGCCTCGTGAAGATAGGAGTTAACCTGGTCAGTTGTTCCCGTGGGAAATGGAGTTCCATGGACACTGATGTTTCACAACCCGCTTTCGCCAGCAACCGATAGAAACCATTTGTTGTACTCACAGACCAGAATAGTCTTGTACTACATATTTTATGTTTTGCTTGGAATTTCTGTAAAAGTTGGTGCCTCATCAGCTAACAGTTATCCTGGGGCTGATGAGTACAAGGGCCATTTTTTGGGAATTAATACCCGGAGAATCGGTCCCCACAAACTTGGTATCAGAGCCAGGCTGACCATTGGCTAATCCTATCTTAGCCAGGTCGGATAACTTAGGTAAGCCAACCTAACAGACCCTAACCAAAACCCCAGCCAAGCTTCCCGTGCAAGATAGCCACACAGTAATTCTGACACTTTTGGCAGTCGGTGCCCAACCTATCAGTCTAGCCTGTCGATCACACGCAAATGACTGATGGCAAAAATGTCTCATTCGCAAGCATGCGAAGGAAGACTCCGTTCCCTTTTCTATAAAAAGGGCACGCTAACCTCAACCCGGCCCAGCACGGCCTCTTCCCCAACCTAGCCACAATGACTGGTCCCATAGTGCACAATGATACCACAGCAACCAATCTTGGAGGTTTCGTGACCATACTCGCAAACCTCACCCGTCGTGCCTACGCATTAGAAGAGCCCCCAGAATATGTTGTGTACCAAGGACCCATGAGAGGTGAAGACCGCCAATTTTGGGCCACTGTGCACATCTACGGTACGGGTCTATCTCCAGAACGCCCCTACAGGTTCACCGGAAGAACAACTTCCTTCGAGCCACAAGCCATCCAGCTAGCTGCTCGAGAGGCTATAGTTCAACTTCGGCAGTTGTCGCCCAGAGTTAACTGTCGCTCGTTCTACTACTACCCCAGGCGTGAAGGGTATGGTAGACCACCCCAAGTTGCCAACGGAGATCACGAGACAGATCCCGCATTGTTGCACCTAGTGCGCTATGTAAGTGCACTAGAGGCATTGTTTGATCAAATCACTATTGATCTGATCGCAGCTCGAGGAGAGCTGGTTCGTCGAGCCCCAGCAAGAAGAGAAGACGAGCCCGATGCCGACAACCCAGTCGTGTTGTTCGGACACCCGATCAAGACCCTGAGGTCAGCCCCAGCCATCATCCAAGATACTGCGGTGACCCCAGAAGTGCTTCGACGCCTTTTGGGAACACACTCCAACAGGATTGTGGCCAACAATCCCCGCGATGGTCATCATCGCTACCCCGACCCTGCAGTTCCTCCGCCATCTCCAACTAATCCCGGCAGTGAGACCCGTGGAGAAGCCTCGACATCCACCAGGCACGCCCATTTAGACGTAAACGAGCTACACTAAGCCGTACGAGTAGTACCGAGTTTTAGTGTGCCCTCGCTTTGTAATCGTGCGACCTTGTATGTAAACGCAGCCCGTCATTGTTTTAATAGTAGCCTTGCGTATTTTGTCAGCGCGTAGTTGCATATTTTCCGGGCACAGCTACCAAAACCAACCTCGACGACAACCACAGTAACACGTCTCTTTATGAGATATGTGTATCTCTGACACTGACCCGACCTTTGGAGCTAAGCTGGCAAATTTATTACCTTTCACCACGGTAAAGTGACCCAGCTCCATTGCTATATAAGGGCCACCTTGTGACCTTACCCAGCACCCCTCACCTTGTGCACCACCCTCACAACCTTTTTCCTGTCATGCCGAGCCCCAGTATTCATCTAAGAACCCCAGATGCAACCCCAGGTAGCTTTGTCAAAATATTGTGGGACTTTACCTGCAGTACCATGGGTTCTACCCAGCCACCCCAGTACGAGCTGTTCAAATCAAGAATCACCTTTTCCACCTCGGAATATTGGGCAGCAGTACACATTCCTCCCATAGACCCCAACCAAGATCCAATGGAAGTTTCCTTCATGGGGAAATCTATGCCGACCCCACACTTGGCCATAGAAGCTGCTGCGAACGAAGCGATTGCTCGTCTTTGATCCGCAGTACCCTATGTCCGCGAACGAGGATATTACTACTTTCCGAGCCGTGCAGCACCCGGGGGAGTAACGACTTTTCCCGGTGGACGGATTGAGAGAGACCCAGTACTGGCCAACCTTATCCAGTACATCATCGCGCAAGAGCATTTGAATCAGCAAGTGATGGATTATCTCCAGAATCTCACTGATCTGAACCCTCAGATTGCAATCGGCAGACCACTGAGGCCCGATCCGGAGAGACTCATGCATCGACTGGTCAATCCACTTCCTCCGATAGAAGAAGAGTGTACCCCTCTACCAGAGACATTTTATCGAGACCCCGTCCAGTTACCGTTTTCATTTTAGACGTCACTGCTGTGTTTGTTATTGCAGCATTTATTGTTACGTTGTAACTTGTGCATGGTACCTCGAATTTGTGCAACGAGTCGTGTATTTAGTTTCTACTAGTATGAGTAGTTTTTTTCGTGATTAACTTGTGTAACCGCGAAAAAAATCCTAGAATGAGATTTCTTTTCCCTAAGTTGCTGCCTCACTGCTTGGATTATTTTTATTCACACAGCACCACGGCAGCAGACTCACAACCGCTCGAACTCATATGGAACTTTTGTTTTTCGCAACGTCTCTTAGCAAATCTCGAGGACGAGATTTTTTCTTAAGGGGGGTAGTAACTGTAACACCCCAAAAATTTAACCAGGTTTTAGTTATTAAAATTTTGGCAAGAGTTAAAATTTTTGCCTGCAAGAATATTTCTGTTGATTTCAAAACCTTTCTTTTAATATTAAGGATTTATTTTTCCCAGGTGGATCCTTCCAAACATATTGAACTTCTATGCCATCTCATTAAAACAAATTCCTAATCAGTAGGATTATTTATTAAATTATTTCACCCTGAGCTATATTCATTAAAATGACTTGTTTTAAGTTTTGGAGCTCTTTTTGAACTACAACCATTTGATAAATTTAACTAAAAATTCCACCAAAATTTGGAGATGTCATGTGATGCCTCTAAATCACTTTTGTGCATTAATATATTTATTTCATTGCATATTTTGAGTATTACACATGTTTTTCTTCTCTGGTCCAGTAGGCATTTTTGCACTGCAACCCTTTTAAATATTTGTTTCTAGCTTCCACCAAAATTATGGGATGTCAGTAGGAGCATATGATTCCATTATATGCAAAAATCCAGGGATGTTCTTTGAAATTTTTGAGTGAATCAACCTCATCTCCATCCTGGTCCAACATGATGGTTTGTGCAGCAACCATATTATTGCTTGCTCTTTGGCCCTTGATTCTTTCTCCTACTTGTAGTCCTCCATGCTAAACCCCTAAGTCCAGGAGCATGCAACCATTGGAATATTTTTGGTTCATGAAATAATGCCACTCACATCCTGTCCAGATTTGAAGTTCTGCAAAACTTGCACTAGCAAGTTTGTGCTTTTCACCAACTAACCTCACCACCTTCTTGTGCATCCAAGGAGACACTGATCTGGAAGATTTGGCCCCTCCAAGAATAGCCTAGGTGCCTTTGGCATTTTGACAAACACCTGGAGTGCATGGACTGATTTGGCATGATCTCAAGTATACACTATAAACATGACAACCTGACCAAACCACCGTGTCCCTTGAGCTTCTCTCTATCACTAGCCTAGTTATGTTGCTTGCCAACCTCACCTGTGACCTGTAGCGTGCCATGGCATTGTGTCGAACACCTTCCGTGCATGCACTGGACGCGCCCAGAGCGCGCATATTGCACGAGTGGTGCCCGAGCCGCCGCGTCACGCCCCGCACTCACCCCAGCCCGTGACCGACCGTAGCCGGCACGCCGTGTCCCCTTGCGCGCTACATGCTCCCCCTCACCGCAACGTGCCAAGCAGAGCCTCGCCGCGTCCCCTGCAAGCCAAGGACTATCCGCCACAGTCGCCCGACAGTCCTGCTCAGGCCAGCGCCGCCCAAGCCACCCCGGCTCGCCACCTGCCCCTGTGAACAACGCAACCTTATCCCCTCGCCCGTCGGCTAGCTACCGTCGTCACCACGATGCCCTGACGCTACAGGGAGGCGGTTCACCGTCGTCCTTATCGCCGGCCGCCTCGAACCGACCTCCACCGCCTATATAAGGGCCCCGGAGCTCAATCAAGTCCTCGATCAACCTCCAGTGATCCTCCTAGAGCTACCCTGGCCAGCATTCGAGGAGGGGAAGGCCTTCTTCCCCGAGTCCGGCCAATTCGGTCGCCGCCAAGCCCCGGTCGATTCCGTCGCCACCAGGGTCTCTCCCTCTCCAATCTCTCCACCAAGAACTCTCCCTCCCTCTCGCGAGTGCAACCCCTCGATCAATTTTGGTCGGAGACCACCGCAGCCCAAAAATCACTTTGTTCCCGAAGCCCCCTCCGCCGCGGAGCTCGCCGCCGGCGACTCCCTCCACCTCCGGCGACCCTGCGACCATCGAAAGGACCGCCGAGGAGTGGCAGATCCATCCCTGCTCTTAGATGCCCGCGAAAAGACACCGTTCTCCGGCGACGATCGCCGGACGCCCCGCCTCTGCTCAGACAGAGAAGAGGAGGGAGTGGGGACTGGTCAAACCTGACCAGTGGGCCCCCTGGACCCACTGTCAGTGACCCAGCCCTGCCTCCACGCGTTTAAGTGGAAACGTAAAGACCCCGAGTACGTCTCCCCGTTTATAGGCGTATTCTGCCCGAAGCATTTTCTTTTCTGTTTATTATTAAAAACAGATTTTGACCAAATCTTTGACTGGCTTTATCTTTTTAAATATGACTCCAAATGAATTATTTCTTTTTCCTACCTCTCTCAAATTTGATCTAGTTTATTTTAAGATTTAATTGAAAAAGTTTCCAAACAACTTTTTGTGCTATTTTTAGTTTTGTGTGTTAATTCTTTTATATGTTTAAAATAGGATTTTGAAGGAAGGAGAAATATTTCAAGAGGTTGAAATGCACCCTGCCTTCCCTTGACCTGAAGGCAAGCATTCTGAACCCTGGCATGATATTTTTGAGTGTTCGTTGACACATTTATCACACTACCTCTCTTTTGGAGAAATTGTTATTTCATGTGAGATGATCATGTGCATGGATGCATATTTGAGATTTCCATGC
Source organism: Triticum dicoccoides (assembly GCF_002162155.2). Classification (NCBI taxonomy): domain Eukaryota; kingdom Viridiplantae; phylum Streptophyta; class Magnoliopsida; order Poales; family Poaceae; genus Triticum; species Triticum dicoccoides. The sequence goes on along the minus strand of NC_041391.1, from coordinate 464,741,195 downwards.
TGTTGGAAATGATCACACTTGTGATGATAATCATTCTCATGTGCCTTGCATGCATACCGGCAGGAACCCGGGAAAACCTCTGCCTTGGGTAGGCATGAGTTTGTCGCCGGTCTCCGTCGGGACGGTTATGTCTGGTATGGCATGGTAAGGTAATATGAGCGGTGACTCTGTTGGTTGAAATATATTCGTTATGCTAATCATGCAGGGAATACTTAAACCTCCTGAGTCGACCATAGATCGAGTCTTCTTCCAGTAACCCCCTTACTTGTTTCGTACTACCACTCGTCTCAACAACAAGTAGAGTACGGTTCAGTAAGTTGTCAACCTCTTCCTCGCACACACCGTACAGAGAGGCCAGGGTGGAAGATACCGGTTGTAGCTGGTAGGGAGGCCACCTGGTCCGGGGGCATGGGTGTTTCCGGTTGAGACTGAGAGGGGAGGCCACCCCTTAGAGCGCGGAATATAAATTTGATCCCATGCTACGCGAAGTTGTAGCCTCCCCACTTAGAGTTTGCTTGACAGGTGTCGTGGGTGATTCCAGACACGTGTGAGTTAAGCTGGTGTGTGCAAGTTAGGTGTGTTTTCAACAAAAAGATCGTAGACGGAATTAGTCCCGATGGACTAAAGAAATCCGTTACTCGTGGGTAAAGAGTACACCCTCTGCAGAGAATAAACCCATCGTATAGCCGTGTCCATGGTTAAGGATTACAGTCTGGGATGGGTAGAGTGTCGGTCTTAGTGTCGGTCTTCGGAGGTGAAACTATTAAATCAGAACTGATATTACAACTTGTGACATGTGATATTGATGAGTATTATTTTGTTATGGACTAACCCGTGATATTATTGGTATTTATCAAATATCCCTGGGATGGTTCTACCTCCTGAATATTCACTATGATTGCTTTTCTTTCAAAGCCCTTTATGTGGTGTCGGTCAAACGCCCGACTGTGGCATTTCTTTTAAAGCCCTGTCTGTGATGTCGCTCAGACGTCCGACTGTGGAATTTATTTTAAAGCCCTTTATGTGGTGTCACTCAGACGCCCGACTGTGGCATTTCTTTTAAAGCCCTTTATGTGGTGTCGCTCAGACGCCCGACTGTGGCATTTCTTTTAAAGCCCTTTATGTGGTGTCGCTCAGATGCCCGACTATGGCATGCTTGTTATTTATTTCGTTATATTTTTAATACTTCTATGATATTACATATTAATATATAACATGCTTATATGCATCGGAGTTATATTTATATTTTTGTGACTGACGTCATGAGTATAAAATATTTTCAGCACATCATGGCAATATTATCCCTGTGTTCATAATTTTTGCGAGTACATTCAAAGTACTCACTGGCTTGTCCCTGGCTATTGTCTTGGCCAGATTTCTTGCGCGGAGTGGAGCGACCGTGATGACAGCCCAGAACCTATGCAACGGTGATAACAGCCTCGCGAAGATAGGAGTTAACCTGGTCAGCTGTTCCCGTGGGAAATGGAGTTCCATGGACACTGATGTTTCACAACCCGCTTCCGCCAACAACCGATAGAAACCATTTGTTGTACTCACAGACCAGAATGGTCTTGTACTACATATTTTATGTTTTGCTTGGAATTTCTGTATCAAGTTGGTGCCTCATCAGCTAACAGTTATCCTGGGGCTGATGAGTACAAGGGCCATTTTTTGGGAATTAATACCCGGAGAATCGGTCCCCACAGTATTCCTCTGGTATCTGGGAGTTGTATAATCTCATAGTCGAAGGAATATGTATTTGTCATCAAGAAAGCAATAGAAATAAACTGAACGATCAATATGCTAAGCTAACGGATGGGTCTTGTCCATCACATCATTCTCCTAATGATGTGATCCCGTTATCAAATGGCAACACATGTCTATGGTTAGGAAACCTTAACCATCTTTGATCAACGAGCTATTCTAGTAGAGGCTTACTAGGGACACGGTATTTGTTTATGTATTCACACATGTATTTAAGTTTCCGATCAATACAATTCTAGCACGAATAATAAACTTTTATCATGAATAAAGAAAAATAAAATAACGACTTTATTATTGCCTCTAGGGCATATTTCCTTCAGTCTCCCACTTGCACTAGAGTGAATAATCTAGATTACATTGTAATGAATCTAACACCCATGGAGTCTTGGTGCTAGTCATGTTTTCCTCGCGGAAGAGGCTTAGTCAACGGGTCTGCCACATTCAGATTCGTATGTATTTTGCAAATCTCTATGTCTCCATCCTTGACCTTTTCACGAATGGAGTTGAAGCATCTCTTGATGTGTTCGGTTCTCTTCCTTCGAAAAGGCAATTGCTCCAGTGTTGTCAGAAAAGATTTTCATTATACCCGATGCATTGGGTATTACACTCCTTCATCCAGACTCCTTCATGTGCTGCTTCTGAAGTAGCTATGTACTCTGCTTCACACGTAGATCCTGCCACGATGCTCTGTTTGGAACTACACCAACTGACAGCTCCACCATTCAATATAAATGCATATCCGGTTAGTGTCTAAGCTAACATCGATGTAACCATTTACGATGAGCTCTTCATCACCTCCATAAACGAGAAACATATCATTTGTCCTTTTCAGGTACTTCAGGATGTTCTTGACCGCTGTCCAGTGATCCACTCCTGGATTACTTTGGTACCTCCCTGCCAGACTTATGGCAAGGCACACATCAGGTCTGGTACACAGCATAGCATACATGATAAAACCTATGGCTGAGGAATACGGAATGACTTTCATTTTCTGTCTATCTTCTAAAGTGGCCAGGCTTCGAGTCTGACTCAACTTCACACCTTGTAACAGAGGCATGAACCCTTTCTTTGACTAATCAATTTTGAACTTCTTCAAAACTTTATCAATATATGTGCTTTGTGAAAGGCCTATCAAGCGTCTTGGTCTATCTCTATAGATCTTGATGGCCAATATATAAGCAGCTTCACTGAGGTCTTTCATTGAAAAATTCTTATTCATGTATCCTTTTATGCTAAGAAATTCTATATCATTTCCAATCAATAATATGTCATCCACATATAATATTAGAAATGCTATAGATCTCCCACTCATTTTGTTGTAGATACAGGCTTCACCATAAGTCTGTATAAAACCATATGCTTTGATCACCTCATCAAAGCTTATATTCCAAATCCGAGATGCTTGCACCAGTCCATAGATGGATCGCTGGAGCTTGCACACTTTGTTAGCACCTTTATGATCGATAAAATCTTCTGGTTGCATCATATACAATGCTTCTTTAAGAAATCCATTAAGGAATGCAGTTCTGACGTCCATTTGCCAGATTCCATAATCATAAAATGCGGCAATTGCTAACATGATTTGGACAGACTTAAGCATCGCTACGGGCGAGAAAGTCTCATCATAGTCAACTCCTTGAACTTGTCAAAAACCTTTTGCAACAAGTCGAGCTTTGTAGACAGTAACATTACCAGCAGCGTCAGTCTTCTTCTTGAAGATCCATTTATGTTCTATGGCTTGCCGATCATCGGGCAAGTCCACCAAAGTCCATACTTTGTTCTCATACATGGATCCTATCTCAGATTTCATGGCCTCAAGCCATCTGTCAGAATCTGGGCTTATCATAGCTTCTTCATAGTTTGTAGGTTCGCCTTGGTCTAATAACATGACTTCCAGGACAGGATTACCGTACCACTCCAGTGCAGATCGTGCTCTGTTCGACCTATGAGGTCCAGTAGTAACTTGATCTGAAGTTTCATGATCATCATCATTAGCTTCCTCTCTAGTTGGTGTAGGCATCACGGGAACAGATTTCTCTGATGTGCTACTTTCCAATTTGAGAGAAGGTACGATCACCTCATCAAGTTCTACTTTCCTCCCACTCACTTCTTTCAAGAGAAACTCCTTCTCTAGAAAGGGTCCATTCTTGGCAACAAAGATCTTGCCTTCGAAACTGTGGTACAAGGTGTACCCAATTATTTCCTTAGGGTATCCTATGAAGATGCACTTCTCCAATTTGGGTTCGAGCTTATCAGGCTAAAGCCTTTTGACATAAGCATCACATCACCAAACTTTAAGAAATGACAGCTTAGGTTTCTTGCCAAACCATAGTTCATACAGTGTCATCTCAACGGATTTACATGGTGCCCTATTTAACGTGAATGCGGCTGTCTCTAATGCATAACCCCAAAATGATAGTGGTAAATCGGTAAGAGACATCATAGAATGCACCATATCCGATAAAGTATGGTTATGACATTCGGACACACCATTACGATGTGGTGTTCCACGTGGCGTGAGTTGTGAAACAATTCCACATTGTTTTAAATGAAGGCCAAACTCGTAACTCAAATATTCGCCTCCGTGATCCGATCGTACAAACTTTATTTTCTTGTTACGATGATTCTCAAGTTCACTCTGAAATTCTTTGAACATTTTAAATGTTTCAGACTTGTTTTTCATCAAGTAGATATACCCATACCTACTCAAATCATCTGTGAAGGTCACAAAATAATGATACCCGCCGCGTGCCTCAACACTCATCGGACCGCATACATCAGTATGTATTATCTCTAGTAAGTCATTAGACCGATCCATTGTTCTGGAGAACGGAGTTTTAGTCATCTTGCCCATGAGGCATGGTTTGCAAGTATCAAATGATTCATAATCAAGTGATTCCAAAAGTCCATCTACATGGAGTTTCTTCATGCGCTTTACACCAATATGGCCTAAACAATAGTGCCACAAGTATGTTGCACTATCATTATCAACTTTACATCATTTGGCATCAATATTATGAATATGTGTATCACTACGATCGAGATTCAACAAGAATAGACCATTCATCAAGGGTGCATGACCATAAAATATATTACTCATATAAATAGAACAACCATTATTCTCTGATTTAAATGAATAACCGTCTCACAATAAACAAGATACAGATATAATGTTCATGCTCAACACAGGCACCAAATAATAATTATTGAGGTCTAAATAATCCCGAAGGTAGATGTAGAGGTAGTGTGCCGCCGGTGATCACATCGATTTTGGAACCATTCCTGACGCGCATCGTTACCTCGTCCTTAACCAATCTTCGTTTATTCCACAACTCCTGTTTCGAGTTATAAATATGAGCAACCGAACCAGTATCAAATACACAGGCGCTGCTACGAGCATTATTAAGGTACACATCAATAACATGTATATCAAATATACCTTTGTTCACTTTGCCATCCTTCTTATCCCCAAGTATTTGGGGCAGTTTTGCTTCAAGTGACCATTCCCTTTGTAGTAGAAGCACTCAGGTTCAGACTTGGGTCCATCTTTGGGCTTCTTCCCGGGAGTGGAAACTTGCTTTCCATTCTTCTTGAAGTTTCCTTTCTTTCCCTTGCCCTTTTTCTTGAAACTAGTGGTCTTGTTAACCATCAACACTTGACGCTCCTTCTTGATTTCTACCTCCACGGCCTTAAGGATTGTGAAGAGCTCAGGAATCATTTTATTCATCCCCGACATATTATAGTCATCACGAAGCCTTTGTAGCTTGTGGTAGTGATTGAAGAACTCTGTCAAGTAGAAGATCAACTCCCAGCGGAGTCAAGTGACACTACTAGAAAAACCCCTACTAATGGCGCACCTAATATGGCTATTAATGGCGCATCTGTGGTGCGCCATTAACAGCACGCCATTAGTAATTTTTACTAATGGCGCACCACCTGGTGCGCCATTAGTATCTGGTATACTAATGGCGCACCGCGGGTGCGCCATTAGTATAGGCCAGGGTGCGCCATTAGTATGCCTCCTAGGGGCCATGTATATCCAGGTGCTTTGGCATGCTAATGGCGCACCACCACTGGATGCGCCATTAGTAACCATGGCATATTAATGGCGCACTTACCAGTGATGCGCCATTAGTATGCTTTGTCATACTAATGGCGCACTATCATGTGATGCACCATTAGTATGAATATTAGGTTTTTTTATTTTTTTATTTTCTATTTTTTGCACAGGTTACAAAATGTATAATTTGACAAAATATAGACAGCACACATCAACAACAGATTCATCGAATACAATAGAAGATTAGTCTTTGAATACAATTCATCATATTAGTCTCCGAATACAATTCATCATATTAGTCTCCGAATTGAAAAGACCGAACAAAGATAGAACATTATATTACAAGTCTCGAGACCGCGAGTAGCGAGTTTGTCTTCACATTACAAGTCGATATCGATCATCTAAACTACCATCACATAGAAGAGAGTTGCGGTCATCACGATGAGCATCATCACGATGAAACTCATCTTCATCCGGTTCCTCCAACGCTCCCTCCCCTCTCCCGCTAGATAGCGGGCGTATCTAGATTCGGCCTCGGCCCTAGTGGTGTACCCTTTGTAACTGTTACCGCTGAATCGGTGAACCTGTCTCCGACACTCCTCCCAGTCATCGTAGACTCCGGGAACCTTACCCTTGTACACGACATACGTCGGCATCGCTATGCACTAGCCAAACGAAACGTTAGTACCAATTCACAGACAATACATAAGCAATATATAATTATGCAACAGAACGATCGGAAGAGAAAAGCAAGACATTAATAGCATCGATTACATCTAAGTTGAACGACTCTCGAAACCAAAGAGACATACTACAAGTTCATTAAAGTTTAATTACAACATGAGCCAATCGATGTTTCAGAACTAGACACAGCATCACTGTTTTTGACTCGACTCAAGGGACCGGAGCGTGGATGAAGCCGCCGTCTATCGTGGGAGTCATGAAATAACGGTCGTTGTCAGCCTGCATTTGTAGCGTTGTGTCGATGTCACTGTTGGACGGTTGATTTCTGAGGTAGAACTGCCCCGAGGTACGAAGGACATCTTGATGGATGATTTCCGCAAACTCCGACTGGATGCGAAAGAATTCTTGTCGGAGGTCCGCGTCCTGGATTGCCGACACGCTCGCGGCCCAATCTTTGAGTTTACTCGGTAGCAGAAGTTGATGATGGTCCCGTACGATCGCCCGCATGTGATGGATGGCGTAGTAGGCACCCTTCTGACCGCCAGGCGGCTGCTTGACGCAGTAGAACATCGTATTGTGGGAGAACACGTGCTTGCCGTACTTACGAATAGGCCTGGTGAAGGTGCCTCCAGATTGGGCGTAGCCGGGGAGAACATCATCAAGAACCTTCTTGACATTTGTGTAGTCTACGTTCGACTGACGGTCCGGGTCGAAATACGTGGCCATGGAATATTTGGGGCTTAGGAGGATGAGCGTGCAACGTGTGTCACTGCAGAAAACACGGAATGTTAAAAGAAAAACGATCAAAATGTAAGAATTCATATGTTACAGGCCGGTTGAGGGGAGGACTTACTCGGGAAAGTAAGGCACGAGGAAGTTATCCTTATCTTGGTTTGCCAGAATGACACCTTCGAGGTAAGAACTCGCGACTTGCCGGTCCCCAGCGCTGCCCAAGATCTTGGCACGCATGTAGAAGGGGTCGACTATCACGATGTCCGGGGTCTTGTCGCGAATGATCTGCATCTCCATACTCAGCGAAAATAGCCGAACGAAGGTGTAGTGCAGCGGATGAAGGTTCAACATAGCATGGATGTCATCAAAACGCAGGACGATCGTACGCCCGATGGAGTTATCCACAAAGCCCTTGCCCTCTGGCACCTTGGCCGCGAAAACCGGGTATGCCACATCCTTCTCTCTGAGATGCCGCTTCTCCAAAGCAAGAACACTGTCATGCAGACTCCGCATAGCACCGGTTGCAGCATTGAGCATATTTGTCGGTAGCATCGCCCTACCCGCCACATGCACCCTCCTCGAGATATCCTACGGTGAAGGTGGCCCGTCCTGAGCACGGATCGTACTCGGTGCCGGCTGGCTCGCACCCTTCTTAGTCTTTCTTTTGCGTGCCTTCTTCTTCTCCTGTAATGGGACCGAGTTCTGCTCACAGACCGCCTTCTTGAGTGTGTTGGGGCTGATAATATTTCGCACCTCGCCTATCTGAGGCTCGGTGAAGTCGGCAGCTGGAGGCGTCTCCTGAGAGCTGAACGCCAGACGGCGCCTGTTGCAACTTGGCTTCTCCGTGGTACGAGCTAGATCGCACACGTCTTTTCTTGGGTTTGGTTCTTGAGAAGGAGGCCCCATGAAGTCGCCATCGTACCCATGCTCGGCAAAGTACTGATCAACGTTGCCAAATGTATCATCGTCGTCGTCGTCGTCGTTCTGATCCTATGCCATATGCATGTTTGGATCCAGTGGCATAGGGATGTCCGGCACCGTTATGGCGGTCTTGCCATGGGGCCGACTTGGCGCCGGCACAACTGGCGGTGTTGTTTTTGGGGTGGTGTCCCCCGCCCCCAAACGAATCTGGCTCTTCGGCCAAAGCAGGGGCCAGCTTAGGCAGGCGCTGAGGGTCATCACGTCTTCATCGTCGGCCCCGACGGGTCGAATCGGAGGTAACAAGTCGTCGCAGCCTGGCAGCACCCGAACCAGTTGAACCCTAAACAAGTTGGGTGGCATCTGGGTACCGTGGAACAAGGGGTTGCCCGGTTGAACGATTTTGCCCTTGGCGACATCGACCAACTCGTTGTTCACGAAGTGGAGGAGAGTGCACGGAACGTCGGCGGCGCCCTGCGAAAACATGTAGGGCGTCAGGGATGCCCAGTCAAAGGCAAGGAGATGAAGTCCTCGGCCGAGAGAGGCTTAATTAGTTACCGTGATGATGGCGTCGAGCTTGGCTAATGTCGAGGCACCGCCAACGGCGGGCGTGCAGTTGACGGAGGGGCCGCTTGCTGAAGAGGTGCCGGCCGGCGTACACCCGGGTGCATTAAGCTCCCGTGCCGGCGTCGGGGACACCAATGCCGCCTCCGCCGGAGGCACCAATGGCCCCGCCATCGCATTATGCAAGTTGCTGGCCGTGAAGCTAGGAATCGGGGGCGGCCCCTGTTGGCCGCCCGCAATCCACGCACTCAACCCCGAGATCAAGGTAGGCACAAGGGCGGTGATCGTCGCTCCGAGTCGTTGTTCCACTTGCTCTTGGACAATCTCCGGAATCCGCGCCACCTGTGCCTTGAGTTCTTGAACCTCTCGCGCCTGGCTTCCCGAGCTGGTCTTTTTCTCCTTCCGCACACCAGCGGTATAGTATGACCCCCATTTTGTCGACAAGCCTTTGCCGGCCACACGACCAGCTAACGTCGGCTTACTGAGCTTATCCTTGTTCTTCATTACATTCAACCCCCTATTTAGAGTGGTGTCCCAAGGGTTGCTCTTAGTCGACTCCGCGCTACTGCTTTCAGTCGCCTGCGGAAGGAATGTGAACCATTTAGAAATTTGGCTTCATTAATTAGAATGCAACCATATGGAGCTAATTATGCGGGGGTGTATTCCTTACCAGAACAAGCTCAAGCGCCCTGGTCTTCGGATCCGTGGTAAGCTCCTTTGTTATCGGGTCCTCCTTGTACCGGGCCCTGACATAGTTCCTAGTCTGCTTGTTACCGCTGTATTTCTCGAAGCGGGGCGGTAGGCCTTGCTCGGCACGGTCCGTGTCCTCCTTGTCCCATATAGGCTCCGCCACTCTGTAACCGCCGGGACCGAGTGTGTGTTCCCCTATGTTCAGCTCCCGCATTTGTTTCCCCCACTCACTTGATTGGGAGCTTGCGGTGCTCGAGCAATTGATCTTGAAGTCGTTATAGTCATCTTCGGTGATCGAAGGATTTTTCTCCTTGATCTTCTGATAACTCTCACCTTTCTCGATCATTCTCTTCACATTGCTTTTCCAAGTAGACAGGGCCTTGCTCATCTTCGTGAGGGCAGCATTGTTCACTTTATTCCCTTTGAGGCTTGTGTTTTCAAATTCAGCGGGGAACTTGTATCGTTCGTGCAGCTTCGTGAAGAGGAGGTTGCGCAAATTCCCTCGGTCAGGATGCCTCAGGTTCTCGGTGTTGATCGAGATGGTGCTCCGGACAATGCACCCGAGCTGAAGCGAGTACCCCTTGACTATTCGTTCGGGCGCCGTTGGATTCCCGTTGGAGTCCACTTCAGTAACTTCCTCCTTGAGGGTGCGGAGCACGATCGGGCGCCGGTCCTTCCGTTGCCTCTTCGGTTGGCTGCCATCTGTGCGTGCGCCGCCATCATCAGTGGTGGCATCCTCGGCGGCACCATCAGTGGTGGCATCAGTGTGGTCATCCTCGGCGGCACCATCCGTGGTCTTAGGATCGGTGGGGAAGGCGGCGGCCTCATACAAGTGAGGTTGTTCCTCCATCTCCTGGGACAGCTCCCAGAATGCCTTGCCACCCGAACCCCCGGCCTCATCGTTGTGGGCCATGTTTCTCTCTAAATAGAAACAAAGTTTGGTCAAAAAGTTGGTTATTGTCAAGGAACAAGATCTCTAAGTTGACCAAATAACCTAATTCTCGAGGAATGTCGCCAAAAAGTTGGTTATTGTCAAGGAACAATTGAGAGATGTTTGTGATATTGCCTAGGTGTTTTGGGATAGAACCTGTTAGTGTGTTGTTGCTAAGGTCCAAGTCCACGTTCTCAGGGTAACCTAGTTCTTGAGGGGTGTGTCTAGAAAGTTGGTTGCTGCAAAGATACAAGGTTGTGAGTTTGGTCAAATTGCCTATGATGTTTGTGATATTGCCTTGGATCTTGAAGGCACTGTTGCATGATGCAGTGGTACAGCCAGCATGGGACCTCATCTTTGCAGGCTAATTTTCTAGATTGTGACACTGGGATTTGTGCACAAGCTAAGCTAGCTAAGACAGTAGCTTCCTTGCAACCAACAAAAGACAAAGGAAAAGGGGTGAAAAGGGGGAGATGGTTAGCTTTGATGAGCAGGCAACATCTTCCTAACCCCCTTCTTCTTGTCTCCTCTCACTATCTCTCTCACACACATGGCAAGCAAGGGTGTCTGAGTGTGTGAAAAAAATACTAAACTAATCCAACCACTAAAGCAAATTAATTTTTATTTCGGTTGAGAATCGGGCACCTTCTAGGTCAAGAAAATTGGGCATGACCTTTGCTAATTTTCTTGACCTTGGAGTGCCCCATTTCTCAACCGAAACGGAAATTAATCAACGTTTCAGGAGAAAGGGGTCATTTTAGAAGATCACAAGTAGCAGCAACATCACTTGACAAAATCACAACTAGCAGCAGCAACTCGCAGATAGCAGCAGTAGCATCACTTGACAAGTAGTACAGCAGCATCACTTGACAAGTAGTACAGCAGCATCACTTGACAAGTAGTACAGCAGCATCACTTTACTAAAAATGAAGAAGAAAAAAGGCAGACAATGTCATGGGGAATTTAATTATGCAACATCAACCTCGTTGACACCGCTAGCATAATGAAACAGACTCCTATTATACATTCGAACCAGCGGCGAGGGATCTTCTTGCTGGAAACTAACACCTAGAGGAAAACTCTGCTCCAAAAGCGCATATACATTCTGTTCACAGGTAATGGAGGGAGAGGAAGAGCCCTAGCCCTGTAGCACAGACCTCTCTCTCTACTGGTTCAAAAGAGCTGTTTGGGAAGAAAAATAAATATATAGTTGCCACAGTTCACCCTTCCAAGTTCCAACAGGCAAAGAGAGCAGGCAAAAATACTATTCACATAGGCAAATCATGCTCAAGTTGTGGTCTAAAGAAAGATGAGATGCATATTCCTTTTCTCTGCATCTACTAAACAAGTGAAAATGGCAAATTCAATCAAACATGTCACTCCGAAAATTTAAGATTCTCCGTGTAGACAATGATTTCAGGGCCAAAATATTGACTCATGGGTAATGTAAGCATGTATTCAAACATAGGAAACTAAGTTTCCACATCCACATGGACTAAGCAATTTCACTTTGGCTCCAGAATAACAGCAGGTAAATCATATTGACAAAAAAGAAACAGAAATATCAGACTATATCTTTTACTACACAAGCACTCTACAAGTGAACCAAAGTACTAGAAATGTAAAATATAACAACATAACCACATTAGCTACAAATCATTATATCTGCCGGTAAACACCTCAATCACGAAAGGAATCAGGCTAGCTATGTCAATCATTTTCAACCAATCCACCCGACATGATAAACTAATTGATCTACTGAATTTCGGTTAAATCAGGCTTATATTTATCAAAATAACAATCCTACAGTACCCCATATATATGTCACATTGCCACTGTATTTTCAAAAGAAAACTTGCACTTTATCAAACTCAACACGCAGCTTGCTTATGTAATTATTTTATATGCAGTAACATTATACTAAAATATAATATCACAACAACAACAGCCATGGAACTGTATAATTTTATACTAGAATTGTATACAAAGACAGTCTTCAAATATTATACTACAACATTATACAAAGACAGTCTTCACAGAACAGTATTTGAAGATAGTCATCACAGAACTGCATATCCTTTCTAAACATTGTACTACTAAAATATACTACAAGTCCTGATGTTGTAAGTATCAATATGCAGTAACATTATGCTGTATATTTTACTACAAGCAAAACCAAGACTATATGTATATTATGGCCCGGTTGGTTTTGAAGAGGATAAGCAAAACCAAGACAGTTTGTATATTTTACTACAAACTAAAATATAACATTATGATGTATATTATTCTACTACTCTGGTTTTGAAGAGGATAATCTAACTCTCGGGATAATCTAACTCATTATAACCTAATAATAAAGATACTACATTAGGTTAATCAAACCATAGACGGTCGCAACTGGTACAGAGCAAGAAACTCTCCCACAATTGAAACCAAATGACACTCTCTCCGATCCGAATATGAGTACTATAATATGATGAACTAGGCTGTTATGAACTAGGCTGTTCATGCAAATTATCATGCTCATATGGAGATGGGATGGGAGGAGGGAAGGGGATAGGGGTCGGGGCGGTAGCTTACCTTGGAGGAGCGGGCCGGGGTGGAGGAGGCGGTCGGAGAGGATAAGGATGCCGGGGAGTGGTGGTGGTGGTGCTCCGGCGACGTCCGGGCGGCGGTGGTGTGGACGGGGCGGCGTCCGGGC